>NC_138769.1:279862690-280232690 GCF_965119305.1 Pelophylax lessonae
TTAGCCAAAATGACTGTATTTTTGTCTTTTAGAGTCTTAAAATACCGCTTTTAGACAAGATAAACTACATTTGGTAACTTATGGCCTGAAAAAATGTTTTTGGTCAAAATGACTCTATTTAGGTCTCCATGTGTCTAAAAAGCCCTTTTTAGTCAAAATAACTACGTTTGGTCACCAAAGGTCTGAAAAACTGCTTTAGCCAAAATGACTGTATTTTTGTCTTTTAGAGTCTTAAAAAGCCGGTTTTAGACAAGATAATTGCATTTCGTAACCAGTGATCTGAAAACATTTTTTGGGTCAAAATTACTCTATTTTGTTCTCCATGTGTCTAAAAAGCCCTTTTTAGTCAAAATAAATGCATTTTGTCACCAAAGGTCTGAAATACTTTTTTAGCTAAAATTACTGTATTTTTGTCCTTCAGAGTCATAAAACGCCCTTTTAGACAAGATAATTGCATTTCGTAACAAAAGGCCTGAAAACATGTTTTTGGTCAAAATGACTCTATTTTGGTCTCCAAGTGGCTAAAAAGACTTTTTTAGTCAAAATAACTGCATTTGGTCACCAAAGGTCTGAAAAACATTTTTACCCAAAATGACTGTATTTTTATCTTTTAAAGTCTCAAACCATCGCTTTTAGACAAGATAGCTGCATTTGGTAACCAATGGCCTGAAAACGTGTTTTTGGTCAAAATGACTCTATTTTGTTCTCCAAATGTCTAAAACGCCTTTTTTAGTCAAAATAACTGCATTTGGTGACCAAAGGTCTGAAAAACTATTTTAGCCAAAATGACTGTATTTTTGTCTTTTAGTCTCAAAACGCCGCTTTTAGACAAGATAACTGCATTTGGTAACCAATGGCCTGAAAAAATGTTTTTGGTCAAAATGACTCTATTTAGGTCTCCAAGTGTCTTAAAAGCCCCTTTTTAGTCAAAATAACTACGTTTGGTCACCAAAGGTCTGAAAAACTGCTTTAGCCAAAATGACTGTATTTTTGTCTTTTAGAGTCTTAAAAAGCCGGTTTTAGACAAGATAATTGCATTTCGTAACCAGTGATCTGAAAACATTTTTTGGGTCAAAATGACTCTATCTTGTTCTCCATGTGTCTAAAAAGCCCTTTTTAGTCAAAATAACTGCATTTTGGTCACCAAAGGTCTGAAATAAAAATTTAGTAAAAATGACTGTATTTTCGTCTATTAGAGTTTTAAAAAGCCGGTTTTGGACAAGATAATTGCATTTGGTAACTTACCGCCTGAAACATTTGTTTGGGTCAAAATGACTCTAATTTGGTCTCCAAGTGTCTAAAAAGAATTTTTTTTTTTTGCATTTGGTCACCAAAGGTCTAAAACATTTTTTTAATATTTATTGAGTATAAACAGTACACTGAATAAATAACATGAACGGTAGACATAATCAGTTACAGAAAAACACCGCTTTTAGACAAGATAAACTACATTTGGTAACCAATGGGCCTGAAAAAATGTTTTTGGTCAAAATGATTCTTTTTTGGTCTCCCAAGTGTCTAAAAATCCTATTTTAGTCATAATAAATGCAATTGGTCACCAATGCTCTGAAAACCTTTTTTAGCCAAAATGACTGTATTTTTGTCTTTTAGAGTCTTAAAATACCGCTTTTAGACAAGATAAACTACATTTGGTAACTTATGGCCTGAAAAAATGTTTTTGGTCAAAATGACTCTATTTAGGTCTCCATGTGTCTAAAAAGCCCTTTTTAGTCAAAATAACTACGTTTGGTCACCAAAGGTCTGAAAAACTGCTTTAGCCAAAATGACTGTATTTTTGTCTTTTAGAGTCTTAAAAAGCCGGTTTTAGACAAGATAATTGCATTTCGTAACCAGTGATCTGAAAACATTTTTTGGGTCAAAATTACTCTATTTTGTTCTCCATGTGTCTAAAAAGCCCTTTTTAGTCAAAATAAATGCATTTTGTCACCAAAGGTCTGAAATACTTTTTTAGCTAAAATTACTGTATTTTTGTCCTTCAGAGTCTTAAAACGCCCTTTTAGACAAGATTATTGCATTTGGTAACTTACCGCCTGAAACATTTGTTTGGGTCAAAATGACTCTAATTTGGTCTCCAAGTGTCTAAAAAGAATTTTTTTTTGCATTTGATCACCAAAGGTCTAAAACATTTTTTTAATATTTATTGAGTATAAACAGTACACTGAATAAATAACATGAACGGTAGACATAATCAGTTACAGAAAAACACCGCTTTTAGACAAGATAAACTACATTTGGTAACCAATGGGCCTGAAAAAATGTTTTTGGTCAAAATGATTCTATTTTGGTCTCCCAAGTGTCTAAAAATCCTATTTTAGTCATAATAACTGCATTTGGTGACCAAAGGTCTGAAAAACTATTTTAGCCAAAATGACTGTATTTTTGTCTTTTAGTCTCAAAACGCCGCTTTTAGACAAGATAACTGCATTTGGTAACCAATGGCCTGAAAAAATATTTTTGGTCAAAATGACTCTATTTAGGTCTCCAAGTGTCTAAAAAGCCCATTTTAGTCAAAATAACAACGTTTGGTCACCAAAGGTGTGAAAAACATTTTTACCCAAAATGACTGTATTTTTATCTTTTAGAGTCTCAAACCATCGCTTTTAGACAAGATAACTGCATTTGGTAACCAATGGAATGAAAAAATGTTTTTGGTCAAAATGACTCTATTTAGGTCTCCAAGTGTCTTAAAAGCCCTTTTTAGCCAAAATAACTACGTTTGGTCACCAAAGGTCTGAAAAACTGCTTTAGCCAAAATGACTGTATTTTTGTCTTTTAGAGTCTTAAAAAGCCGGTTTTAGACAAGATAATTGCATTTCGTAACCAGTGATCTGAAAACATTTTTTGGATCAAAATGACTCTATTTTGTTCTCCATGTGTCTAAAAAGCCCTTTTTAGTCAAAATAACTGCATTTTGGTCACCAAAGGTCTGAAATAAAAATTTAGTAAAAATGACTGTATTTTCTTCTATTAGAGTCTTAAAAAGCCGGTTTTGGACAAGATAATTGCATTTGGTAACTTACCGCCTGAAACATTTGTTTGGGTCAAAATGACTCTAATTTGGTCTCCAAGTGTCTAAAAGGAATTTTTTGTTTGCATTTGATCACCAAAGGTCTAAAACATTTTTTTAATATTTATTGAGTATAAACAGTACACTGAATAAATAACATGAACGGTAGACATAATCAGTTACAGAAAAACACCGCTTTTAGACAAGATAAACTACATTTGGTAACCAATGGGCCTGAAAAAATGTTTTTGGTCAAAATGATTCTATTTTGGTCTCCCAAGTGTCTAAAAATCCTATTTTAGTCATAATAAATGCATTTGGTCACCAATGCTCTGAAAACCTTTTTTAGCCAAAATGACTGTATTTTTGTCTTTTAGAGTCTTAAAATACCGCTTTTAGACAAGATAAACTACATTTGGTAACTTATGGCCTGAAAAAATGTTTTTGGTCAAAATGACTCTATTTAGGTCTCCATGTGTCTAAAAAGCCCTTTTTAGTCAAAATAACTACGTTTGGTCACCAAAGGTCTGAAAAACTGCTTTAGCCAAAATGACTGTATTTTTGTCTTTTAGAGTCTTAAAAAGCCGGTTTTAGACAAGATAATTGCATTTCGTAACCAGTGATCTGAAAACATTTTTTGGGTCAAAATGACTCTATTTTGTTCTCCATGTGTCTAAAAAGCCCTTTTTAGTCAAAATAAATGCATTTTGTCACCAAAGGTCTGAAATACTTTTTTAGCTAAAATTACTGTATTTTTGTCCTTCAGAGTCATAAAACGCCCTTTTAGACAAGATAATTGCATTTCGTAACAAAAGGCCTGAAAACATGTTTTTGGTCAAAATGACTCTATTTTGGTCTCCAAGTGGCTAAAAAGACTTTTTTAGTCAAAATAACTGCATTTGGTCACCAAAGGTCTGAAAAACATTTTTACCCAAAATGACTGTATTTTTATCTTTTAAAGTCTCAAACCATCGCTTTTAGACAAGATAGCTGCATTTGGTAACCAATGGCCTGAAAACGTGTTTTTGGTCAAAATGACTCTATTTTGTTCTCCAAATGTCTAAAACGCCTTTTTTAGTCAAAATAACTGCATTTGGTGACCAAAGGTCTGAAAAACTATTTTAGCCAAAATGACTGTATTTTTGTCTTTTAGTCTCAAAACGCCGCTTTTAGACAAGATAACTGCATTTGGTAACCAATGGCCTGAAAAAATGTTTTTGGTCAAAATGACTCTATTTAGGTCTCCAAGTGTCTTAAAAGCCCTTTTTAGTCAAAATAACTACGTTTGGTCACCAAAGGTCTGAAAAACTGCTTTAGCCAAAATGACTGTATTTTTGTCTTTTAGAGTCTTAAAAAGCCGGTTTTAGACAAGATAATTGCATTTCGTAACCAGTGATCTGAAAACATTTTTTGGGTCAAAATGACTCTATTTTGTTCTCCATGTGTCTAAAAAGCCCTTTTTAGTCAAAATAACTGCATTTTGGTCACCAAAGGTCTGAAATACAAATTTAGTAAAAATGACTGTATTTTCGTCTATTAGAGTTTTAAAAAGCCGGTTTTGGACAAGATAATTGCATTTGGTAACTTACCGCCTGAAACATTTGTTTGGGTCAAAATGACTCTAATTTGGTCTCCAAGTGTCTAAAAAGAATTTTTTTTTTTGCATTTGGTCACCAAAGGTCTAAAACATTTTTTTAATATTTATTGAGTATAAACAGTACACTGAATAAATAACATGAACGGTAGACATAATCAGTTACAGAAAAACACCGCTTTTAGACAAGATAAACTACATTTGGTAACCAATGGGCCTGAAAAAATGTTTTTGGTCAAAATGATTCTATTTTGGTCTCCCAAGTGTCTAAAAATCCTATTTTAGTCATAATAAATGCATTTGGTCACCAATGCTCTGAAAACCTTTTTTAGCCAAAATGACTGTATTTTTGTCTTTTAGAGTCTTAAAATACCGCTTTTAGACAAGATAAACTACATTTGGTAACTTATGGCCTGAAAAAATGTTTTTGGTCAAAATGACTCTATTTAGGTCTCCATGTGTCTAAAAAGCCCTTTTTAGTCAAAATAACTACGTTTGGTCACCAAAGGTCTGAAAAACTGCTTTAGCCAAAATGACTGTATTTTTGTCTTTTAGAGTCTTAAAAAGCCGGTTTTAGACAAGATAATTGCATTTCGTAACCAGTGATCTGAAAACATTTTTTGGGTCAAAATGACTCTATTTTGTTCTCCATGTGTCTAAAAAGCCCTTTTTAGTCAAAATAAATGCATTTTGTCACCAAAGGTCTGAAATACTTTTTTAGCTAAAATTACTGTATTTTTGTCCTTCAGAGTCTTAAAACGCCCTTTTAGACAAGATTATTGCATTTGGTAACCAACCGCCTGAAACATTTGTTTGGGTCAAAATGACTCTAATTTGGTCTCCAAGTGTCTAAAAAGAATTTTTTTTTGCATTTGATCACCAAAGGTCTAATACATTTTTTTAATATTTATTGAGTATAAACAGTACACTGAATAAATAACATGAACGGTAGACATAATCAGTTACAGAAAAACACCGCTTTTAGACAAGATAAACTACATTTGGTAACCAATGGGCCTGAAAAAATGTTTTTGGTCAAAATGATTCTATTTTGGTCTCCCAAGTGTCTAAAAATCCTATTTTAGTCATAATAACTGCATTTGGTGACCAAAGGTCTGAAAAACTATTTTAGCCAAAATGACTGTATTTTTGTCTTTTAGTCTCAAAACGCCGCTTTTAGACAAGATAACTGCATTTGGTAACCAATGGCCTGAAAACCTTTTTTTTTTTAGCCAAAATGACTATATTTTTGTATTTTAGAGTCTTAAAACACCGCTTTTAGACAAGATAAACTACATTTGGTAACCAATGGCCTGAAAAAATATTTTTGGTCAAAATGACTCTATTTAGGTCTCCAAGTGTCTAAAAAGCCCATTTTAGTCAAAATAACAACGTTTGGTCACCAAAGGTGTGAAAAACATTTTTACCCAAAATGACTGTATTTTTATCTTTTAGAGTCTCAAACCATCGCTTTTAGACAAGATAACTGCATTTGGTAACCAATGGAATGAAAAAATGTTTTTGGTCAAAATGACTCTATTTAGGTCTCCAAGTGTCTTAAAAGCCCTTTTTAGCCAAAATAACTACGTTTGGTCACCAAAGGTCTGAAAAACTGCTTTAGCCAAAATGACTGTATTTTTGTCTTTTAGAGTCTTAAAAAGCCGGTTTTAGACAAGATAATTGCATTTCGTAACCAGTGATCTGAAAACATTTTTTGGGTCAAAATGACTCTATTTTGTTCTCCATGTGTCTAAAAAGCCCTTTTTAGTCAAAATAACTGCATTTTGGTCACCAAAGGTCTGAAATAAAAATTTAGTAAAAATGACTGTATTTTCGTCTATTAGAGTCTTAAAAAGCCGGTTTTGGACAAGATAATTACATTTGGTAACTTACCGCCTGAAACATTTGTTTGGGTCAAAATGACTCTAATTTGGTCTCCAAGTGTCTAAAAAGAATTTTTTTTTTTGCATTTGATCACCAAAGGTCTAAAACATTTTTTTAATATTTATTGAGTATAAACAGTACAATGAATAAATAACATGAACGGTAGACATAATCAGTTACAGAAAAACACCGCTTTTAGACAAGATAAACTACATTTGGTAACCAATGGGCCTGAAAAAATGTTTTTGGTCAAAATGATTCTATTTTGGTCTCCCAAGTGTCTAAAAATCCTATTTTAGTCATAATAAATGCATTTGGTCACCAATGCTCTGAAAACCTTTTTTAGCCAAAATGACTGTATTTTTGTCTTTTAGAGTCTTAAAATACCGCTTTTAGACAAGATAAACTACATTTGGTAACTTATGGCCTGAAAAAATGTTTTTGGTCAAAATGACTCTATTTAGGTCTCCATGTGTCTATAAAGCCCTTTTAGTCAAAATAACTACGTTTGGTCACTAAAGGTCTGAAAACCTTTCTTAGCCAAAATTACTGTATTTTTGACTTTTAGAGTCTTAAAATACCGCTTTTAGACAAGATAAACTGCATTTGGTAACCAATGGCCTGAAAAAATGTTTTTGGTCAAAATGACTCTATTTTGGTCTCCAAGTGTCTAAAGATCCTTTCTTATTCAAAATAACTGCATTTGGTCAGCAAAGGTCTGAAAAACATTTTTACCCAAAATGACGGTATTTTTATCTTTTAGAGTCTCAAACCATCGCTTTTAGACAAGATAACTGCATTTGGTAACCAATGGCCTTAAAAAATGTTTTTGGTCAAAATGACTCTAATTTGGTCTCCAAGTGTCTAAAAAGAATTTTTTTTTTTGCATTTGATCACCAAAGGTCTAAAACATTTTTTTAATATTTATTGAGTATAAACAGTACAATGAATAAATAACATGAACGGTAGACATAATCAGTTACAGAAAAACACCGCTTTTAGACAAGATAAACTACATTTGGTAACCAATGGGCCTGAAAAAATGTTTTTGGTCAAAATGATTCTATTTTGGTCTCCCAAGTGTCTAAAAATCCTATTTCAGTCATAATAAATGCATTTGATCACCAAAGGTCTGAAATACTTTTTTAGCCAAAATGACTGTATTTTTGTCTTTTAGAGTCTTAAAATACCGCTTTTAGACAAGATAAACTACATTTGGTAACTTATGGCCTGAAAAAATGTTTTTGGTCAAAATGACTCTATTTAGGTCTCCATGTGTCTAAAAAGCCCTTTTAGTCAAAATAACTACGTTTGGTCACTAAAGGTCTGAAAACCTTTCTTAGCCAAAATTACTGTATTTTTGACTTTTAGAGTCTTAAAATACCGCTTTTAGACAAGATAAACTGCATTTGGTAACCAATGGCCTGAAAAAATGTTTTTGGTCAAAATGACTCTATTTTGGTCTCCAAGTGTCTAAAGATCCTTTCTTATTCAAAATAACTGCATTTGGTCACCAAAGGTCTGAAAAACATTTTTACCCAAAATGACGGTATTTTTATCTTTTAGAGTCTCAAACCATCGCTTTTAGACAAGATAACTGCATTTGGTAACCAATGGCCTGAAAACGTGTTTTTGGTCAAAATGACTCTTTTTTGGTCTCCAAATGTCTAAAACGCCTTTTTTAGTCAAAATAACTGCATTTGGTCACCAAAAGGTCTAAAAACTATTTTAGTCAAAATGACTGTATTTTTGTCTTTTAGTCTCAAAACGCCGCTTTTAGACAAGATAACTGCATTTGGTAACCAATGGCCTGAAGAAATGTTTTTTGGACAATATGACTCTATTTAGGTCTTCAAGTGTCTTAAAAGCCCTTTTAGTCAAAATAACTACGTTTGGTCACCAAAGGTCTGAAAAACTGCTTTAGCCAAAATGATTGTATTTTAGTCTTTTAGAGTCTTAAAAAGCCGGTTTTAGACAAGATAATTGCATTTCGTAACCAGTGATCTGGAAACATTTTTTGGGTCAAAATGACTCTATTTTGTTCTCCATGTGTCTAAAAAGCCCCTTTTAGTCAAAATAACTACGTTTGGTCACCAAAGGTCTGAAAATTTTTTTAGTCAAAATGATTGTATTTTCGTCTATTAGAGTCTTAAAAAGCCGGTTTTGGAAAAGATAATTGCATTTTCTAACCAAACGCCTAAAACATTTATTTGGGTCAAAATGACTCTATTTTGGTCTCAAGTGTCAAAAAAGCCTATTTTAGTCAAAATAAATGCATTTTGTCACCAAAGGTCTGAAATACTTTTTTAGCTAAAATTACTGTATTTTTGTCTTTCAGAGTCTTAAAACGCCCTTTTAGACAAGATAATTGCATTTCGTAACAAAAGGCCTGAAAACATGTTTTTGGTCAAAATGACTCTATTTTGGTCTCCAAGTGTCTAAAAAGCCTTTTTAAGTCAAAATAACTGCATTTGGTCACCAAAGGTCTGAAAAACATTTTTACCCAAAATGACTGTATTTTTATCTTTTAAAGTCTCAAACCATCGCTTTTAGACAAGATAGCTGCATTTGGTAACCAATGGCCTGAAAACGTGTTTTTGGTCAAAATTACTCTATTTTGTTCTCCAAATGTCTAAAACGCCTTTTTTAGTCAAAATAACTGCATTTGGTGACCAAAGGTCTGAAAAACTATTTTAGCCAAAATGACTGTATTTTTGTCTTTTAGTCTCAAAACGCCGTTTTTAGACAAGATAACTGCATTTGGTAACCAATGGCCTGAAAAAATGTTTTTGGTCAAAATGACTCTATTTAGGTCTCCAAGTGTCTTAAAAGCCCTTTTTAGTCAAAATAACTACGTTTGGTCACCAAAGGTCTGAAAAACTGCTTTAGCCAAAATGACTGTATTTTTGTCTTTTAGAGTCTTAAAAAGCCGGTTTTAGACAAGATAATTGCATTTCGTAACCAGTGATCTGAAAACATTTTTTGGGTCAAAATGACTCTATTTTGTTCTCCATGTGTCTAAAAAGCCCTTTTTAGTCAAAATAACTGCATTTTGGTCACCAAAGGTCTGAAATAAAAATTTAGTAAAAATGACTGTATTTTCGTCTATTAGAGTTTTAAAAAGCCGGTTTTGGACAAGATAATTGCATTTGGTAACTTACCGCCTGAAACATTTGTTTGGGTCAAAATGACTCTAATTTGGTCTCCAAGTGTCTAAAAATATTTTTTTTTTTTTGCATTTGGTCACCAAAGGTCTAAAACATTTTTTTAATATTTATTGAGTATAAACAGTACACTGAATAAATAACATGAACGGTAGACATAATCAGTTACAGTAAAACACCGCTTTTAGACAAGATAAACTACATTTGGTAACCAATGGGCCTGAAAAAATGTTTTTGGTCAAAATGATTCTATTTTGGTCTCCCAAGTGTCTAAAAATCCTATTTTAGTCATAATAAATGCATTTGGTCACCAATGCTCTGAAAACCTTTTTTAGCCAAAATGACTGTATTTTTGTCTTTTAGAGTCTTAAAATACCGCTTTCAGACAAGATAAACTACATTTGGTAACTTATGGCCTGAAAAAATGTTTTTGGTCAAAATGAGTCTATTTAGGTCTCCATGTGTCTAAAAAGCCCTTTTTAGTCAAAATAACTACGTTTGGTCACCAAAGGTCTGAAAAACTGCTTTAGCCAAAATGACTGTATTTTTGTCTTTTAGAGTCTTAAAAAGCCGGTTTTAGACAAGATAATTGCATTTCGTAACCAGTGATCTGAAAACATTTTTTGGGTCAAAATGACTCTATTTTGTTCTCCATGTGTCTAAAAAGCCCTTTTTAGTCAAAATAAATGCATTTTGTCACCAAATGTCTTTTTTTAGTCAAAATAACTGCATTTGGTGACCAAAGGTCTGAAAAACTATTTTAGCCAAAATGACTGTATTTTTGTCTTTTAGTCTCAAAACGCCGCTTTTAGACAAGATAACTGCATTTGGTAACCAATGGAATGAAAAAATGTTTTTGGTCAAAATGACTCTATTTAGGTCTCCAAGTGTCTTAAAAGCCCTTTTTAGCCAAAATAACTACGTTTGGTCACCAAAGGTCTGAAAAACTGCTTTAGCCAAAATGACTGTATTTTTGTCTTTTAGAGTCTTAAAACGCCGCTTTTAGACAAGATAACTGCATTTGGTAACCAATGGAATGAAAAAATGTTTTTGGTCAAAATGACTCTATTTAGGTCTCCAAGTGTCTTAAAAGCCCTTTTTAGCCAAAATAACTACGTTTGGTCACCAAAGGTCTGAAAAACTGCTTTAGCCAAAATGACTGTATTTTTGTCTTTTAGAGTCTTAAAAAGCCGGTTTTAGACAAGATAATTGCATTTCGTAACCAGTGATCTGAAAACATTTTTTGGATCAAAATGACTCTATTTTGTTCTCCATGTTTCTAAAAAGCCCTTTTTAGTCAAAATAACTGCATTTTGGTCACCAAAGGTCTGAAATAAAAATTTAGTAAAAATGACTGTATTTTCGTCTATTAGAGTCTTAAAAAGCCGGTTTTGGACAAGATAATTGCATTTGGTAAATTACCGCCTGAAACATTTGTTTGGGTCAAAATGACTCTAATTTGGTCTCCAAGTGTCTAAAAAGAATTTTTTTTTTGCATTTGATCACCAAAGGTCTAAAATATTTTTTTAATATTTATTGAGTATAAACAGTACACTGAATAAATAACATGAACGGTAGACATAATCAGTTACAGAAAAACACCGCTTTTAGACAAGATAAACTACATTTGGTAACCAATGGGCCTGAAAAAATATTTTTGGTCAAAATGATTCTATTTTGGTCTCCCAAGTGTCTAAAAATCCTATTTTAGTCATAATAAATGCATTTGGTCACCAATGCTCTGAAAACCTTTTTTAGCCAAAATGACTGTATTTTTGTCTTTTAGAGTCTTAAAATACCGCTTTTAGACAAGATAAACTACATTTGGTAACTTATGGCCTGAAAAAATGTTTTTGGTCAAAATGACTCTATTTAGGTCTCCATGTGTCTAAAAAGCCCTTTTTAGTCAAAATAACTACGTTTGGTCACCAAAGGTCTGAAAAACTGCTTTAGCCAAAATGACTGTATTTTTGTCTTTTAGAGTCTTAAAAAGCCGGTTTTAGACAAGATAATTGCATTTCGTAACCAGTGATCTGAAAACATTTTTTGGGACAAAATGACTCTATTTTGTTCTCCATGTGTCTAAAAAGCCCTTTTTAGTCAAAATAAATGCATTTTGTCACCAAAGGTCTGAAATACTTTTTTAGCTAAAATTACTGTATTTTTGTCCTTCAGAGTCTTAAAACGCCCTTTTAGACAAGATAATTGCATTTCGTAACAAAAGGCCTGAAAACATGTTTTTGGTCAAAATGACTCTATTTTGGTCTCAAAGTGGCTAAAAAGACTTTTTTAGTCAAAATAACTGCATTTGGTCACCAAAGGTCTGAAAAACATTTTTACCCAAAATGACTGTATTTTTATCTTTTAAAGTCTCAAACCATCGCTTTTAGACAAGATAGCTGCATTTGGAAACCAATGGCCTGAAAACGTGTTTTTGGTCAAAATGACTCTATTTTGTTCTCCAAATGTCTAAAACGCCTTTTTTAGTCAAAATAACTGCATTTGGTGACCAAAGGTCTGAAAAACTATTTTAGCCAAAATGACTGTATTTTTGTCTTTTAGTCTCAAAACGCCGCTTTTAGACAAGATAACTGCATTTGGTAACCAATGGCCTGAAAAAATGTTTTTGGTCAAAATGATTCTATTTAGGTCTCCAAGTGTCTTAAAAGCCCTTTTTAGTCAAAATAACTACGTTTGGTCACCAAAGGTCTGAAAAACTGCTTTAGCCAAAATGACTGTATTTTTGTCTTTTAGAGTCTTAAAAAGCCGGTTTTAGACAAGATAATTGCATTTCGTAACCAGTGATCTGAAAACATTTTTTGGGTCAAAATGACTCTATTTTGTTCTCCATGTGTCTAAAAAGCCCTTTTTAGTCAAAATAACTGCATTTTGGTCACCAAAGGTCTGAAATAAAAATTTAGTAAAAATGACTGTATTTTCGTCTATTAGAGTTTTAAAAAGCCGGTTTTGGACAAGATAATTGCATTTGGTAACTTACCGCCTGAAACATTTGTTTGGGTCAAAATGACTCTAATTTGGTCTCCAAGTGTCTAAAAAGAATTTTTTTTTTTGCATTTGGTCACCAAAGGTCTAAAACACTTTTTTAATATTTATTGAGTATAAACAGTACACTGAATAAATAACATGAACGGTAGACATAATCAGTTACAGAAAAACACCGCTTTTAGACAAGATAAACTACATTTGGTAACCAATGGGCCTGAAAAAATGTTTTTGGTCAAAATGATTCTATTTTGGTCTCCCAAGTGTCTAAAAATCCTATTTTAGTCATAATAAATGCATTTGGTCACCAATGCTCTGAAAACCTTTTTTAGCCAAAATGACTGTATTTTTGTCTTTTAGAGTCTTAAAATACCGCTTTTAGACAAGATAAACGACATTTGGTAACTTATGGCCTGAAAAAATGTTTTTGGTCAAAATGAGTCTATTTAGGTCTCCATGTGTCTAAAAAGCCCTTTTTAGTCAAAATAACTACGTTTGGTCACCAAAGGTCTGAAAAACTGCTTTAGCCAAAATGACTGTATTTTTGTCTTTTAGAGTCTTAAAAAGCCGGTTTTAGACAAGATAATTGCATTTCGTAACCAGTGATCTGAAAACATTTTTTGGGTCAAAATGACTCTATTTTGTTCTCCATGTGTCTAAAAAGCCCTTTTTAGTCAAAATAAATGCATTTTGTAACCAAAGGTCTGAAATACTTTTTTAGCTAAAATTACTGTATTTTTGTCCTTCAGAGTCTTAAAACGCCCTTTTAGACAAGATAATTGCATTTCGTAACAAAAGGCCTGAAAACATGTTTTTGGTCAAAATGACTCTATTTTGGTCTCCAAGTGGCTAAAAAGACTTTTTTAGTCAAAATAACTGCATTTGGTCACCAAAGGTCTGAAAAACATTTTTACCCAAAATGACTGTATTTTTATCTTTTAAAGTCTCAAACCATCGCTTTTAGACAAGATAGCTGCATTTGGTAACCAATGGCCTGAAAACGTGTTTTTGGTCAAAATGACTCTTTTTTGTTCTCCAAATGTCTAAAACGCCTTTTTTAGTCAAAATAACTGCATTTGGTGACCAAAGGTCTGAAAAACTATTTTAGCCAAAATGACTGTATTTTTGTCTTTTAGTCTCAAAACGCCGCTTTTAGACAAGATAACTGCATTTGGTAACCAATGGCCTGAAAAACTTTTTTTTTTAGCCAAAATGACTATATTTTTGTATTTTAGAGTCTTAAAACACCGCTTTTAGACAAGATAAACTACATTTGGTAACCAATGGCCTGAAAAAATATTTTTGGTCAAAATGACTCTATTTAGGTCTCCAAGTGTCTAAAAAGCCCATTTTAGTCAAAATAACAACGTTTGGTCACCAAAGGTGTGAAAAACATTTTTACCCAAAATGACTGTATTTTTGTCTTTTAGAGTCTTAAAAAGCCGGTTTTAGACAAGATAATTGCATTTCGTAACCAGTGATCTGAAAACATTTTTTGGATCAAAATGACTCTATTTTGTTCTCCATGTGTCTAAAAAGCCCTTTTTAGTCAAAATAACTGAATTTTGGTCACCAAAGGTCTGAAATAAAAATTTAGTAAAAATGACTGTATTTTCGTCTATTAGAGTCTTAAAAAGCCGGTTTTGGACAAGATAATTGCATTTGGTAACTTACCGCCTGAAACATTTGTTTGGGTCAAAATGACTCTAATTTGGTCTCCAAGTGTCTAAAAAGAATTTTTTTTTTGCATTTGATCACCAAAGGTCTACAACATTTTTTTAATATTTATTGAGTATAAACAGTACACTGAATAAATAACATGAACGGTAGACATAATCAGTTACAGAAAAACACCGCTTTTAGACAAGAAAAACTACATTTGGTAACCAATGGGCCTGAAAAAATGTTTTTGGTCAAAATGATTCTATTTTGGTCTATCAAGTGTCTAAAAATCCTATTTTAGTCATAATAAATGCATTTGGTCACCAATGCTCTGAAAACATTTTTTAGCCAAAATGACTGTATTTTTGTCTTTTAGAGTCTTAAAATACCGCTTTTAGACAAGATAAACTACATTTGGTAACTTATGGCCTGAAAAAATGTTTTTGGTCAAAATGACTCTATTTAGGTCTCCATGTGTCTAAAAAGCCCTTTTTAGTCAAAATAACTACGTTTGGTCACCAAAGGTCTGAAAAACTGCTTTAGCCAAAATGACTGTATTTTTGTCTTTTAGAGTCTTAAAAAGCCGGTTTTAGACAAGATAATTGCATTTCGTAACCAGTGATCTGAAAACATTTTTTGGGTCAAAATGACTCTATTTTGTTCTCAATGTGTCTAAAAAGCCCTTTTTAGTCAAAATAAATGCATTTTGTCACCAAAGGTCTGAAATACTTTTTTAGCTAAAATTACTGTATTTTTGTCCTTCAGAGTCTTAAAACGCCCTTTTAGACAAGATAATTGCATTTCGTAACAAAAGGCCTGAAAACATGTTTTTGGTCAAAATGACTCTATTTTGGTCTCCAAGTGGCTAAAAAGACTTTTTTAGTCAAAATAACTGCATTTGGTCACCAAAGGTCTGAAAAACATTTTTACCCAAAATGACTGTATTTTTATCTTTTAAAGTCTCAAACCATCGCTTTTAGACAAGATAGCTGCATTTGGTAACCAATGGCCTGAAAACGTGTTTTTGGTCAAAATGACTCTTTTTTGTTCTCCAAATGGCTAAAACGCCTTTTTTTAGTCAAAATAACTGCATTTGGTGACCAAAGGTCTGAAAAACTATTTTAGCCAAAATGACTGTATTTTTGTCTTTTAGTCTCAAAACGCCGCTTTTAGACAAGATAACTGCATTTGGTAACCAATGGCCTGAAAACCTTTTTTTTTTAGCCAAAATGACTATATTTTTGTATTTTAGAGTCTTAAAACACCGCTTTTAGACAAGATAAACTACATTTGGTAACCAATGGCCTGAAAAAATATTTTTGGTCAAAATGACTCTATTTAGGTCTCCAAGTGTCTAAAAAGCCCATTTTAGTCAAAATAACAACGTTTGGTCACCAAAGGTGTGAAAAACATTTTTACCCAAAATGACTGTATTTTTATCTTTTAGAGTCTCAAACCATCGCTTTTAGACAAGATAACTGCATTTGGTAACCAATGGAATGAAAAAATGTTTTTGGTCAAAATGACTCTATGTAGGTCTCCAAGTGTCTTAAAAGCCCTTTTTAGTCAAAATAACTACGTTTGGTCACCAAAGGTCTGAAAAACTGCTTTAGCCAAAATGACTGTATTTTTGTCTTTTAGAGTCTTAAAAAGCCGGTTTTAGACAAGATAATTGCATTTCGTAACCAGTGATCTGAAAACATTTTTTGGATCAAAATGACTCTATTTTGTTCTCCATGTGTCTAAAAAGCCCTTTTTAGTCAAAATAACTGCATTTTGGTCACCAAAGGTCTGAAATAAAAATTTAGTAAAAATGACTGTATTTTCGTCTATTAGAGTCTTAAAAAGCCGGTTTTGGACAAGATAATTGCATTTGGTAACTTACCGCCTGAAACATTTGTTTGGGTCAAAATGACTCTAATTTGGTCTCCAAGTGTCTAAAAAGAATTTTTTTTTTGCATTTGATCACCAAAGGTCTAAAACATTTTTTTAATATTTATTGAGTATAAACAGTACACTGAATAAATAACATGAACGGTAGACATAATCAGTTACAGAAAAACACCGCTTTTAGACAAGATAAACTACATTTGGTAACCAATGGGCCTGAAAAAATGTTTTTGGTCAAAATGATTCTATTTTGGTCTATCAAGTGTCTAAAAATCCTATTTTAGTCATAATAAATGCATTTGGTCACCAATGCTCTGAAAACATTTTTTAGCCAAAATGACTGTATTTTTGTCTTTTAGAGTCTTAAAATACCGCTTTTAGACAAGATAAACTACATTTGGTAACTTATGGCCTGAAAAAATGTTTTTGGTCAAAATGACTCTATTTAGGTGTCCATGTGTCTAAAAAGCCCTTTTTACTCAAAATAACTACGTTATTTTGGTCTGAAAAACTTTTTTAGCCAAAATGACTGTTTTTTTGTGTTTTAGAGTCTTAAAAAGCCAGTTTTAGACAAGATAATTGCATTTCGTTACCAGTGCTCTGAAAACATTTTTTGGTCAAAATGACTCATTTTTGGTCTCCATGTGTCTAAAAAGCCATTTTTAGTCAAAATAACTGCATTTGGTCACCAAAGGTCTGAAAAAAAATTTAGTCAAAATGATTGTATTTTCGTCTATTAGAGTCTTAAAATGCCGGTTTTGGAGAAGATAATTGCATTTTCTAACCAAACGCCTTAAACATTTGTTTGGGTCAAAATGACTCTATTTTGGTCTCCAAGTGTCTAAAAAGCCTATTTTAGTAAAAATAAATGCATTTTTTCACCAAAGGTCTGAAATACTTTTTTAGCTAAAATTACTGTATTTTTGTCTTTTAGAGTCTCAAAACGCCGCTTTTAGACAAGATAACTGCATTTGGTAACCAATGGCCTGAAAACATGTTTTTGGTCAAAAAGCCTGTTTTAGTCAAAATAACTGCATTTGGTCACAAATGGTCTGAAAAAAAATTAGTCAAAATGATAGTATTTTCGTCTATTAGATTCGTCTAAATGACTCTATTTTGGTCTCCAAGTGTCTAAAAAGCCCTTTTTAGTCAAAATAACTGCATTTGGTCACCAAAGGTCTGAAATACTTTTTTTAGCTAAAATTACTGTATTTTTGTCTTAAGAGTCTTAAAACGCCACTTTTAGACAAGATAATTGCATTTCGTAACAAAAGGCCTGAAAACATGTTTTTGGTCAAAATTACTCTATTTTGGTCTCCAAAGCCTCTTTTAGTCAAAATAACTGCATTTGGTCACAAACGGTCTGAAAAAAAAATTTAGTCAAAATGATAGTATTTTCGTCTATTAGAGTCTTAAATAGCCGGTTTTGGACAAGATAATTGCATTTGGTAACCAATCGCCTGAAACATTTGTTTGAGTCAAAATGACTCTATTTTGGTCTCCAAGTGTCTAAAAAAGCCTTTTTTAGTCAAAATAACTGCATTTGGTCACCAAAGGTCTGAAAAACTTTTTTTAGCCAAAATGACTGTATTTTTGTCTTTTAGAGTCTTAAAAAGCTGGTTTTAGACAAGATAATTACATTTCGTAACCAGTGATCTGAAAACATTTTTTGGGTCAAAATGACTCTATTTTGGTCTCCAAGTGTCTAAAAAGCCCCTTTATTCAAAATAACTGCATTTGGTCACCAAAGGTCTGAAATAAAAATGTAGTCAAAATGACTGTATTTTCGTCGATTAGAGTCTTAAAAAGCCGGTTTTGGACAAGATAATTGCATTTGGTAACCAACTGCCTGAAACATTTGTTTGGGTCAAAATGACTCTATTTTGGTCTCCAAGTGTCTAAAAAGCATTTTTTTTTTTCATTTGATCACCAAAGGTTTAAAAAATGTTTTAATATTTATTGAGTATAAACAGTACACTGAATAAATAACATGAACGGTAGACATAATCAGTTACAGAACCAGTGTTCGGAAAAATACAAATATGTAAAGGATATAACAGCAACAGAACAGGAAAACGTCATCCATAAACCATCGAATTCAGGTGAAAATTACAGCCAAGTAAACAAACCTGAGCATGTTCCCATGTGCATACGAGAAGGATAAATAAAAACATACAGTTATTCCCTCCCAATAGTAATAGGACCATGAAAACCACCTGAAAGTACTAAGTGCAAAGGAGAAGGGAAGGGAAAAAATTAAAACAGTGGCAGAAAACTTAAAGGGAGGGGGGAGGGGGGAAAGGAAGGGAAAGGATGGGAGGACTCTGCACTCTTCTCAAGAAATGCTACCCTATCCAATGAGCAGCCGATCCATAACCAACTGGGGGGAGCCAAGGCCGGGTCATCCAACCAAGGTTGCCATAACGAGGCAAATTTCTTGTGAGCATTTCGATGCTGGTATGTCAGCTTTTCCCTGATTAAAGAGGCATTGACCTGTGTTATCCACTGGCCCCTGCTCGGCACCCTGGAGGCGATCCAAAATCTAGCAATTAATTTGCGAGCAATATACAACAATCGCAACACGGCAACGTGAGCATTTGGGGTCAGGATCCCTTAGTAGCTGAAAATTATACACTTTAGAGATCATGTCAATTACCTTCCCCCAGTAGCGAAACAGCTTGGGACATCTCCACATTATGTGTATAAGTGTACCCTGGTCTCTCTCAAATTTGGGGCACAAGGGTGTAGATCTGCGTCCCTAACGGTACAGCTGCATTGGTGTTCTGTATGCTTTGTGAAACAGAATAAAGTGAGATATCTTATGGGAGGCCGACACCGACACCAAAGGGATCGATGAGAGGCAAAGATCCCACGTCTCCTCATCTATGGGTCCAAGATCCCCCCTCCCACCCCGCACGAGCAGGGTGGGAAGAGGGGTCCTGCACGGATCCCAACAGAAGGACATAAACCTGTGACATCATATTCTTGTCCGAGACCCGAAACACCTCACCCAACAGGCAGTGAGTGTCGGGTGTCAAAGAAGCCAAGCCTGCCTGGGCCATCATCGCGTGTCTCAATTGTAGGTAGCGAAAGAAACAGTGCCTAGGAACATCAAACTCCCTCTGTAAGTCTTGAATATATTTCAGTACCCCAGCTCTGAACAATTGTGCTATAAAATATACACCATGGGCCTCCCACATCTCCGCGCCCTCTAGACGAAACAGTTCCGAAAAGTTGCGATTATGCCAAATCGGAGTCTGAGGAAGGTAACCTGTGATCTGCAACATCCCCTTGACACAGCGCCACACCATGCGAATCAAGGCGAATCAAAAAGAGTGTGGGTAACCAAGTCCCCATATTGGAGAACCCCGCTTCAAGGTGTACAAGGACAGGGTGAGGCGAGTCAGTAGGGACCAATAAGGACCCAATAGGATCGAATGGATCCAAAAGACCCCAGCCCCCCATATGCTGAACCTGGAAGGCTAGAAAATATACTCTGGGGTTGGGCCCATCTGAAGGGTAGCCAATTTAATCCTAGCCACTTTTTTGCACCAGATCAGTTCATGGAACTGGGAGTCAATCCTATAGAACCATTTCCTGGGTATCCAGATTGGGGAGTTGTGCAAGACATAAAGAAGTTGAGGAGCCCACACCATCTTAATTAGATTGACTCGCCCAGCCACCGACAAGGGAACTTTGCAGCAGAGGTACGAGGTTCAGTGTGATATACTGGGTAGGATCAGGAGACACCTGGATCCCCAAATATTTGAAGGAGTCAACCACTCGCACTGTGGATGCACAGTCTGGAAGAGGCTGAGTTATGGGATCAAGGGGCATTAAAACTGATTTATCCCAATTTATGGAAAATCCCGACAGGGACCCAAAATAGTCAATAAGGGACATTACCGCCCGCAAGGATTCCCCTGTATCACCTAGGTAGAGCAGTGTGTCATCCGCATAGAGTGAGATAACGTCTGCATGGGAGCCCCTTCTGAACCCCACTATGTCAGGGGAGGACCGAATCCGCGCCGCTAAGGTCTCCAGTGCCATGGCAAACAGCAATGGAGATAGCGGGCAGCCCTGTCTAGTCCCCCTGTGCAAACAGAAGGGTCCAGAAAGCTCCCCGTTCACCCTCAGTCTGCCCGTGGGGGCAGCGTACAGTACCCACACCCAGTTCAGAAAGTTCTCTCCCACACCAAAGCGCTTGAGAACTTCCCATAGGTACACCCATTCAACACTATCGAATGCCTTAGCGGCATCTAGCGAAAAGACTGCCCGGTTCCCAGGGTTGTCTACTGGGATCTGAAGGTTCAGAAATAGTCGGCGGAGATTAAGTGCTGTCGATCTGGTCAGGATAAACCCCGATTGATCCCTATGGACAACCCCCTGGACAACAGAGGACAGCCTAGTGGCCAGTATCTTAGCTAGAATTTTAACATCCGTTGTGAGTAGAGATATGGGCCTTTAGGAATCCGACAAAAGCGGATCCTTGCCGGGCTTCAGCAGGAAAACAACTATAGCTTCGGACATAGAGGCAGGAAGGCGGCTGTTAGGGATACAAGTGGTAGCCTGATGGCAGAGGAAGGCTCCACGTGTGCCAGAGGGCGGTGCTTAGACAGGAACCCCCAAGGTAAGTGACACAGGCTAACCTGAGGTGTGGAATCTAAGTATCCACCGGTTTTCACCAGTGCCTCTAGTGGTGAGGATGGATTTTGCTGCGTGTGGATACCAGGTTGCAGTCCTCAGGGTCACCCCACCAAGGAAGAAGCCGATCAAGATCCGAAGGCAGATAAGCAGACAAGGGAGATCCGAGAGAATGGTCAAACAAGCCGGGGGTCAGGACGGGCAGCAGGTCAACAAGGTCAGGAAAAAGCCAAAGGTCAAAACGGATATCAAACAGGTAACAGGAAGCAGGCTTCAGGAACACAGGAAGAGCTGCAGACAAGTCAGCAAAGACACAGTGCTTCTGAGCTGTTTAAATAAGGCAGCCTCTTTGCCAATTACTGCAATTAGTCTGCTCTAGGTTTTAGATTGCAGATTCATGACAGCACATCAGTGTGCTCAGGAAGCATTCCTAACATTGCCCCCCCCCCCTTAAGGGCAACCTCCGGGTGTCCAACAAACTGCTTTTCTGAGGATGGGCAAGAAAAAACGCCTGGATCAGGTCTGCGGCATAAATGTTACTCTCAGGTTCCCAGGAATTCTCTTCCAGCACATAACCCTTCCATTTAATAAGGAACTGAAGCTGGTTACCTCTTTTCCGGCAATCAAGTACAGCCTCAACTTCGTACTCCATGTCGCCATCCACCATCACTGGTTCCGGAGGTCCAGGGCTTCTGCCGGGGAAGGCGTCGGGAACCACGGGTTTTAAAAAAGAGTGACATGGAACACAGGATGGATCCGTAGGGTATCAGGTAAGGAAAACTCATAGGACATGGCATTGAGTCTTATTTTAACGGGGAATGGGCCGATAAACCTGGAAGCCAACTTCTTGGATGGGCAGGCCAAGCGCAGGTTAGCTGTGGATAAAAAGACCTGGTCACCTGGTTGGAGAATCAGTTCTCCCCTCTTTTTCCCATCAAAGATTCTTTTGGACGCTATCTGAGCCTTGGCCAAGGTGTCCTGCAGAAGTTTGTTGTTACTCGTGAAGAAGTCAATGGTGACCTGAACTGCGGGCACTCCGGAATCAGATGGGACGTCGGGCAGAAAGGAAGGATGAAAACCATAATTGGCAAAGAAGGGAGATTGCCCGGTAATGGAATGTCGTGAATTATTAAAGGCAAATTCCGCAAATGGTAGTAATGCTACCCAGTCGTCCTGGACGAAGATGGTAAAGCACCGGAGATATTGTTCCAGGGTCTGGTTTGTCCTCTTTGTTTGCCCGTTTGTCTGCGGGTGGTAAGCTGAGGACATAGATAATTCAATTTTTAGTAGCTTACACAAGGCCCTCCAAAAGCGGGACATGAACTGTACCCCTCTGTCCGAGATAATGTTCGTAGGTACCCAGTGGAGTCACACAATCTCCCTAATGAAGACTTCTGCAGTTTCTTTTGCAGAGGGGGTACCTTTGAGGGGTAGAAAGTGGGCCATCTTAGTAAGCCGGTCTACAACCACAAAAATGGCGGAGCACCCGGCCAAAGGTGGAAGTTCCACGATAAAGTCCATGGCGATAGTTTGCCAGGGCCGGTCAGGGATTGGGAGTGGTCTGAGGAGACCCCACGCCTTACTTCTGGTGGTTTTACTCCTTCAGCAAGAAACACAGGAAGACACATAACTTCTGCAGTCTTTTCCCATCTCAGGCCACCAGAAGGTGCGTTGCATGAGGTCAAGGGTCCTATGAACACCAAAATGGCCAGCCAGAGGGTGGTCATGGCAGGCAGCTAGAACCGAAACTCTGACTCCCTCCGGGACAAATATTTTGTCCTTAGCCCACAACAAACCATCCTTGCGTGACAGGGGTATCCCAGGTGGACCGGAAATTTTGGCAGAGGCTTGCTCAAGATGGGATTTCAGGCTAGTGAGCAGGAAGTTTTTCTCTGACAGGATAGTGTCAGGTACCAACTCTTCTTTAGTATTATCAAACATCCGGGACAGGGCATCCGGTTTGACATTTTTCGACCCGGGCCGATAGGTGATATGGAATGAGAATCTGGAGAAGAAGAGTGCCCATCGGGCCTGGCGGGGTCTAAGTCGCTTTGCAGATCTTAAGTACTCAAGGTTCTTATGATCGGTAAATATAAGAATCGGGTGTGATGCTCCTTCTAGTAGATATCTCCACTCTTCGAGAGCGGCTTTGATTGCCAGGAGTTCCCGGTCCCCGACATCATAGTTTTTCTCCGCGGGAGAGAGTTTCCGGGAAAAGAAGGCTATTGGGTGAGTTAAGTCTCTAGTTCCCTGTCTTTGGGAGATGACTGCCCCGACCGCAACGTCCGATGCGTCTACCTCCAGGAGATAGGGTAAGGCAGGATCCGGGTGACTTAGGATAGGGGCAGAGGTAAAATGTTTTTTAAGAACCGAGAAGGCGGACTGAGCTTCTGGGGTCCACTGGAAGTGGACGTTCTTCTTAGTAAGGGGCTATGATGTTAGAGAACCCCTTAATGAACCTCCTATAAAAATTGGCGAAGCCAACGAAGCGCTGTACTCCCTTTTTGTCTGATGGAGGTGGCCAGTCCAGAATGGCAGAGACCTTCTGAGGATCCATCTCTATTCCTTCTGTGGAAATTATTAACCCCAGAAACGGGATACTGTTCTGCTCAAAAACGCACTTCTCGGCCTTGGCGTAGAGACCATGCTGGCGAAGGCGACCGAGGACATTTCAAACGTGCTCGCGTTGCTGCTCTAGGGATGTTGAGAAGATTAGGATGTCATCCAAGAATACGATGACGAAGATATCCAACCAATCCCTGAAGATGTCGTTCACAAAGTGTTGGAATGTGGCAGGAGCATTACAAAGGCCAAATGGCATTACCAGGTATTCGAAATGTCCGAATCTAGTGCGGGAAGCAGTCTTCCATTCGTCGCCCTCTCGGATGCGCACCAAGTTGTACGCCCCACGAAGATCCAGCTTAGTAAACAGGATGGCAGATCTGAGTCTCTGAAAGAGTTCGGGGACTAGAGGAAGGGGATAACGTTTTTTAATAGTAACTTTATTTAAATCCCTATAACCGATGCAGGGTCGGAGGGTGTGATCCTTCTTCTCTACGAAGAAGATACCTGCCCTTGCTGGAGAGGTAGAGGGATGGATTAACCCCTTCTTCAGACTTTCGTCTACATAGTCCTTTAAGACGTCCAGCTCACGTTCAGAAAGTGGGTAAATCCGGCCGAACGGGATTTCGGCTCCTGGGAGCAAGTCGATGGGGCAGTCATATGGACGGTGGGGGGGCAAGGTCTCTGCTCCCCGTTTGCTGAATACGTCCAGGAAATCATGGTATGCTTTGGGCACCACAGAACATACATCAGGTTCGGATTCAAGACAGAACAGAGTCTTGGGGAATTCAGGAGGAGCGGGTAGACAGGAATTCTTGCAGTAAAGAGATGGGAACTGGATGGTGCCTGTGATCCAATTGACTTGCGGGTTATGTGCTTGCAACCACGGTAATCCCAGGATAATGGGAAATAAGGAGGATGTGATAACATCCAGGCTAATCAGTTCCTTATGGCCGGAGGAGACCATAGGAAGGGGAAAAGTTTCTTGGGTCACGGGCCCGGATTTGATGTGGGAGCCATCAGCCAGGAAGATGGTGAGGTCCTGAGTCTTGAGCCGGAGAGGTACGCAACATGCAGGGCGAACGAGCGATCAATGAAACAACGGCAGGCTCCAAAGTCAATGATTGCGGTAACTGGGACGAGTCCTTCCGGAAGCTGTAATGACACAGGAAAGGCTAGGTGGGAGGAACTGGCAACAGATGGTGAGGCCGGCATGAACTTATGGTATTTTGCCGGGCAGGAGCGCACATAGTGGCCAGCTTCACCGCAATACAGGCACAGGTTACCCAACTGGTGACGGCGTCTCTCCTCCGGGGACAAACCAGGCCGTATGATCCCAAGGTTCAGTCGTATCTGAGGCGACTCCAGCGGGAGCGGGGTTGGTAAGAGCTGACCCAGCAGAAGAAAAGTATGCAGGATGAGCAACTCGTGGTAGCGTCCAGGCTGGTCTGAACTGCTGCGGAGATCGTTCTGCTCTGCGCTCCCGTAGCCACCGGACGATTTGAATGGCCTGGGAAATCAAATCTTCCAAGGCGTTGGGGACACCTACCCGCGCCAGCTCGTCCTTCAGTCCTTCTGAAAGCCGAGACGGAACTGATACCGGAGTGCTGCTTCGTTTCAGGACGTATCGGAACTGAGGCAGCGGAAGTCAGTGACGTAGTGTTCTACGGGCCTGCGACCCTGCTGAAGAACATGAAGCGCAGCTTCTGCGGTGGAGGATCGCTGCGGGTCAACATAGAGCTGTGCCATGGCCTCAAAAAATGACCGTAAGGAGTTTAATGGGGGCTGCCCTCTTCAAGGAGCCGATATCTCCCTGCTCCTAGGCGAACTGGGGTTCGCCTAGGAGCAGGGAGATAAGCAAACCCCACCTTGGTGGTCTCCAAAGAAAAGGTTCGAGGTTGCAGGGAGAAATACAGCTGGCAGGCGTTGCGAAAGGCGCGGAATTTACCGCGATCCCCGGAATATTTTTCGGGAGCAGGAACTCGAGGTTCTGGTGGCAGCATCACTACGGTAGGGCCAGAAGCAGGTGCAGAGAGTGCTGCAGCAGGAGAGGAAGCAGATAATACAGGATGATCCCCCTGAAGTGTCGTAAAGCGCAACCGTTCCTCTAGCTGTGTGTAGCCGCCTTGAAGTGACTTTACGGTTTGAGACAGGGCTGCGAGGTGTTGGCAGATCTCTTCCAACGGTGAGGCTTCTCTTGCAGGCTCCGTCATGGCTGACTTGTACTGTTAGGGATACAAGTGGTAGCCTGATGGCAGAGGAAGGCCCCACGTGTGCCAGAGGGCGGAGCTTAGACGGGAACCCCCAAGGTAAGTGACACAGGCTAACCTGATGTGCGGAATCTAAGTATCCATCGGTTTTCGCCAGAGCCTCTAGTGGGGAGGATGGATTTTGCTGCGTGTGGATACCAGGTCGCAGTCCTCAGGGTCGCCCCACCAAGGGAGAAGCCGGTCATGATCCGAAGGCAGATAAGCAGACAAGGGAGATCCGAGAGAATGGTCAAACAAGCCGGGGGTCAGGACGGGCAGCAGGTCAACAACGTCCGGAACAAGCCAAAGGTCAAAACGGATATCAAACAGGTAACAGGAAGCAGGCTTCAGGAACACAGGAAGAGCTGCAGACAAGTCAGCAAAGACACAGTGCTTCTGAGCTGTTTAAATAAGGCAGCCTGTTTGCCAATTACTGCAATTAGTCTGCTCTAGGTTAACCCTTTAGATTGCAGATTCATGACAGCACATCAGTGTGCTCAGGAAGCATTCCTAACAGCGGCCAATACGGAAGGCTTCGTTATATACCCGCAGCAGCACGGGCACCAACTGTTCAGCGTATCGGCTGTAAACCTCCGATGGGATACCATCAGCCCCCGGAGATTTACCAGGCTTAGTAGATTTCAAGGCCGCATAAAGTTCGTTCTCCGTAAGGGGGGCCCCAAGCACAGCCACATCCCAGGCAGACAGAGAAGGCAAATCGCAGGAAGCCAAAAATCGGCAATTTCTCGTAAGTCAGCCGAGATCTTAGAGGAGTAAAGATCAGCATAAAACTTCCCAAGTACTCTCCGTATGTCAGCCGTGGCGTGCCAGAGCACCCCCTGAGGATCCTTAATCTGGGGTATAAATGCCACAGGCTGCTGCGAGCGAACCAGCATGGCCAACATATGACCCGTGTTTTCTTCCTTCTCAAAATACCTCTGCTGCAAGAAGAAGCACTTGTTTTCAGCCTTTTGAATCGTGACCGACTTGGCCATAGATTGGGCAGCCAGCCACGACCTCTGAGTATCATCTGACGGGTCCCTAACATAAGTTTCCTCCGCTCTAGTCACTGCGTCCAACACAGTATTCTCCCATTGCCTGGTGTCCGTTTTAATGGCATTAACCGTACGTATAAACTGACCTCTCATGAATGCCTTAGCCGCATCCCACACCACCCCCACCTCTGCGGATTCCAAATTGTCAGCAAAAAAGGACGTTAGTTTGGGTGGCAGGGGATCAGGACTAGGAAAGAGCGTCAGCCAGAATGCATTGAGTTTCCAAAGGGATTTCCCCCTATTATCCAGGAGGGACAGACGGACCCAAAAGGGGGAATGATCAGACAGCAACCGGGATGCATAATCCGCCACGACCACCAGAGGCAGTAGCGAACCATTACCCAGCCCCAGATCTATCCTAGACAATCCCGAGTGTGACGCCGAGAAGCACGAAAACTTTCGTACCTCAGGGTGGCCCATCCTCCAGACATCTGTCAGTCCGAGTTCACCCACCAACCGAGCAAGGGGCGTAGCCCCCCCGGCCAGCATAGGTCCACCGGAGTGAGAGGAAAACCTATCCCAGGCAGAGTCAAGTACAGCAGTAAAGTCCCCCAACATCAGCAGGGGCACATCAGGAAGTTGAGCAATATGTGGCACGATAAGTTTAAGTACCCCTGCAGAATACGGGGGGGGGCACAAGTACACACCTAAGGCTTGCTAGTTGGCAGGATAAAACAAACCGGCCCTCAGGGTCAATCACAGTCTTTGAGCATAGAAACCGTACCCCCTTCTTAACCACTTCCATACAGAGCAGTTAGACACCCTTCCTGCCCAGACCAATTTTCACTGTAACCAAACAAAATTTTTATCATTTTTTTCACACAAATAGAACTTTCTTTTGGTGGTATTTGATCACAACTGGGTTTTTTTTTTCGTTATATATGCAAAAAAAGAGCAAAAATTTTGAAAAAAAAACACTTTTTTTTAGTTTCAATTATAAAATTTTGCAAAAAAATATTTTTTCTTCATACATTTGGGCCAAAATGTATACTGCTACATGTCTCTGGTAAAATTAACCCAAATTAGTGTATATTATTTAGTCTGTGTGAAAGTTATTGAGTCTAGAAGCTATGGTACCAATTACTGAAAATTTATCACACCAGATGTACTGACTGCCTATCTCCTTTCTTGAGGCCCTGAAATGTCAGGACAGTACAAATACCGCCCAAATTACCCCTTTTTGTAAAGTAGACAGTCCAAGGTATTTAGTAAGAGGCATGGTGGGTTTTTTGAAGTTGTAATTTTTTCCCACAATTCTTGGGAAAATGAAGAAAATTTTTTTTTTCTTTTTTTCCCACAAAGTTGTCAATTTATAAGCTATTTCTAACACATAGCATGTACACAGCAAAAATTACACCCAAAAATACATTCTGCTACTCCTTCCGAGTATGGTGATACCACATGTGTGAGACTTTTACACAGCCTGGCCACAAAAAGAGACTCCACGTCCAAAAAGCACCTTCATGCTTTTTAGGAGCATAAATACATAAAACTTTCTTACTACCTATCACACTTTTCAAGGCCCTAGAGCACCAATACAATGGAAAAGTCCACAAAATGACCCCATTTTGGAAAGCAAACACTCCAACGTATATTCTATGAGGCATTATGGGTCGTTTTGTCATTTTTTTCCACAAGTTTTTGGAAAATGTGGTAAACAAATGAAAACCTTTTTTTTTTTACACAAAGTTGTCAATTTATAGGATATTTCTAACACATAGCATGTAAATAGCAAAAATTACACCCCAAAATACATTCTGCCACTCCTCCTGAGTATGGCAATACCACATGTGTGAGACTTTTTCACAGCCTAGCCATATAGAAGGGCCTAACATCCAAGGAGCATCATCATCCAAGGAGCATCACATTTGGTGTTTACAAGCTACAATCAGTTGTTTTGCTAGTAAACTGCTTAAAACCCCCAAACATTATATATTTTTTTTTAGCAGAGACCCTAGAGAATAAAATGGAGATTATTGCAATATTTTTATGACACCGTATTTGCGCAGCGGTCTTCCAAACGCAATTTTTTTGGAAAAAATTCACTTTTTTTAATTAAAAAATAAGAAACCAGTAAAGTTAGCCCAATTTTTTCCATAATGTGAAAGATAATGTTACGCCGAGTAAATAGATACCCAACATGTCATGTTGCAAAATTGCACACGCTCACGGAATGGCGACAAACTTTGGTACTTAAAAATCCCCATAGGCGACAATTTAAAAATTTCTACAGGTTACCATCTTTGAGTTACAGAGGAGGTCTAGGGCTCAAATTATTCCCCTTGCTCTAACGATCGCGGCGATACCTCACATGTGTGGTTTGAACACCATTTACATATGTGGGCGGGGTTTCTGTATGCGTTCGCTTCTGCGCGCGAGCTCACGGGGACAGGGCGCTTTAATTTTTTTTTTTACTATTTATTTTATTTATTATTTTTTATTTTTACACCGTGTAAAAAAAAAAAATTGATCATTTTTATTTCTATTAAAAGGAATGTAAACATTCCTCGTAATAGAAATAGGCACGACAGGACCTCTTTTTTGTGAGATCTGGGGTCAAAAAGTCCTCAGATCTCACAAGTACACTAAAAGATAGAAAAAAAAAATTACTATATAAAATGAAAAAAAAAAAAGGACCTTTAAACCGGTTGCTAGGCAACAACATTTTCCGTAGCTCCGGTCCTCCAAGACCATAGAGTCAAGTGAGGGCAAGCTTGCCCTCACTCGACATCCTGTCTGTGAGGATCTGGGACCGGATCGTTTTCCCCGCTGCCGGCGGGGAAAAGGACCGGAACGCGGCGGGAAGGGGGGCGCCTCTTCCGCCATCCCGGAAGGGTGATCCCACGGTGAATCCGCCGCTGGGACCACCCTTATCGGAAAGCCAACCGTCCACCGTTTAAAAAAATACCAGGGTTATGGCAGCTATCTGCTGCCATAACACCGGTATTTAGGTTTAAATGGAGGAAGTATATAAACCTTTTTGGACTTGGACATGGTGGCTGTATGAAGGGTGACAGGTACTCGGGTACTTTGTTGGGCAGGTGACAGGTACTCTGGTACTGATGAGCAGGTGGCAGGTACTCGGGTACTCTGATGGGCAGGTGACAGGCAGGTGATAGGTACTGATGAGTAGTACTGATAGGTGTTACTGTACTGATGGGTACTGATGATCAGTACTGATACGTGATAGGTACTGATGAGTACTGATGAGTAGTGATGGGTACTGATGAGCAGGCGGCAAGTACTCGGGTACTTCAGGCGTCAGGTACTCTGATGAGCAGGTGGAAGGTACTCGGGTACTCTGATGACGGGTACTCCGTTGACAGGTACTCAAAGTACCCGAGTACCTGTCATCAGAGTACCCCAGTACCTGTCATCAGAGTACCCGAGTACCTGTCATCAGAGTACCCGAGTACCCGTCATCAGAGTACCCGAGTACCCGTCATCAGAGTACCCGAGTACCCGTCATCAGAGTACCTGAGTACCCGTCATCAGAGTACCTGAGTACCCATCATCAGAGTACCCGAGTACCTGTCATCAGAGTACCCGAGTACCCATCATCAGAGTACCCGAGTACCCGTCATCAGAGTACCCGAGTACCTGTCATCAGAGTACCCGAGTACCTGTCATCAGAGTACCCGAGTACCTGTCACCAGCCCATCAGAGTACCCGAGTACCTGTCATCTGAGTACCTGATGGGCTGGTGACAGGTACTCAGGTACTTTGATGGGCTAGTGACAGGTGCTCTTTATTGGGGGGGGGCAATCAGTGTGTTTGGGGTGCACTGTAATTGGTAACTAGCTGTTACCACACTCTCTTCCTCACACAGGATCAGTGTGTGAGGAGGAGAACACGGTGACAGCTAGTTACCGTGTTCTCTGTTGACATTTGTGACCGGCTGTGATTGGACACAGCGGTCACGTGGTAAAGAGCCAATTTCATTGGCTCTTTACCTAGATCGGGGATCGACTCTGTCCGAGGGATGAGCCTCGTCCCCGATCGCTGCTCTGCGCGCCCCCAGGGGCGCGCATTGCAGAGAGAACGAGCGGCTCGTGCTGGAGCCGCTCATGTGATCGGCTGTGATTGACACAGCCGATCACATGGTAAACAGCCAATTTCTATTGGCTGTTTACCTTGATCAGGGATGGGCTATGTCCGAGGGACGAGCCTCACCCCCGATCGCCGCGCTGCGCGCCCCCGGGGGAGCGCAGTAGAGGGGAGATCCGGGCGACGTCATATGACGGCGGCCCGGATCCTTACAACCACTTTGCCGACGTCATTTTACATGACTCGGTATGGAAGTGGTTAATCAAAATACACACCCCTCTCGAATAAGTGGAGTAAACAGAGTGGAACTGGTGAATAAATACGCTAGGAGCTAGACACGGGGAAGTGGAAGGAGACATATGGGTCTCCTGCAGGCAAACCACATCTGCCTGCAGGCGTTTGATGGTGCGGAGCACCGCCGTCCTCTTTACTGGGTTGCCGAGGCCCCGCACATTCCAGGACATCACACAAATATTATCAGCCATAGTCAAAATGTAGCCATACACGGAGCCTCAGGCAACCCGGCCAGGGAGGCGAAAGAGGGCACCCAGAAAGGGTGAACCCACTACACCCCATCAGCACAGCCCAGCTATATAGAGAGAGCAACAGGAGTAGTCGCCCAGCCCACACAGTACTGGTGCAGCCCCAGCATAGAGAACAGTCAATAGGAACATCCACAGCATAGGGTAAAATAATAGCAGTAGAGCGACAAAGTACATGCAGGAAAAGAAAAAAATCAAACCAAAGTCCAGGACCAGAAAAAAGGCAAAAAGGGGGGAACAAAAAGGCAATACAAGTCTGCCACGTGTGGGGGAAGGGACAAGTCAATAGGGCATGCCCAGTCATGACCAAGGGGGGGAAACCGGAGAGGGACCACCGATGCCAGTGTAGTCTCCTCAAAATTAACAACCATGTGAGAGGTAGCAACCATTAGTGCAGCAGAAGAGCTCCCATCATAACAGGAAAAGTGTGTGTAACATCAAGTGCCAGGTACAACGTGGGTTCAGTTATTCTGACTAAAAAAGGCTTTTTTGACACTTGGAGACCAAAACAGAGTCATTTTGATCAAAAAAATATTTTTCAGGCCATTGGAGACCAAATGCAATTATCTTGTCTAAAACAAGCGTTTTAAGACTATAAAGACAAAAATAGTCATTTTGACTAAATTTTTTTCAGACCTTTGGTTATCAAATGCAGTTATATTGACTAAAAAAGGCTTTTTAGACACTTGAAAACCAAAATAGAGTCATTTTGACCAAAAAGATTTTTCAGGCCATTGGTTACGAAATGCAGTTATCTTGTCTAAAACAAGCGTTTTAAGACTCTAAAAGACGAAAATAGTCATTTTGACCAAAAACATTTTTTCAGGCTATTGGTTACCACATGCAGTTATCTCGAAAGCCAAAGAATAAAGGAAAAGCCAAAAGCCTACAGCACCTGGTATTCCCAGCTGATCTCCCATCCAGGTACTAACCAGGCCCGACCCTGCTTAGCTTCCGAGATCAGACAGGGTCGGGCGTGATGTGGCCGTAGGCGATCACCACTGCCACCCTCGACCCCTTTGAACTTTGCCATGGCAAGATGGCACCTCAGGAGAAACAAAAAGAAAGCCAACAAATAAAGGAAAAGCCAAAAACCTACAGCACCTGGTATTCCCAGGCAGTCTCCCATGCAGGTTCTAACCGGGCCAATCGGTTCGACCCGAACATTGGGTGTTCGAAATTCGGCCGAATTCTGAACTTTTTGCAGTAAAAGTTCGGAATTCGGCCACCAGAACCGCCCAAAATGCACTGGTACAGGAACTGGGCTGTAAAAGCCCGTGATTGGCCCAGAAACATCAGCAAAAGCCAATGAGGGGGCAGGAGTCTTCTGGGAACGTGATTGGAGTGACTACGGAGACCAGGTTCCAATCAGAAGTGAATACACCCCACAGTATATAAGATAGCCCCGCCTAACCCCTAGCACAGTGATACAGAGTCTGTTGAAGAGAGTGGAAGCATTTCTCTTACTCCTGCTTTGCTACACTAGGTTTTCTGCATAGGCGAGTGCTTCTAAAGCTCCATATAGCAGAATTGCATTCAGCTTACAGCCAGTCAGTGTAGTTAGAAATACAGCGATTGTGCTGGTTTTTTGAGTTAGAAAAAAAAATAAAAATTAAAGGGACAGTGTCAGTCTTCTGCTGTATGGAGCTGTTCTTTTAGTGTGAGGAAAGGGATATCTAGTGTAGTTAGGAAACTTTGTACCACAGTAGTTAGATGTAATAATCTAGTTTCTGTAGGGAAAGTGAAAGTGAAAGTGTGAGGGTTCTGTGTAGTGAGCACGTTCCACAGTGCTGATATATCTACAGCAGGTATACGTGCTTGCTAGTCAGCAAAATACATTGCCTCAGTGACAACTTAACTCCTGTTCTTGAAAGCGTTATGTTCACTGTGCAAAAGGCTTTGCAAGTGTGCATGACACGCATCTGCTGTGCTGTATTCAGCGACAACTGTGGGTCGCATAGCAGTGTGCGTTTTTCACCGCACAGAGTTGCCAATGCCTCAGTGACAAATATGCCAGGTAGACCAAGAAAAGGCATACGTGGCCCTGCTGCGGAAAGGGGCACAGCTTCTAGGGTGTCTAGAGGCAGGGGTGGACGTGGTGGTCAGTCCTCAGCCAGGCCACCATTTGCATTGTTCTCTGGCAGTGGCCAAGCTATACGTCCACAGTACGTACAGGAGGTGGTGGACTATATTACCAAACCCTCATCATCGGCATCATCTGCAACTACAGTGACCCAGGCAGAGAAAAGTGGTCAGTCTTCTGCAGTTGGCAGAACAAATAGAGATGAGTCCATGTCCACCTCATGTCCTCCCTTAGACCCAACTTCAGACATGGCAGAGGAGTCAGCTGAGCTGTTTGACCACAGTGTCAGCCATCTACTCCAGCCTGATGCTCAGTCCTTTATGGAGTCTGATGTTGGGTCTGAGGTTGAGGAGGAGGCAGAGCAAGCAAGAGGGGAGAGCAGACAGCCCGCTCCATCTAAGGCCGCACCTGTTGTCTCCCGGGCCACGCCTGATGCTCAGTCCTTTATAGAGTCTGATGTTGGGTCTGAGGTTGAGGAGGAGGCAGAGCAAGCAAGAGGGGAGAGCAGACGGCTTGCTCCATCTAAGGCCGCACCTGTTGTCTCCCGGGCCACTATACACACCTCTTCTTGATGGGCCTTTTTTGAGACATCCCATGCAGAACGAACAGTTGCGATCTGCAAGATTTGTCAGAAGGGTATAAAACGTGGCAAAAATGTCAACCACCTGGGTACAAGCTGCCTAAACAGGCATTTGACAACCCACCACTTGGCCTGTTGGCAGGAGCATTTGAAGAACCCACAAAAGGGCCAAAGATTGGTCAGTCGGCCTCCTAGTCCTCCTCGCGCTGCTTCTCGTGCTCCACCTGCACATCAGTCTGTTCCTGGCCCTGCTATAGTCACTCGTCACCTGTTGGCAGCCTCCATTGACAGGGATGATGATATAGCAGGCAGTGTCGCATCTACCTCCAGCACACCACCAGCTGTAACATATAGATGCCAAATTTCGATTCCACACATGCTGGAACGAAAAAAAATGTATACTCCCCGCCACCCACATACCCAGCATCTAAACAGTAGTTTGGCAAAACTACTGGCTCTGCAACTGTTACCATTTAACCTGGTAGAGTCTGCTCCCTTCCGTGACTTTGCAAAATGTGCAGTTCCACAGTGGCAGGTGCCAAGTCGGCATTACTTTGCTCGTAAGGCCCTGCCATCCCTATACCAACATGTGGAAGGCAATGTAGTGTCGTCCCTGGCCACGTCAGTCAGCTGTAAGATACACCTGACGGCTGACACTTGGTCAAGCAAACATGGGCAGGGACGGTACATTTCTGTCACTGCTCATTGGGTGACACTGCTTGCCAGCGGAAGGGATTGTAGCCAGAGCTCGGTGCTGCAGCCAGGTTGCCCCCACGTCTGCAAACAGCTGGTGGTGTCGCTGATCCAGGTAGATCGATCACTTCTACCCCCTTCTGCTCCTCCTCCTACTCATCCTCCTCCATGCCCTCCTCTGCAGAATGGTCCTTTGAATATGATGAGGTACTACGTAAGCGTTCAAAGGGCTATTCTATGTCTCAGGCCAAAAGGTGTCACGCAGTGCCGCAGCTTGTGTGTCTAGGGGACAGGCAGCATACTGCCCCTGAGATTCTTGGGGCTCTGCAGGCACAGGCCCAGAGGTGGTTGACACCACGCCAGCTGCAGCCAGGGATGGTGGTTACCGATAATGGGTTAAACCTCCTGACCGCCCTTCGTCAGGGAAAGTTGACCCATGTGCTATGCCTGGCGCATGTCCTGAATCTCGTGGTACAGCGGTTTTTGAACTCATACCCAGGAATGCAGGATGTGCTAAGGATGGCAAGAAGGGTGTGCAATCACTTCAGGCGGTCGTACAGTGCCACTGCACGTTTGGCCGAAGTGCAGCGCGAGTTTCACCTGCCGGTACACCGCCTCGTCTGTGACATGCCCACCCGCTGGAACTCCACCTTGGCTATGCTGCAGCGCCTGTACATGCAGCAGAGGGCCCTCAATGAATATCTCTGCGAGTACAGCACCAGCACTGGCTCAGCGCGCCTGGGCTTCTTTTCACCACGGCAGTGGCTTTTGATTAAGGATGCATGTGCTGTCCTCTCTGCATTTGAGGAGTCCACAAGGATGGTCAGCCGGGACAGCGCATGCATCAGTGACACCCTATCGGTACTGTTTTTGTTGGAGCACACTCTGCGTGGCATTATGGACAGGGCACTGGAGGCAGAGCAGCAGGAGGAAGAGGAGGACTTCCTTGCCTCTCAAGGCCCCCTTTATCCTGAGAATCCTGACCCCATTATGCCTAGCTCCCAGAGGCCCAAGCAGGATCCAGGGGTGGAAGAGGAGGAAGACGATTCTTCGGGAACTTTTGCAGGCTTTGAGGAGGAGGAGGAGGAAGACATGCGGCAATCTGCAAGGCCTAGTTTGACTCCCTCGATGGTGGAGATGGATTTTGCTGCGTGTTAGTACCAGGTCGCGGTCCTCAGGATCGCCCCACCAGGAGGTGAGCAAGCCAGGGTCCAGTAGCAGATACAGCAGGTCAGGATCAAGCAGAAGCGTAGTCTAGGAATAGCCAAAGGTCGGTAACAAGTAGTTGCAGGTTGGGATTAGGCAAAGCATAGTCGAGGAACAAGCCAAGTGTCGATAATGGATGGTAGCAAAGATACGGAATGCAGCAGGAGAGACAAGCGAGATATCGGCTGTTGAAGGCACAATATTCTGCCAACCAGGAAGTGCAAAGACATGGCTTAAAACAGGAAGTTCATGGGAGGAGCAAAGGGTTCAAAGTTCAAGGCAATAAAGATTCACAGCAGGGTCATTCAAGGATTTGTCCAAGGAGCTGTTCAGCATTCCAGGTGGCTCAGCAAGTAGAGTCATTGGCAGACACACTGTAGGTCCCAGGTTCAAGTCTGGGTCCTGACATTGTGAAAATACACCCGTTAATTATATGCACATTTAAAGAGACAGCACCTTTTTAAAAAAAAAACTATAATCTTGTTCCCAGTGCACTGCATTATGTCCCCATCATACACATTGGCTGTGCAGTTGATTAGGAGCAAAAGAAAGGAAAGGTTGAGCAAAAAAGTCATTTTTGAAGGTTTGGCATGCTATAATTCTGGTTCTGGACATGCTAAAGAGCTGAAACGTCACAGGTACACCTTTTAGACCCCACAGACACAAAATCCAAAGAAATCTTTTTTTTTTTTTCCCAATAATTTTTTCAATAATTGGCTTTCTATCAAAAACGACAAATTTTAAGAACTTTTTTTGTGTTATTAATAGTCCCTGGGGAATGACCCAGAACCCTAGGCACTTTTTAGGGGCATTTATTGGGTTTTAGGGCTTCAAAATTGTGTTTTTTAATTACCGAAGTTCGGGTCCCATTGATTTCAATGAGGTCTTGGAATCTGAACCGAACTTTCGGGTCTTCTGGTCGAACCAAACTTTTCCAAAGTTCGATCATCCCTACTAACCAGGCCCGACCCTGCTTATCTTCCGAGATCAGACGTGATGTGGCCATAGGCGATTATCACTGCCACCCTCGAACCCTTTGAACTTGCCCATGGCAAGATGGCACCTCAGGAGAAACAAAAAGAAAGCCAACGAATAAAGGAAAAGCCAAAAGCCTACAGCACCTGATATTCCCAGGCGGTCTCCCATCCATGTACTAACCAGGCCCGACCCTGCTTAGCTTCCAAGATCAGATGAGATCGGGCGTGTGTTCAGGGTGATGTGGCCGTAGGCGATCACCACTGCCACCCTCGACCCCTTTGAACTTGGCAATGGCAAGATGGCACCTCAGGAGAAACAAAAAGAAAGCCAACGAATAAAGGGAAAGCCAAAATGCTACAGCACCCTGTATTCCCAGGCAGTCTCGCATCCAGGTACAAACCAGGCCCGACCCTGTTTAGCTTCTGAGATCAGATGAGATCGGGCGTGTTAAGGGTGATGTGGCCTTAGGCGATCACTACTACTGCCACCCTCGACTCCTTTGAACTTGGCCATGGCAAGATGGCACCTCAGGAGAAGCAAAAAGAAAGCCAACGAATAAAGGAAAAGCCAAAAGCCTACAGCACCTGATATTCCCAGGCGGTCTCCCATCCATGTACTAACCAGGCCCGACCCTGCTTAGCTTCCAAGATCAGATGAGATCGGGCGTGTGTTCAGGGTGATGTGGCCGTAGGCGATCACCACTGCCACCCTCGACCCCTTTGAACTTGGCAATGGCAAGATGGCACCTCAGGAGAAACAAAAAGAAAGCCAATGAATAAAGGGAAAGCCAAAATGCTACAGCACCCTGTATTCCCAGGCAGTCTCGCATCCAGGTACAAACCAGGCCCGACCCTGTTTAGCTTCTGAGATCAGATGAGATCGGGCGTGTTAAGGGTGATGTGGCCTTAGGCGATCACTACTGCCACCCTCGACTCCTTTGAACTTGGCAATGGCAAGATGGCACCTCAGGAGAAACAAAAAGAAAGCCAACGAATAAAGGGAAAGCCAAAATGCTACAGCACCCTGTATTCCCAGGCAGTCTCGCATCCAGGTACAAACCAGGCCCGACCCTGCTTAGCTTCCAAGATCAGACAAGATGGGGCGCGTTCAGGGTGATGTGGCCGTAGGCTATCACCACTGCCACCCTCGACCCCTTTGAACTTGGCAATGGCAAGATGGCACCTCAGGAGAAACAAAAATAAAGCCAACGAATAAAGGAAAAGCCAAAATCCTACAGCACCTGGTAATCCCAGGCGGTCTCCCATCCAGAAGTAAGTGTTGGCCTGTATAGGCCCCAAAAATAAGCCCACATGGGTTTAACTGACAGCTAAGAACGAAGTATTCTGTGGCTGAAGGTAACTGTCAGGTATACCCATGTGGGCTAATTTCTGTTGCCTTTTATGGCCGACACTTACTTCTGTATCCTGTGAATGCCTAATGTACCTTTAGCCACAGAATACTACGTTCTTAGCAGTCAGGTAAACCCATGTGAGCTAATTTTTGGGGCCTATAGAGGCCAACACTTACTTCTGTATGCTGTGTGAATGCCTAATGTACCTCCAGCCATCAAATACTACATTCTCTGCTGTCAGTTAAACCCATGTGAGCTAATTTTTGGGGCCTAAACAGGCCGACCCTTACTTCTGTATCCTGTGAATGCCTAATGTACCTTTAGCCACAGAATACTACGTTCTTAGCAGTCAGGTAAACCCATGTGAGCTAATTTTTGGGGCCTATAGAGGCCAACACCTACTTCTGTATGGTGTGTGAATGCCTAATGTACCTCTAGCCATCCAATAATACGTTCTTTGCTGTCAGTTAAACCCATGTGAGCTAATTTTTGGGGCCTATACAGGCCGACACTTCTGTATACTGTGAATGCCTAATGTACCTCCAGCCATATAATACAGTACGTTCTTTGCTGTCAGTTAAACCCATGTGAGCTAGTTTTTGGGGCCTATACAGGCTGACACTTACTTCTGTATCCTGTGAATGCCTAATGTACCTTCAGCCACAGAATACTACAATCTTAGCTGTCAGTTAAACCCATGTGTGCTAGTTTTTGGGGACTATACAGGCCGACACTTACATCTGTATCCTGTGAATGCCTAATGTACCTTCAGCCTCCAAATACTACATACTTAGCTGTCAGGTAAACCCATGTGAGCTAATTTTTGGGGCCTATACATTCTGACACTTACTTCTGTATACTGTGTGAATGCCTAATGTACCTTCAGCCACAGAATACTACGTTCTTAGCTGTCAGTAAAACCCGTGTGGGCTAATTTTTGGGGACTATACAGGCCGACAGATACTTCTGTATCCTGTGAATGCCTAAGGTACCTTCAGCCACCAAATACTACATTCTTAACTGTCAGGTAAACCCATGTCAGCTAATTTTTGGGGCCTATACATGCCGACACTTACTTCTGTATACTGTGTGAATGCCTAATGTACCTCTAGCCATCAAATGCTATGTTCTTTGCTGTCAGTTAAACCCATGTGAGCTATTTTTTGGGTCCTATACAGGCCGACACTTACTTCTGTATACTGTGTGAATGCCTAATGTACCTCCAGCCACCAAATACTACGTTCTTAGTTGTCAGGTAAACTGATGTGGGCTAATTTTTGGGGCCTTTTACGGCCGACACTTACTTCTGTATCCCGTGAATGCCTAATGTACCTTCAGCCACAGAATACTACATTCTTAACTATCAATTAAACCCATGTGGGCTAATTTTTGGGGCCTATACAGACACTTACTTCTGTACCTTGTGAATGCCTAATATACCTTCGGCCACCAAATACTACGTTCTTAGCTGTTAGGTAAACCCATGTGGGCTAATTTTTGGGGCCTTTTACGGCCGACACATATTCTTTGCACTGGCACTTTATTTTGCACATATCTTAAAAGTTACCCCACGGTCTGGATACACTGTTGGTTTTACTTTATATATAAAAGGTAGCGCCGTTTCAAAAAGAAACAAAAAACAAACAAAAAGAAAGCCAACTAATAAAGCAAAAGCCAAAAGTCTACAGCACTTGGTATTCCCAGGTGGTCTCCCATCAAGGTACTAACCAGGCCTGACCCTGCTTAGCTTGCGAGATCAGGCGCGTTAAGGGTGATGTGGCCATAGGCAATAATCACTGCCACCATTGACCCCTTTGAACTTGGCCATGGCAAGATGGCACCTCAGGAGAAACAAAAAGAAAGCCAACAAATAAAGCAAAAGCCAAAAGTCTACAGCACCTGGTATTCCCAGGTGGTCTCCCATCCAGGTACTAACCAGGACTGACCCTGCTTAGCTTCCGAGATCAGACAAGATGGGGTGTGCTCAGGGTGATGTAGCCATAGGTGATCACCAGTGCCACCCTCGACCCCTTTGAACTTGGCCATGGCAAGATGTCACTTCAGGAGAAACAAAAAGAAAGCCAACGAATAAAGGAAAAGCCAAAAGCCTACAGCACCTGGTATTGCCAGGCAGTCCCCCCTCCAGGTACTAACCAGGCCCAATCCTGCTTAGCTTCCGAGCTCAGACCAGATTGAGCGCATTAAAGGTGATGTGGCCTTAGGCGATCACCACTGCCACCCTCGAACCTTCTGAATTTGGACATGCCAAGATGGCACCTCAGGAGAAACAAAGAGAAAGCCAATGAATAAAGGAAAAGCCTAAAGCCTACAGCACCTGGTATTCCCAGGCTGTAGCGGAATTAACACTGAGAGTGTGGCTTGTGTTGAAAGAATGGCCATAATATTACTGAACAGTGTCCCTGAGGAAATATATAAAGATATATTGCAGATTGCTAGAATATGGCAGCAGTGTTTCATGAACCCCTGCTAGTGGGGTGGGGTTAGTTCTTGGGCGAGTCCTGGAACGTAAATGTATATTGATCCATAGAGGGGTCGGATTTGGAGAAGGAGTACTTGACGTAATTGTCCCATTTCTGTAGAAATGATTTCCGTGAGGATGGGGCTGAAAAATCCGTGTTGAGGCGGTCAATGGAAAGAAGTGTGGAAAGCTCTTATCTGACCCGGAAAACTAAGGGGGGAGTCGTGGAGATCCAATTAGTTAGGATTGTCCTTCTGGCCACCAGTAAACAGGTCAGGATCCACAGACGATGTAGCGAGGCAGGGGTGCTAGACCACTTTTGGAGGCGTTTGTCCCATTAACTGAACAGGAGCAATATAGGGTCTTTGGGTATGTGCCACTTCGTCACTTCCCTGATGAAGGTCAGTACCTGGTCCCAGAATGTCGTGATATAGGGACAGGACCAGAACTTGTGGCAAAGAGAAGGTCGTTCCGCGGAACATAACAGACAATTATGAGCATCCTGAATCGTTTTGTTTAAAATTTTGTAATATAACACGTGAGTATCAACAACAGAAAAGGTACAATTAAATACAGACATTATGCAAATTAGGGCAGGGCGGTCCAGAGTCAAAAGAGCATGGAAACTGATGGGGAATGTGAGAGTGGGGGAGAGTTCTTGGGCGAGTCCTGGAACGTAAATGTATATTGATCCATAGAGGGGTCGGATTTGGAGAAGGAGTACTTGACGTAATTGTCCCATTTCTGTAGAAATGATTTCCGTGAGGATGGGGCTGAAAAATCCGCGTTGAGGCGGTCAATGGAAAGAAGTGTGGAAAGCTCTTATCTGACCCGGGAAACTAAGGGGGGAGTCGTGGAGATCCAATTAGTTAGGATTGTCCTTCTGGCCACCAGTAAACAGGTCAGGATCCACAGACGATGTGGCGAGGCAGGGGTGCTAGACCACTTTTGGAGGCGTTTGTCCCATTAACCGAACAGGAGCAATATAGGGTCTTTGGGTATGTGCCACTTCGTCACTCCCTGATGAAGGTCAGTACCTGGTCCCAGAATGTCGTGATATAGGGACAGGACCAGAACTTGTGGCAAAGAGAAGGTCGTTTCGCGGAACATAACGGACAATTATGAGCATCCTGAATCGTTTTGTTTAGAGGTACATTAGGTATTCACACAGTATACAGAAGTAAGTGTCGGCATGTATAGGCCCCAAAAATTAGCTCACATGGGTTTACCTGACAGCTAAGTATGTAGTATTTGGAGGCTGAAGGTACATTAGGCATTCACAGGATACAGAAGTAAGTGTCGGCCTGTATAGTCCCCAAAAATTAGCCCACATGGGTTTAACTGACAGCTAAGAACGTAGTATTCTATGGCTCAAGGTACATTAGGCATTCACAGTATACAGAAGTAAGTGTCGGCCTTTATAGACCCCAAAAATTAGCTCACATAGGTTTAGCTGACAGCAAGGAACGTAGTATTTAAAGGATGGAAGTACATTAGGCATTCACAGGATATAGAAGTAAGTGTCGGCCTGTATAGGCCCCAAAAATTAGCTCACATGGGTTTAACTGACACCAAAGAACATAGTGTATTTGATGGCTGGAGGTACATCAGGCATTGACACTATACAGAAGTAAGTGTCGGCCTGTTTTGGTCCCAAAAATTAGCTCACATAGGTTTAACTGACAGCAAAGAACGTATTATTGGATGGCTAGAGGTACATCAGGCATTCACACAGTATACAGAAGCAAGTGTCGGCCTGTATAGGCCCCAAAAATTTGCTCCCATGGGTTTACCTGACTGCTAAGAATGTAGTATTCTGTGGCTAAAGGTACATTAGGCATTCACAGGATGCAGAAGTAAGTAGAAAATGTTAGGTGCCGACCCTAAATGCCAGTATGCCAAGAAAGGTCCTGCCACATCCCTAAGGACATATGAGAAAAAAGTGTATCAAGTGGTATTGGTGTTCCAATACACAAGACCCTAAATGAGCCCCACAGGGAACTGTGTATTCTGAGGAAACACCCAACCTGGGACTTTGTAGGCAGGAGTTACTTGGCATGAATAGATAAATAAAAGACCAATTTAAAATATAATGATTTTATTAATACATGTGTAAAAAAGACACAGATGCAAAGACATCAAAAGAGAGTCAATATAGAAAATATGTAATACATAAAATTATGAACCATATCCTAGAGTAGTGGGGTCACCCAGGTCCAACATGTTTCGCCGACTCTGCAGACTCTGACTTAAAAAGGCTTTTTAGACACTTGGAGACCAAAATAAAGTCATTTTGACCAAAAACTTTTTTCAGGCCATTGGAGCCCAAATGGCCGGTTTTAGACAAATCAAGTCTAAAACCGGCTTTTTAAGGCTCTAAAAGACAAAAATACAGTCATTTTGCCAAACAAATTTCAGACCTTTGGTGACCAAATGCCGTTATTTTGACTAACAAAAGGATTTTAGACACTTGGAGACCAAAACAGAGTCATTTTGACCAAAACATTTTTTTCAGGCCATTGGAGCCAAATGTCTTAAATCTTGTCTAAAACCGGCTTTTTAAGGCTCTAAAAGACAAAAATATTTTGACTAAATTTTTTTTCTGACCTTTGGTGACCAAATGCACTTATTTTGACTAAAAAAGGATTTTAAGACACTTGGAGACCAAAATAGAGTAATTTTGACCGAAAATATCTTTTCAGGCCATTGGAGCCCAAATGGCCAGTTTTAGACAAATCTTGTCTAAACCCGGCTTTTTAAGGCTCTAAAAGACAAAAATACAGTCATTTTGACTAAAAAAATGTTCACACCTTTGGTGACCAATTGCCGTTATTTTGACTAAAAAAGGATTTTTAGACACTTGGAGACCAAAATAGTAATTTTGACCAAAAAAATTTCAGGGCATTGAAGAGCAAAATGCAGTTATCTTGTCTAAAACTGGCTTTTTTAAGACTCTAAAAGACAAAAATACAGTCATTTTGACTAAAAAAGTTTTTCAGACCTTTGGTGACCAAATGCAGTTATTTTGACTAAAAAAAAGGCTTTTTAGACACTTGGAGACCAAAATAGTTATTTTAACCAAAAAAATGTTCAGGCCATTGGAGCCAAATGTCTAAAATCTTGTCTAAAACCGGCTTTTTAAGGCTCTGAAAGACAAAAATTGACAGCTAAGAACGTAGTATTCTGTGGCTGAAGGTACATTAGGCATTTACAGGATAAAGAAGTAAGTGTCGGCCATAAAAGGCCCCAAAAATTAGCCCAAATGGGTTTACCTGACAGCTAAGAACGTAGTATTCTGTGGCTGAAGGTACATTAGGCATTAACAGGATAAAGAAGTAAGTGTCGGCCATAAAAGGCCCCAAAAATTAGCCCACATCAGTTTACCTGACAACTAAGAACGTAGTATTTGGTGGCTGGAGGTACATTAGGCATTCACACAGTATACAGAAGTAAGTTAAGGTGCTCCTAAGGACACTCCAAACACCGATATCCCCGTGCAGGAAGTACCACCACCAAAGGTAAAGGTTGGCCTCTTACCACAATGATTTGACCCCCATGACAGAGATCAAAAACAGCATATTTCAACCTCCACTGGCAAATCCTGCACCGGCTCACTCTCTGATCACATCCACTTCCTCACAGATAGTTATAACATGTAAAGAGGGAAACAACTGCCATAGTGTAGTACCATTAAACAACTTTATTGGACGCAATTCTCAAAGTGGCAACTCACATTTGGCTGTAGTTTGTATGGCGTGTTTAAATCAGGGTGTCCTCGAGGCTCGATTCCTGCTGAAAAAATTCCTGCTCGATTCCTCCGTGGTATCAGCGTGATGCACCGCAGGCTCCTCCTACGCGTTTCGTCAGAGACTGACGTCGTCAGGGGGTGTGGCCTGCAGTGAACGTCCACAATTTATGCACTGACGGAAATGGATAGGCGGGGCAATAGACAGGTTCCGGATCCCGGAAGAAAGACACTTGCGTGTCTGCGACCGCAACCGGCATTTCACAAGAAGAGACATCCGGACTTAGAATGCAGTTCACGTGCGTACCAACGTCCGGAACCAAACATTAACTGGATGTCACATTAAGAGTCAATCAAGACCAATATTAGCACTCATACAATATTCAGTGCAAAATAAATCTTATGCAGATGGATACAGCATATGTAAGCCCAATTGAGCTAAACACACAATTATCCATTAGCTTTGCATGATTAGATGGTCACAATGGACCACAGTGGAAACCGGCGCCATCTCTCAGCAGAAATAAAAAAATCGGGAGACTCCGACCACACCGCCAAATACAACACTAATACATAAAAGATATATTAGCAATATTGCCAATCATAAATCTAAAATACATGATCTTAAATAAAAACATATTAAAAAGGCCTCTCAAAAAGAAAATACAGATAAAAACACATGAACTCATTTGTTATAGGCTAAATGGTAACTAGTATACAGGCAATCTACCTTCAAACTATGAATTATGAATTATTGATGAAGGAATTGATGTCCCAATCAATATTGAGCCCGTGAGGGGCATAGGATTTGAGGCGGTAAATCCAACTGGTCTCCAACTGGGAGACCCCTCTCGTCAGATTGCTACCCCTCCAATTACCCGGGAATTTATCAATCCCCATAAAAATAGTGCCACTAGGATCTTTATTATGGCAGAGAGCATAGTGCCTCGACACGCTATGTTTAGGGAAAGCTTTTATAATATTAGCCACATGCTCGTTTAACCGTACATGCAGCTTGCGTATCGTGCGGCCCACGTATTCCAAACCACATGGGCAACGCAAAAGATACACGACATAGCGTGTAGAGCATGTAATGAATGGGCCAGGAGAAACAAAAAGAAAGCCAACGAATAAAGGAAAAGCCAAAAGCCTACAGCACCTGGTATTCCCAGGTGGTCTCCCATCCAGGTACTAACCAGGCCGGCCCTGCTTAGCTTCCGAGATGAGGCGCATTCAAGGTGAGACAGAAATACAGTCATTTTGACCACAAAAAAATTTTCAGACCATTGGAGACAAAATACAGTAATCTTGTCTAAAACCGGCTTTTTAAAACTCTAAAAGACAAAAATAAAGTAATTTTGACTAAAATAATTTTTTCAGACTTTTGGTGACCAAATGCAGTTATTTTGACTAAAAAAAGGCTTTTAAGACACTTGGAGACCAAAATAGAGTCATTTTGACCAATAACATTTTCAGGGCTTTGGAGAGCAAAATGCAGCGATCTTGACTAAAACCGGCTTTTTAAGACTCTAAAATACAAAAATACAGTCATTTTGAATAAAAAATGTTTCATTCACAGGATACAGTAAAAGGCCCCAAAAATTAGCCCACATGGGTTTACCTGACAGCTAAGAACGTAGTATTTGGTGGCTGAAGGTATATTAGGCATTCACAGGGTACAGAAGTAAGTGTCGGCCTGTATAACCCCAAAAATTAGCCCACATTGGTTTAATTGACAGCTAAGAACGTAGTATTCTTTGGCTGAATGTATATTAGGCATTCACTGGATACAGAAGTAAGTGTCGGCCATAAAAGGCCCCAAAAAATAGCCCACATGGGTTTACCTGACAGCTAAGAATGTAGTATTCTGTGGCTGAAGGTACATTAGGCATTTACAGGATAAAGAAGTAAGTGTCGGCCATAAAAGGCCCCACAAAATTAGCCCAAATTGGTTTACCTGACAGCTAAGAATGTAGTATTCTGTGGCTGAAGGAACCTTAGGCATTCACAGGATAAAGAAGTAAGTGTCGGCCATAAAAGGCCCCAAAAATTAGCCCACATCAGTTTACCTGACAACTAAGAACGTAGTATTTGGTGGCTTGAGGTACATTAGGCATTCACACAGTATACAGAAGTAAGTGTCGGACTGTATAGGCCCCAAAAATTAGCTCACATGGGTTTAACTGACAGCAAAGAATGTAGTGTATTTGATGGCTGGTGGTACATTAGGCATTCACAGTAGACAGAAGTAAGTGTCGGCCTGTATAGGCCCCAAATATTAGCTCACATGGGTTTAACTGACAGCACAGAACGTAGTATTTGATGGCTGGAGGTACATTAGGCTTTCACAGGATACAGAAGTAAGTGTCAGCCTGTATAGGCCCCAAAACCTAGCTCACATGGGTTTAACTGACAGCAAATAACATAGTGTATTTGATGGCTGAAGGTACATTAGGCATTCACAGTATACAGAAGTAAGTGTCGGACTGTATAGGCCCCAAAAATTAGCTCACATGGGTTTAACTGACAGCAAAGAACGTAGTGTATTTGATGGCTGGAGGTACATTAGGCATTCACAGTAGAGTGAAGTAAGTGTCGGCCTGTATAGGCCCCAAACATTAGCTCACATGGGTTTAACTGACAGCACAGAACGTAGTATTTGATGGCTGGAGGTACATTAGTCTTTCACAGGATACAGAAGTAAGGGTCAGCCTGTATAGGCCCCAAAACTTAGCTTGCATGGGTTTAACTGACAGCAAAGAACATAGTGTATTTGGTGGCTGAAGGTACATTAGGCATTCACAGTATACAGAAGTAAGTGTCGGCCTGTTTAGGCCCCAAAAAATAGCTCACATGGGTTTTACTGACAGCAAAGAACTTAGTATTTGATGGCTAGAGGTAAATTAGGCATTCACACAGGAGAAACAAAAAGAAAGCCAACAAATAACCTGAGGTGCCATCTTGCCATGGCCAAGTTCAAAGGGGTCGAGGGTGGCAGTGTTGATCGCCTATGGCCACATCACCCTGAACGCGCCGAATCTCGTCTGATCTCAGAAGCTAAGCAGGGTCGGGCCTGGTTAGTACCTGGATGGGAGACCGCCTGTGTAGCGGAGCAGTAGTTTAAACTACATTGGCTCTGCTGGTAGATAGGAAAACAGGTAATAATCCATCTAGGCAGGTACAGCATGCAACAATCCAGGTAGCGTTATACAATCCTTCCCTCCCAAGAACTAAACGACACATAGGCTCGGAGTCATCTCAGAATGCCTTGTTTATTGAAAACATAAGAGATCTACACTCTGCCAAAACCCCCTCCCTCTTCGAGTCATTCCACACAAACACACATCCCATAATATGCTTACAAAAAAACAAAGAGGAGAAGCGCTCTAAGTGCAGACAGTTTATTCATACATATAAGACAATGTGTGTGGTAACTCACAAGACATGAATGAAGGTCAGGCTGTGTGACACCATTAGATCTTAGGACATCCTCTGGGGGGAGGGGGGTTGTAACATCCACTCCAAGGCGCCGTCCATAGCTGAGTCAATGTTGATGGGAGGAAAGAAAGCCGGCTGCCTCCCGCCTCAGTGTACTGTGTGTGGTCAGATGGAGATGACCGGCGGCTGCAAAGTTCCGTAGGAGGATGTTAGGGCCAGTCAGGTAGGAGTCACCCCCAGATCGCTTGAAGGTAGCGAAGAAATATCCTTCCCTGTTATGATCAATGAACTTGAGACGGCTCCCCTTACATTAGCCCTCCTCCCTGTGTCTTTTTTAGAGGGGAGCCCACTGACCAAAATCAGAAAGAAAAAAAGAAAAATATTAGACGAGGATGTAGAGGAGGTAAGCGAACTACCAAAAACAAACACCAAACAGCGGAGACTATAAAGATTTTTAACTTGTCCTCTGTTCCATTAAATCAAGATGACCTATCTCTCCTACACAAAGGCTTAAGTTTTGCTCCCACCTCTTTTCCCAACTCTTTTCAATTATTTCAAGACCTGAACAAATTCATACGGAATCTCACATTAAAACGTTATTTTAATATAAAGTCCAAACAAGCTGACAATACCCCCCTCGTGGATAAAGCGGAAAGTAATGTATTTACTTCCATAGAGGAAGCCATCCCTGGAAGTCCTTTTAGCACTTATGATCCGGGTGAGAGTGAAGATTTGGATCCGGATATGTTGTTATTCACACAGCATCTCCCAGAATCGCCACGCTTTGTCCATACTGACCTACGTCCTAAATCTGTTTTTTACCCTACCCGCTCAAAAGGCCCATATCTAGAGTCTTTTTATAGGACGGTTTTTGCTGACCTTCAAGCCATGTGTACAGATACGTCCAAACACATCAAATACTCCCATTCCAATCTGAATCATGGTGAATCTCAGGCTCTTAAGCGATTATCTGACAATCCCGATCTTATTATAAGATCCGCGGACAAAGGAGGTGGTATTGTTCTATTAAACAAGACCGATTACATCAACAAAGCCTGTCGATTATTAAATGACAACAAAACATACACGAGACTCCATAAAGACCCACTACCAGCGTATTAAATTGAGGTTGAACAATTGGTACAATCGGCGTTACTGAATAAAGTGATAAATAAAGATGAGGCAGCTTTCCTAAAAAAGGACCATTATAACACCCCTTACTTTTATCACTTACCAAAGGTCCACAAAGACCCTTTACATCCTCCAGGTAGACCCATTGTAGCAGCAATGGACAGTGTGACCAGTGGTCTCTCACAGTTCATTGACGTCTTCCTGCAACCTTTAGCCCAAAGCCTGCAATCATATATACGCGATTCAGGTCACTTATTAGAACAAATCATTCCGTATAGATGGGAAAATAGTTACATCTGGCTATCGTTGGACGTCAGTTCGTTATATACCTCCATTCCCCACAATATAGGCTTACAAGCCATACAACATTTTCTCCTTCAAGACTCCTCCTTACACCATGATCAAGTGTCTTTTATCTTGGAAGCAACACAATTTTGTTTAACTCACAATTATTTTCAGTTTGAGGACACTTTTTATTTACAGATAAATGGGACAGCCATGGGAGCTAATTTTGCTCCGTCCTATGCAAATCTGACCATGGGTTTCTGGGAGTCTAGATACATCTGGCGGAATAACCCTTTTGCCCAGCACATTGTTTTCTTTGGGCGGTACATAGACGATATTATCGTCATTTGGGACGGCTCCGCCTCCCAAATCGACGATTTTGTCACCCACTGCAATAATAACACCCTAGGCCTTTCCTTTACCTCAGTCTCACATCCAGACTATATGCCGTTTCTAGATTTGGAACTTGGACATGAGTCACATCACATATATGCCAAAAACTACAATAAACCTACCTGTGGAAACTCCTATCTTCATTACAATAGTTGCCATCACCCCCAATGGACAAATAATATACCTAAAGGTCAGTTCTGTCGGTTGAGACAGAACTGTACTAGGGACCTTGATTATGTAGCCCAAAGCGAACATCTAAAGAAAAAATTTTCTGAAAAAGGCTATCCCGACGATTTGGTCAATTTAGCTTATGAAGCTTATCTTCCAGGGAAACTCCCCAGTTCCAAAGCCAGAGATGAACATCATCCGGTTCGATTTATCACTAGGTTTCATTGCCATTATAAAAAAATGGAAAAAATTCTATCCAAACATTGGGGTATTTTAAAACAGGACCCCCATCTTAATTCTGTCATCTTAGAGAAACCAAAAGTGACATACAGGAGGGCCACTACTTTAAAAAACAAGATTGCGCCAAGCAAATTGAAAAACATCAAGGCTACCAATCACTTGCCCTGGATGATCCCGCTGAAAGGCATGTTCACATGTAAGAAAAAATTATGCAAAATGTGCACCTTTGTGAGACATGGCCAAAAAGACTTTACACATAATGGTAAAACTTACGTCTTAGATAATTTTTACAACTGCTCTACTGAGTATGTTGTCTATTGTTTAATATGCCCGTGTCAGTTTCTTTATGTGGGTCGTACCATCAGACCAGTAAGGCAACGGTTTGGGAAACACCGCCGTCTCATTGAAGGTGGGAGTGACCTTCATAGTGTCCCGCGACACTTTTTAGAAGTCCATGGAAAATCGACTGAGGGATTAAAAATTTGGGTCATTGAATCCATCTCGAAAGATTTACCAGAAGGAGAACGTTTTTCCAAATTATGCATGCGTGAAACCTTTTGGATATACACATTAGATGTTCTCGCCCCTCGAGGATTGAACGAGGAACTAGAAGTACATACCATTCTATAATTGAGGTTTCTTTCCTCCCTCTTCTCCTTCGTTCCAACTAATACAATGGTTTCTTTTTATCCCTTTTTAATGACCTTATATATATACATTTTACATCTTGACATATGAATTTGTTAACAATCACATGCAGGCTTGGGCCCCTTGTGTGATATGTCGCCTTTACTAGCAGTTATTTTTTCCTTTTATTCATCTATATGTATTTTTTATTTGAGTTTTCAATACACCTTCTAAATCAGACAGTTTTTATATATATATATTTTTATATAAACATATTTTTATATACATTACATTCAGGGGTTTTTATAGATAATTTTTAATAGTAGTTGTGTATTGTGCTGCTTGATGCATGTTCTATCATGTCGCAATATTTTATTATGGTACATTATGTTTTCCTGGACCACTAGTTCTAAATATACCAACATTATAAGTTTTCTTCCCCTTCCCCCTTCCACATACCTGGGGTCCATAGGTTTAGATTGTATTTTATTTTATTTTATCTATGTTTATGATTTTTTATGTACACTTGTCCAACTTCGATTATTACCATTAATTATCACCTATTATCCATTATAGCATATATCTGAGTCTTATGAGAAATTATTGCTTTAGCCCCATACATGTGAATTTGTGGCCAGCCAGCCGAGTACAATCCACCTTTGATGTATGTTTTTAATGCCGTGCAATCATGTATAACTGATTTTAAAGTTGCTGTTTTTCAACGAACTGGTTGCTTCTAGCTCTGGTTCCAAATCCTTTTTGTTCCGAGGTACTCCCCCTCCCCTTTTTTTCCAGCTGTGGTGAATCACTAATCAATTGAGCTATATATAAACTTTGTAGAGTCAACGGCGCTCCAGCACCTGAAGAAAGAGCGCGCCGGGTATACTGACCCCGCGCATGCTCAGAAACGCGTCGTGCTTGCCGTTCTATTGCTGTTTGATCACACCACCCCTGGTGACGGGAGAGCGTCCATCCTCCTACGGAACTTTGCAGCCGCCGGTCATCTCCATCTGACCACACACCGTACACTGAGGCGGGAGGCAGCCGGCTTTCTTTCCTCCCATCAACATTGACTCAGCTACGGACGGCGCCTTGGAGTGGATGTTACAACCCCCCTCCCCCAGAGGATGTCCTAAGATCTAATGGTGTCACACAGCCTGACCTTCATTCATGTCTTGTGAGTTACCACACACATTGTCTTATATGTATGAATAAACTGTCTGCACTTAGAGCGCTTCTCCTCTTTGTTTTTTTGCTTATACAGAATCTCCTCTTGGTCTGTGGAAGAGCGGCTCAGTGCATATGGACTATCCCCTTTGGTCTACATGTTGATCTCATACTATACAGTAATTTTATCTTATTAGTTTTATCTACTGCTTAGTCCTTTGTTAGCCTTTTTGTCCCTTTCCCCCCCCCCTTCCCCCCTCTCCCCCCTCCCTGCTTTGCATTTGATTCACCATACACATCTTCTGTGTCGGAGGTTTTTTAGCGCTCTGGTCATATATATACATAATATGCTTACAGGGCAGACAGGAACAATAGGACAATGGAATGCAGATATTCACAATAACCAACCCCACCCCACTAGCAGGGGTCTATGAAACACTGCTGCCATATTCTAGCAATCTGCAATATATCTTTATATATTTCCTCAGGGACACTGTTCAGTAATATTATGGTCATTCTTTCAACACAAGCCACACTCTCAGTGTCCATTCCGCTAAAGCCTGGGAATACCAGGTGCTGTAGGCTTTTGGCTTTTCCTTTATTCGTTGGCTTTCTTTTTGAGAAGTTTGTGTTGGCCTGTATAGGCCCCAAAAAATAGCTCACATGGGTTTAACTGACAGCAAAGAACGTAGTATTTGATGGCAAGAGGTACAGTAGGCATTCACACAGTATACAGAAGTAGGTGTCGGCATGTATAGGCCCCAAAAATTAGCTCAAATGGGTTTACCCGACAGTTAAGAATGTAGTATTTGGTGGCTGAAGGTACATTAGGCATTCACAGGATACAGAAGTAAGTGTCGGACTGTTTAGGCCCCAAAAATTAGCTAACATGGGTTTAACTGACAGCAAAGAATGTAGTATTGGATGGCTAGAGGTACAGCAGGCATTCACACAGTATACAGAAGTAAGTGTCGGCCTCTATAGCCCCCAAAAATTAGCTCACATGTGTTTACCTGACTTCTAAGAATGTAGTATTCTGTGGCTAAAGGTACATTAGGCATTCACAGGATACAGAAGTAAGTGTCAGCCATAAAAGGCCCCAGAAATGAGCCCACATGGGTTTACCTGACACTTACCTTCAGTCACAGAATACTACGTTCTTAGTTAAACCCATGTGGGCTAATTTTTGGGGCCTATACAGGCCGACACTTACTTCTGTACCCTGTGAATGCCTAATGTACCGTCAGCCACCAAATACTACGTTCCTAGCTGTCAGGCTAATTTTTGGGGACTTTTATGGCCGACACTTATTTCTGTATCCTGTGAATGCCTAATGTACCTTCAGCTACAGAATGCTAAATACATTCATTTTGACAAAAAAATTTCAGACAATTGGAGACCAAGTGCAGTGTCTAAAACCGCCTTTTTAAGACTCTAAAAGACATAAATACAGTCATTTTTGACTAAAAAAGTTTGTCAGACCTTTGGTGACCAAATGCAGTTATTTTGGCTAAAAAAAGCTTTCTAGACACCTGGAGACCAAAAAAGAGTCATTTTGACCAAAGAAATTTTTTCAGGCCATTGGAGCCCAAATGTCTAAAATCTTGTCTAAAACCGGCTTTTTAGGGCTCTAAAAGAAAAATATAGTCATTTTGACTAAATTTTTTTCAGACCTTTGGTTACCAAATGCAGTTATTTTGACTAAAAAGGCTTTTTAGACACTTGGAGACCAAAATAGAGTCATTTTGACCAAAAACTTTTTTTCAGGCCATTGGAGCCCAAATGGCCGGATTTAGACAAATCTGGTCTAAAACCGGCTTTTTAAGACACTAAAAGACAAAAATACATTCATTTTGACTAATTTTTTTTCAGACCTTCGGTGACCAAATGCAGTTATTTATATTAAAAAAAAAGATTTTTAGACACTTGGAGACCAAAATAGACTCATTTTAACCAAAAAAAATGTTCATGCCATTGGAGCCCAAATGTCTAAAATCTTGTCTAAAACCGACTTTTTAAGGCACTAAAAGACAAAAATATAGTCAATTTGAATACATTTTTTTTCAGACCTTTGGTGACCAAATGCAGTTATTTTGACTAGAAAAAGGCTTTTTAGACACTTGGAGACCAAAATAGAGTCATTTTGACCAAAAAACTTTTTTTCAGGCCATTGGAGCCAAATGTCTAAAATCTTGTCTAAAACCGGCTTTTTAAGGCTCTAAAAGACAAAAATATAGTAATTTAGACTAAAAAAACAATTTCAGACCTTTGGTGACCAAATGCAGTTATTTTGACTACAAAAGGAGACCAAAATAGAGTAATTTTGAGCAAAATTTTTTTTCAGGCCAAAATTTTTTTTCAGGCCATTTTTTTTCCAGACCATTTTGACCAAAAATTTTTTTCAGGCTATTGGAGCCCAAATAGCCAGTTTTAGACAAATCTCTAAGGCTCTAAAAGACAAAAATACATTCATTTTGACTAAATTTTTTTCAGACCTTTGGGGACCAAATGCAGTTATTTTGACTAAAAAAGGCTTTTTAGACACTTGGAGACCAGAATAGAGTCATTTTGACCAAAAAATATTTTTCAGGCCATTGGAGCCCAAATGGCTGGTTTTAGACAAATCTTGTCTTAAACCGGCTTTTTAAAGCTCTAAAAGACAAAAATACATTCATTTAGACTTAAGTTTTTTTTCAGACCTTTGGGGACCAAATGCAGTTATTTTGACTAAAAAAGGCTTTTTAGACACTTGGAGACCAGAATAGAGTCATGACCAAAAAATGTTTTTCAGGCCATTGGAGCCAAATGTCTAAAATCTTGTCTAAAACCAGCTTTTTAATGCTCTAAAAGACAAAAATATAGTTATTTGGACTAAAAAAATTCAGACCTTTGGTGACCAAATGCAGTTATTTTGACCACAAAAGGAGACCAAAATAGAGTCATTTTGACCAAAATTTTTTTTCAGGCCATTTTTTTTCCAGACCATTTTGACCAAAAATTTTTTTCAGGCGATTGGAGCCCAAATAGCCAGTTTTAGACAAATCTCTAAGGCTCTAAAAGACAAAAATACATTCATTTTGACTAAATTTATTTTTCAGACCTTTGGTGACCAAATGCAGTTATTTATACTAAAAAGGGCTCTTTAGACACTTGGAGACCAAAATAGAGTCATTTTGACCAAAAAGATTTTCAAGCCATTGGAGCCAAAATGTCTAAAATCTTGTCTAAAACCGGCTTTTTAAAGCACTAAAAGACAAAAATACAGTCAATTTGAATACATTTTTTTCAGACCTTTGGTGACCAAATGCATTTTGACTAGAAAAAGGCTTTTTAAACACTTGGAGACCAAAATAGAGTCATTTTGACCCAAAAACTTTTTTCGGGCTATTGGAGCTCTATTTTGCTCTCCAAGTGTCTAAAAAGCCTTTTAGAGTATATAACAGCATTTAGTCACAAAAGGTCTGAAATTTTTTTTAGTCAAAATGAATGTATTTTTTTCTTTTAGAGCCTTAAAAAGCCGGTTTTAGACATGATTTGTCTAAAACCGGCCATTTGGCTCCAATGACCTGAAAAATTATTTTTGGTCAAAATGACTCTATTTATGTCTCCAAGTGTCTAAAAAGCCTTTTTAGTCACAATAACTGTATTTGCTCACCAAAGGTCTGATGAAAAAAATTTGTCAAAATAACTGTATTTTTGTCTTTTAGAGCCTTAAAAAGCCGGTTTTAGACAAGATTTGTCTAAAACTGGCCATTTGGGCTCCAATGGCCTGAAAAAATGTTTTCGGTCAAAATAACTCTATTTTGGTCTCCAAGTGTCTAAAAGGCCTTTTTTTAGTCAAAATAACTGCATTTGGTCACCAAAGGTCTGAAAAAAAATTAAGTCAAAATGAATGTATTTTTGTCTTTTAGAGCTTTAAAAAGCCGGTTTAAGACAAGATTTGTCTAAAACCGGCCATTTGGGCTCCAATGGCCTGAAAAGAAATTTTCGGTCAAAATGACTCTATTTTGGTCTCCAAGTGTCTAAAAAGCACCAAAGGTCTGAAATTGTTTTTTTAGTCTAAATGACTATATTTTTGTCTTTTAGAGCCTTAAAAAGCCGGTTTTAGACAAGATTTTAGACATTTGGCTCCAATGGCCTGAAAAAAATTCTTTGGTCAAAATGACTCTTTTTTGGTCTCCAGGTGTCTAAAAAGCTTTTTTTAGCCAAAATAACTGCATTTGGTCACCAAAGGTCTGACAAACTTTTTAGTCAAAAATTACTGTATTTTTGTCTTTTAGAGTCTTAAAAAGCTGGTTTTAGACACTGCACTTGGTCTCCAATAGTCTGAAATTTTTTTTGTCAAAATGAATGTATTTAGCATTCTGTGGCTGAAGGTACATTAGGCATTCACAGGATACAGAAGTAAGTGTCGACCATAAAAGTCCCCAAAAATTAGCCTGACAGCTAAGAACGTAGTATTTGGTGGCTGAAGGTACATTAGGCATTCACATTGTACAGAAGTATGTGTCGGCCTGTATAGGCCCCAAAAATTAGCCCACATGGGTTTAACTAAGAATGTAGTATTCTGTGACTGAAGGTAAGTGTCAGGTAAACCCATGTGGGCTAATTTCTGGGGCCTTTTATGGCCGACACTTCTGTATCCTGTGAATGCCTAATGTAACTTCAGCACCTTTAGCCACAAAATACTACGTTCTTAGCAGTCAGGTAAACCCATGTGAGCTAATTTTTGGGGGCTATAGAGCCCGACACTTACTTCTGTATACTGTGTGAATGCCTGCTGTACCTCTAGCCATCCAATACTACATTCTTTGCTGTCAGTTAAACCCATGTGAGCTAATTTTTGGGGCCTAAACAGTCCGACACTTACTTCTGTATACTGTGTGAATGCCTAATGTACCTTCAGCCACAGAATTCTACGTTCTTAGCTGTCAGTAAAACCCATGTGGGCTAATTTTTGGGGACTATACAGGCCAACACTTACTTCTGTATCCTGTGAATGCCTAATGTACCTTCAGCCACCAAATACTACATTCTTAACTGTCAGGTAAACCCATGTGAGCTAATTTTTGGGGCCTATACATGCCGACACTTACTTCTGTATACTGTGTGAATGCCTACTGTACCTCTAGCCATCAAATACTATGTTCTTTGCTGTCAGTTAAACCCATGTGAGCTATTTTTTGGGGCCTATACAGGCCGACACAAACTTCTCAAAAAGAAAGCCAACGAATAAAGGAAAAGCCAAAAGCCTACAGCACCTGGTATTCCCAGGCTGTAGCGGAATGGACGCTGAGAGTGTGGCTTGTGTTGAAAGAATGACCATAATATTACTGAAAAGTGTCCCTGAGGAAATATATAAAGATATATTGCAGATTGCTAGAATATGGCAGCAGTGTTTTATAGACCCCTGCTAGTGGGGTGGGGTTTGTTATTGTGAATACAGGCATTCCATTGTCCTATTGTTCCTGTCTGCCTTGTAAGCATATTATGGGATGTGTGTTTGTGTGGAATGACTCAAAGAGGGAGAGGGTTTTGGCAGAGTGTAGCTCTCTTGTGTTTTCAATAAACAAGGCATTCTGAGTTGACTCCCAGCTTATGTGTCGTCTAGTTCTTGGGAGGGAAGGATTGTTGCATGCTGTACCTGCTTAGTTGGATTATTACCTGTTTTCCTGTCTACCAGCGGAGCCAATGTAGGTTAAACTACTCCTCCGCTACACAGGCGGTCTCCCATCCAGATACTAACCAGGCCTGATGCTGCTTACCTTCCGAGATCAAATGAGATCGGGCGCGTTCAGGGTGATGTGTCCATAGGCAATCACCACTGCCACCCTCGACCCCTTTGAACTTAGCCATTGCAAGATGGCACCTCAAGAGAAACGAAAAGAAGCCAACGAATAAAGAAAAAGCCAAAAGCCTTCAGCACCTTATATTCCCAGGCGGTCTCCCATCCAGGTACTAACCAGGCCCGACCCTGCTTAGCTTCCAAAATCAGACGAGATTGGGCGCGTTCAAGGTGATGTGGCCGTAGGCAACCACCACTGCCACCCTCGACCCCTTTGAACTTGGCCATGGCAAGATGGCACCTCAGGAGAACCAAAAGAAAGCCAACGACTAAAGGAAAAGCCAGAAGCCTACAGCACCTGGTATTCCCCGGAAGTCCCCCATCCAGGTACTAACCAGGCCCAACCCCGCTTAGCTTCCGAGATCAGACGAGATAGGGCACGTTCAGGGTGATGTGGCTGTAGGCAATCACCCCTGCCACTCTCGACCCCTTTGAACTTGGCCATGGCAAGATGGCACCTCAGGAGAAACAAAATGAAAGACAACGAATAAAGGAAAAGCCAAAAGCCTACAGAATCTGGTATTCCCAGTTGGTCTCACATCCAGGTACTAACCAGGCCCGACTCTGCTTAGCTTCCGAGATCAGACTAGATCAGGCTCGTTCAGGGTGATGTGGCCGTAGGCGATCACCACTGCCACCCTCGGCCCCTTTGAACTTGGCCATGGCAAAATGGCACCTCAGGAGAAACAAAATGAAAGACATCGAATAAAGGAAAAGCCAAAAGCCTACAGCACCTGGTATTCTCAGTCGGTCTCACATCCAGGTACTAACCAGGCCCGACAAAGCTTAGCTTCCGAATTCAGACGAGATTGGGCTCTTTCAGGGTGATGTGGCCATAGGCAATCAGTGCTGCCACACTCGACCCCTTTGAACTTGGCCATGGCAAAATGGCACCTCAGGAGAAACAAAAAGAAAGCCAACGAATAAATGAAAAGCCAAAAGCCTACAGCACTTGGTATTCCCAGGCGGTCTCCCATTTAGGTACTAACCAGGCCCGACCCTTCTTAGCTTCTGAGATCAGGCGCGTTCAGGGTGATGTGGCCGTAGGCGATCACCACTGCCACTCTCGACCATTTTGAACTTGGCCATGGCAAGATGGCTCCTCAGGAGAAACAAAAAGAAAGCCAACGAATAAAGGAAAAGCCAAAAGCTTACAGCACCTGGTATTCCCAGGTGGTCTCCCATCCAGGTACTATCCAGGCCCGACCCTGCTTAGCTTCCGAGATCAGACAAAATCAGGTGCGTTCAGGGTGATGTGGCCATTGGCGATCACCACTACCACCCTCGACCCCTTTGAAATTGGCCATGGCAAAATGGCATCTCTGGAGAATCAAAAAGAAAGCAAACGAATAAAGGAAAAGCCAAAAGCCTACAGCACCTGGTATTCCCAAGCAGTCTCCCGGGTACTAACCAGGCCCGACCCTGCTTAGCTTCCGAGATCAGACGAGATCGGGCGCGTTAAGGGTGATGTGGCCATAGGCAATAACCACTTCCACCATTGACCCCTTTGAATTTGGCCATGGCAAGATGGCACCTCAGGAGAAACAAAAAGAAAGCCAACGAATAAAGCAAAAGTCAAAAGTCTGCAGCACCTGGCATTCCCAGGCGGTCTCCCATCCAGGTACTAACCAGGCCTGACCCTGCTTAGCTTCCGAGATCAGACGAGATGGGGTGTGTTCAGGGTGATGTAGCCATAGGTGTTCACCACTGCCACCCTCAACCCCTTTGAACTTGGCCATGGCAAGATGTCACTTCAGGAGAAACAAAAAGAAAGCCAACGAATAAAGGAAAAGCCAAAAGCCTACAGAACCTGGTATTCCCAGGCAGTCCCCCCTCCAGGTACTAACCAGGCCCAATCCTGCTTAGCTTAGCAGACCAGATTGAGCGCATTAAAGGTGATGTGGCTTTAGGCGATCACCACTGCCACCCTCGACCCTTTTGAATTTGGCCATGCCAAGATGGCACCTCAGGAGAAACAAAGAGAAAGCCAATGAATAAAGGAAAAGCCTAAAGCCTACAGCACCTGGTATTCCCAGGCTGTAGCGGAATGAACACCGAGAGTGTGGCTTGTGTTGAAAGACTGGCCATAATATTACTGAACAGTGTCCCTGAGGAAATATATAAAGATATATTGCAGATTGCTAGAATATGGCAGCAGAGTTTCATGGACCCCTGCTAGTGGGGTGGGGTTTGTTTTTGTGAATAACTGCATTCCATTGTCCTATTGTTCCTGTCTGCCTTGTAAGCATATTTTGGGCTGTGTATTTGTGTGGAATCACTCGAAGAGGGAGGGGGTTTTGGAGAAGTGTAGATCTCTGGTGTTTTCAATAAACAATGCATTCTGAGTTGACTCCCAGCCTATGTGTCATCTAGTTCTTGGGAAGGAAGGATTGTATAACGCTACCTGGATTGTTGCATGCTGTACCTGCCTAGTTGGATTATTACCTGTTTTCCTATCTACCAGCAGAGCCCATGTAGATTAAACTACTCCTCCACTACACAGGCGGTCTCCCATCCAGGTACTAATCAGGCCCGACCCTGCTTAGCTTCCGAGATCAGACCAGTTTGGGCGTGTTCAGGGTGATGTGGCCGTAGGCGATCACTACTTCCACCCTCGACCCCTTTGAACTTGGCCATGGCAAGATGGCACCTCAGGAGAAACAAAAAGAAAGCCAACGAATAAAGGAAAAGCCAAAAGCCTACAGAACCTGGTATTCCCAGTCGGTCTCCCATCCAGGTACTAACCAGGCCGACCCTGCTTAGCTTCTGAGATCAGACCAGATTGGGCGCGTTCAGGGTGATGTGGCTGTAGGCGACCCTCAACCCCTTTGAACTTGGCCATAGCAAGATGGCACCTCAGGTTATTTGTTGGCTTTCTTTTTGTTTCTCCTGTGTGAATGCCTAATTTACCTCTAGCCATCAAATACTACGTTCTTTGCTGTCAGTTAAAACCATGTGAGCTATTTTTTGGGGCCTATACAGGCCGACACTTACTTCTGTATACTGTGAATGCCTAATGTACCTTCAGCCACCAAATACATTATGTTCTTTGCTGTCAGTTAAACCCATGCGAGCTAAGTTTTGGGGCCTATACAGGCTGACACTTACTTCTGTATCCTGTGAAAGCCTAATGTACCTCCAGTCATCAAATACTATGTTCTGTGCTGTCAGTTAAACCCATGTGAGCTAATGTTTGGGGCCTATACAGGCCGACACTTGCTTCAGTCTACTGTGAATGCCTAATGTACCTCCAGCCATCAAATACACTACGTTCTTTGCTGTCAGTTAAACCCATGTGAGCTCATTTTTGGGGCCTATACAGTCCGACACTTACTTCTGTATACTGTGAATGCCTAATGTACCTTCAGCCATCAAATACACTATGTTATTTGCTGTCAGTTAAACCCATGTGAGCTAGGTTTTGGGGCCTATACAGGCTGACACTTACTTCTGTATCCTGTGAAAGCCTAATGTACCTCCAGCCATCAAATACTACGTTCTTAGTTGTCAGGTAAACTGATGTGGGCTAATTTTTGGGGCCTTTTATGGCCGACACTTACTTCTTTATCCTGTGAATGCCTAAGGTACCTTCAGCCACAGAATACTACATTCTTAGCTGTCAGGTAAACCCATTTGGGATAATTTTTGGGGCCTATACAGGCCGACACTTACTTCTGTACCCTGTGAATGCCTAATGTACCTTCAGCCACAGAATACTACATTCTTAGCTGTCAGGTAAACCCATGTGGGCTATTTTTTGGGGCCTTTTATGGCCGACACTTACTTCTGTATCCAGTGAATGCCTAATGTACATTCATCCAAAGAATACTACGTTCTTAGCTGTCATTTAAACCCATGTGGGCTAATTTTTGAGGTTATACAGGCCGACACTTACTTCTGTACCCTGTGAATGCCTAATATACCTTCAGCCACCAAATACTACGTTCTTAGCTGTCAGGTAAACCCATGTGGGCTAATTTTTGGGGCCTTTTACGGCCGACACTTACTTCTGTATCCTGTGAATGAAACATTTTTTTTATTCAAAATGACTGAATTTTTGTATTTTAGAGTCTTAAAAAGCCGGTTTTAGTCAAGATCGCTGCATTTTGCTCTCCAATGCCCTGAAAATGTTATTGGTCAAAATGACTCTATTTTGGTCTCCAAGTGTCTTAAAGGCCTTTTTTAGTCAAAATAACTGCATTTGGTCAGCCAAAAGTCTGAAAAAAATTTTTTAGTCAAAATTACTTTATTTTTGTCTTTTAGAGTTTTAACCACTTAAGCCCCGGAAGATTTTACCCCCTTCCTGACCAGGGGGTATTTTGCGATTCGGCACTGCGTGACTTTAACGGACACTTGCGCGGTCGTGCGATGCTGTATCTAAACAAATTTGACGTCCTTTTTTTTCCCACAAACAGAGCTTTCTTTTGGTGGTATTTGATCACCTGTGCGATTTTTTGATCATGCGCTATAAACAAAAAAAGAGCGTAAATTTTGCAAAAATAGCAATATTTTTCACATTTTTTTATATTAAATTCCCCCCCCCCCAAAAAAAATGTAAAAATCAAAATTTTTTAACATTTTCGGCCAATTTGTTTTATGCTACCTATGTTTGGTAAAAAAAATCACAAAAAGCGTATTTTGATTGGTTTGCGCAAAAGTTATCGCGTTTACTAACAAAGGGAAAGATTTTTGTCATTTTTGTTGTTTTTTTTTAACGCGTAATGGCGGCGATCTGCGATTTTTTTGCGGTACTGCGACATTGCGGCGGACAGATCGGACCCTTGACTGACATTTTTGACACTTATGGGGTTACCAGTGACATTTCTACAGTAATCAGTGCTATACATATGCACTGTTACTATAAAAATACACTGGCAGTGAAGGGGTTAACTTTTTTTGAATGTGTGTCCCTAGGGGCGTGCTTTCTACTGTGATTGGCTGTGGCTTCAGATGTATGAATGGTGATCAACGGTTCTACATAGTAGAACCGTATGATCATCATTCATATACAGGGGAGAAGATGGCACCACAGGAGAACCAAAAGAAAGCCAACGACTAAAGGAAAAGCCAGAAGCCTACAGCACCTGGTATTCCCCGGAAGTCCCCCATCCAGGTACTAACCAGGCCCAACCCCGCTTAGCTTCCAAGATCAGACGAGATAGGGCACGTTCAGGGTAATGTGTTTCCCTAAACGTAGCGCGCCAAGGCACTATGCTCTCTGCCATAATAAAGATCCTAGTGGCACTATTTTTATGGGGATTGATAAATTCCCGGGTAATTGGAGGGGTAGCAATCTGACGAGAGGGGTCTCCCAGTTGGAGACCAGTTGGATTTACCGCTTCAAATCCTATGCCCCTCAATATTGATTGGGACATCAATTCCTTCATCAATAATTCATAATTCATAGTTTGAAGGTAGATTGCCTGTATACTAGTTACCATTTAGCCTATAACAAATGAGTTCATGTGTTTTTATCTGTATTTTCTTTTTGAGAGGCCTTTTTAATATGTTTTTATTTAAGATCATGTATTTTAGATTTATGATTGGTAATATTGCTAATATATCTTTTATGTATTAGTGTTGTATTTGGCGGTGTGGTCGGAGTCTCCCGATTTTTTTATTTCTGCTGAGAGATGGCACCGGTTTCCACTGTGGTCCATTGTGACCATCTAATCATGCAAAGCTAATGGATACTTGTGTGTTTAGCTCAATTGGGCTTACATATGCTGTATCCATCTGCATAAGATCTATTTTGCACTGAATATTGTATGAGTGCTAATATTGGTCTTGATTGACTCTTAACCACTTTAATACAGGGCACTTCCCTCCCTTCCCGCCCAGGCCAATTTTCCCCTTTTAGCGCTGTTGCATTTTGAATGACAATTGCGCGGTCATGCAACACTGTACTTACACCAAATTTATATCATTTTCCCCCCACAAACAGAGCTTTCTTTTGGTGGTATTTGATCACCTGTGCGATTTTTACTTTTTGCTAAACAAATAAAAAAAGACAGAAAAGTTTGAAAAAAAAAAAGTTTTTTTGTTTATGTTATACAATTTTGTAAATAAATAAGTTTTTTCCTGCACTGATGAGCACTGATGAGACTGCACTGACAGGCACTGATGAGGAGGCAATGATGGGGTGGCACTGATGGGGTGGCACTGATGGGGTGGCACTGATAGGCGGCACTGATAGGCGGCACTGATAGGCGGCACTGATAGGCACTGATATGTGGCACTGATAGGTAGCACTGATATGCAGCATTGGTGGGCACTAATAGGCGGCACTGCTGGGCACTGATAGGCGGCATTGATGGGCACTGATAGGCGGCACTGACGGGCACTGATAGGTGGCACTGACGGGCACTAATGGGCACTGATAGGCAGCACTGGTGGGCACTGATGGGCATTGATGGGCGGCACTGATCGGCACTGACGGGCAGCACTGATGGGCACTAATGGGCACTGATAGGCGGCACTGGTGGGCAATAATGGGCACTGGTGGGCGACACTAAAGGATGGCAATGATGGGCACTTGTGGGCAGCACTGATAGGGAGGACACTGGTGGGCATCACTGATGGGGAGGGCAATGGGGGGCTCCCTGAGCCCTGATTGCCATCCCTGGTGGCCATAGTGGGCATCCCTGGGGTCATAGTGGGCATCCCTGGGGTCATAGTGGGCATCCCTGGTGGATCTAGTGGCATCCCCCCCCCGAGGGTCTGCACTGGTAATCAATGATCTGATTACGAGTGCCGACCCCCCCCCCCTGTCAGGGGAGCCGCCGATCGGCGCTCCTTTACTCGTGCCTGTCAGGCACGAACTAAGGAAAGCCGATCAACGGCTGTTCCTGTTTTACTATGTGACCAGCCGTGATTGGACACGGCTGATCACATGGTAAAGAGCCTCCGTCAGAGGCTCTTTACCGAGATCGGAGATGCAGGGTGTCAGACTGACACCTCGCATCACCGATCGCCGCTCTGCGCGCCCCCGGGGGGCGCCCAGAGCGGTGTTATCCTGCCGCCGTCATATGACGTCCGGTCAGGATAACTCAACCACATTCCCGCCGTCATTTTGTAATAGGGCGGGCGGGAAGTGGTTAATGTTACATCCGGTTAATGTTTGGTTCCGGACGTTGGTACGCACGTGAACCGCATTCTAATGTCTCTTCTTGTGAAATGCCGCTTGCGGTCGCTGACACGCAAGTGTCTTTCTTCCGGGATCCGGGACCTGTCTATTGCCCCGCCTATCCGTCTCCGTCAGCGCATAAATTGTGGACGTTCACTGCAGGCCACACCCCCTGATGACATCAGTCTCTGACGAAACGCGTAGGAGGAGCTACGGAGGGGATGCGGCGGCCATTTTTTCAGCAGGAATCGAGCCTCGAGGACACCCTGATTTACACACGCCATACAAACTACAGCCAAATGTGAGTTGCCACTTTGAGAATTGTGTCCAATAAAGTTGTTTAATGGTACTACACTATGGCAGTTGTTTCCCTCTTTACATGTTATAACTATCTGTGAGGAAGTGGAAGTGATCAGAGAGTGAGCCGGTGCAGGATTTGCCAGTGGAGGTTGAAATATGCTGTTTTTGATCTCTGTCATGGGGGTCAAATCATTGTGGTAAGAGGCCAACCTTTACCTTTGGTGGTGGTACTTCCTGAACGGGGATATCGGTGTTTGGAGTGTCCTTAGGAGCACCTTAACTTACTTCTGTATACTGTGTGAATGCCTAATGTACCTCCAGCCACCAAATACTACGTTCTTAGTTGTCAGGTAAACTGATGTGGACTAATTTTTGGGGCCTTTTATGGCCGACACTTAATTCCGATCAGGAACGGTACCAGGCAGGGGTGCCCCCTTTCGCCCCTTCTTTTTGCCCTTGTTCTGGAACCTTTCTTGAGCAGGGTTCGGGCGAATGGCGATATTAGGGGTGTGACGGTAGGCAACATGGAGCACAAACTCTTGGCCTACGCCGATGATGTGTTATTCCATCTCACTGACCCCTTGCTCTCGCTGCCGGTCCTGATGCGGGAACTGGAGCGCTTTGGCGCTGTTTCCAACTTTAAAATAAATCTCACCAAATCGGAGATACTGCCGGTGTCCGTCCCCTCGTCCCTCTCCGGGGCCCTTAGGGCTGCCTTTCCCTTCACATGGACCGCCACGTCTATGAGGTACCTCGGGATCCAACTTACCAACAGCTTCGACACGCTATACGCTCAGAACTACCCCCGACTGCTATCTAACATCAAACAGGACTTCCTCTATTGGACTAAGACGGCTTTCACTTGGCTAGGGAGGGTTAACATTGTTAAAATGACTGTCCTCCCTCTGGTGCTGTTTTACTTGCAAATGCTACCCATCCCCCTGCCCGCGGTTTCTTCACTCACCTTGACGGCATGCTCATTGATTTTGTATGGAACGCGAAGCGCCCCCGCCTCGCACTGACTACCCTGAAGCGCCCGAAAAATCTGGGTGGCCTTGGCCTGCCAGATGTGCGTCGCTATTATAGGGCGGTTGTTCTACAACGTATTTTGAACTGGCGTTTCCACACCCACTCCAAGCTTTGGGTTTCCTTGGAGAAGTGTATGGCGGGTAGGAACCTGTCCTATGCTCCCTGGCTGTCCCGGGAATACAGGGGGCTGTCGACTTATACGTCTCCTCTGACAACCCAGGTCTTGGACACCTGGGATCGCATCAATAAGCTTCTAGACCTGGCGCCCCCTGTTTCCCCGCTGGCGCCCCTGGGGGGTTTCCTCTGGTTTCCTCCGGGTGAGCAGATGTCGTTCTTTGACCCCTGGGTGGATGATGGGAATGCTAGTTGTGGTAAGCTGCTGGAGGGGGGCAGACTGTTGCCTTACGAGCGGCTGGGAGGCCGTCGGGGTGGTTCCCCACTTAATTTCTGGAAATACCGCCAACTGCACCATTTCTTCCGGGTTTACGGCCCCTCGATTCGCCCTCCTGCCTCTCTCAAACCCTTTGAACGTTTGTTCATACAGGACGAGGCGGCCCCTCGTCTTGTGTCGGAAATGTACCAGCTACTGGGGGAGGCGGTTCCTGCTTCCAGGCCCGGATTCCTGCGGGCGTGGGAGCGGGACTTGGGCCGGGAACTTTCGGAGACGAGGTCGGCTCATCTCTACCAGCTTACGCACTCGAGCTCCACAGATTCCAAAATGCAAGAGACGAATTACAAAATTATGACTCGATGGTACAGGGTCCCTGCCGACCTTCATCGTATTTTCCCCTCCGTCCCTGCTACTTGCTGGAGGGGGTGTGGTGGCCGTGGTACTCTCCTCCATATTTGGTGGGAGTGCCCGGTCATCGCCCCCTTTTGGCGGGACATCCACGATCAGATTAAAGCCATCCTGGATGTTGAGGTTCCCTTCGACCCCCTCCACTTCTTGCTGCACGTTCCATGCCTGCCGATTAGCCGATACCGTCGCAGTATACTGCCCCATCTCCTCAATGCTGCCAGGAGATTAATCCCTATGTACTGGAAGAGGCCGCAGGTGCCGGGCGGCTCGGAGTGGAGGCGAGTTGTTGACGGCATCAGAGATGCGGAGGAATGGCTTGCTAAATGCAGGGGAACTGGGGACCGCGATGCTGAGAAGTGGAGACCCTGGCTGGATCACATTGGTGACCCTGCCCTTGTGCCCTCCAGCCTCGATAGGGCCCTGTTAGTGCTTGCTGACCCGTCCTTAACGGACTTGGTGGGCCCTTCGCCCCCAGCCCGACCCCTGGGTCCAGTGCCCCCCTCTCCTTAGGTGGCCACTGGAAGCTGCGTGTAGCCGGCTGTTGGAGGGCGGTGGATGGGATGCGTGGTGGAGATGGGTGTGCCCCGGATGATAGCAGGTACGTTTCTCTCTCCCCCCCCTCTTCTTTTCCTGCTGTTCCCCCTCTTTGTTTCCCCCTACTTCTGATACTCTCCCCCTTTCGTTCTACTTCTCTCACTGACTGTGTGATGCCACTTGCTTGTGTTGTATGTGCCCGGCGACAGGCATGCTGCCGGCGTCGTGTCCGTGGACCCACTGGGTCGTGGACACCCCGTCTGCTATTAGTACGGGGTGCTGTGGTGTGGTGGGTGCCTGGCCCCCCCCTCCCCGCTGCCCGGCTTGGGTGGTGGGTCGAGAGATGGGACTGTCCTCTGTTGGGGCGACTTCCCGGAGAGCGGTTTGTTGGAGGCCTCTTTTTTAAGCCCCCCTCTCTCTGGGTGTATCCCGCCGGAGGGCCCCGATGGGGTGCTGTTCCTATTTTGATTTTTCTTTCCTTTTCGCACACCTGGCGGCCTGAGTGCTCCGTTTTTGTGTCCACCTCTGGCGCATGGTGGCATGCCTCTCGCCCCTGGGCTTCGGATCACCGGCCCTGGAGGCTTACTGTAGTATGCGGAGCTACAGCACCTTTTGATGCCTAGGATTGCTGCTCCCCTCATGCAACACTTGTCACTTTGCCAATTGTTTGACTTGCTGTTTCTACTGTGCGTTCTTTTTTTTTTCCTTGTACGGTGTGATTTTGTTATATGTTGAAAAATAAAGATTGTTTAAAAAAAAAAAAAAAAGCCAAAAGCCTACAGCACTTGGTATTCCCAGGCGGTCTCCCATTTAGGTACTAACCAGTCCCGTCCCTGCTTAGCTTCCGAGATCAGGCACGTTCAGGGTGATGTGGCCGTAGGCGATCACCACTGCCACTTTCGACCCCTTTGAACTTGGCCATGGCAAGATGGCTCTGCAGGAGAAACAAAAAGAAAGCCAACAAATAAAGGAAAAGCCAAAAGCTTACAGCACCTGGTATTCCCAGGTGGTCTCCCATCCAGGTACTAACCAGGCCCGACCCTGCTTAGCTTAGGAGAATCAGACGAAATCAGGTGCGTTCAGGGTGATGTTGCCATTGGCGATCACCACTACCACCCTCGACCCCTTTGAACTTGACCATGGCAAAATGGCATCTCTGGAGAAACAAAAAGAAAGCAAACGAATAAAGGAAAAGCCAAAAGCCTACAGCACCTGGTATTCCCAGGTGGTCTCCCAGGTACTAACCAGGCACGACCCTGGTTAGCTTCCGAGATCAGACGAGATTGGGCGCGTTAAGGGTGATGTGGCCATAGGCAATAACCACTGCCACCATTGACCCCTTTGAACTTGGCCATGGCAAGATGGCACCTCAGGAGAAACAAAAAGAAAGCCAACGAATAAAGCAAAAGGCAAAAGTCTGCAGCACCTGGTATTCCCAGGGGGTCTCCCAAATGACTCTATTTTGGTCTCCCGAGTGTTTAAAAAGCCTATTTTAGTCAAAATAAATGCATTTGATCACCAAAGGTCTGAAATACTTTTTTAGCTAAAATTACTGTATTTTCGTCTTTTAGAGTCTTAAAACGCCGATTTTAGACAAGATAATTGCATTTCTTAAAAAAAGGCCTGACAACATGTTTTTGGTCAAAATAACTCTATTTTGGTCTCCAAGTGTCTTACAAGCCTTTTTTAGTCAAAATAAATGCATTTGGTCATCAAAGGTCTGAAAAACTTTTATCCAAAATGACTGTATTTTTGTCTTTTAGATTCTCAAAACGCCGCTTTTAGACAAGATAACTGCATTTGGTAACAAATAGCCTGAAAACATTTTTTTGGTCAAAATGACTCTATCTTTGGTCTCCAAGTGTCTAAAGAGCCTCTTTTTTCAAAATAACTGCATTTGTTCACCAAAGGTCTGAAATACTTTTTTTAGCTAAAATTACTGTATTTTTGTCTTTTAGAGTCTTAAAACGCCGCTTTTAGACAAGATAATTGCATTTCGTAACAAAAGGCCTGACAACATGTTTTTGGTCAAAATGACTCTATTTTGCTCTCCAAGTGTCTTAAAATCCTTTTTTGTCAAAATGACTGCATTTGGTCACCAAAGGTCTGAAAAACTTTTTTTTAGCCAAAATGACTGTATTTTTGTCTTTTAGAGTCTCAAACCATCGCTTTTAGACAAGATAACTGCATTTGGTAACCAATGGCCTGAAAAAAATGTTTTTGTCAGAATGACTCTATTTTGGTCTCCAAGTGTCTAAAGATCCTTTCTTAGTCAAAATAACTGCATTTGGTCACCAAAGGTCTGAAAAACATTTTTACCAAAAATGACTGTATTTTTATCTTTTAGAATCTCAAACCATCGCTTTTAGACAAGATAACTGCATTTGGTAACCAATGGCCTGAAAACATGTTTTTGGTCAAAATGACTCTATTTTGGTCTCCAAATGTCTAAAACGCCTTTTTTAGTCAAAATAACTGCATTTGGTCACCAAAGGTGTGAAAAAAAATTTAGTCAAAATGATTGTATTTTCGTCTATTAGAGTCTTAAAAAGCCGCTTTTGGACAAGATAATTGCATTTTCTGACCAATCGCCTGAAACATTTGTTTGGGTCAAAATGACTCTATTTTGGTCTCCAAGTGCCTAAAAAGCCTATTTTAGTCAAAATACTTTTTTTAGCTAAAATTACTGTATTTTTGTCTTTTAGAGTCTTAAAACGCCGCTTTTTGACAAGATAATTGCATTTCGTAACAAAAGGCCTGATAACATGTTTTTGGTCAAAATTACTCTATTTTGGTCTCCCAAGTGTCTAAAAAGCCTTTTTTAGTCAAATAACTGCATTTGGTCACCAAAGGTCTGAAAAACTTTTTTTTAGCCAAAATGACTATATTTTTGTCTTTTAGAGTCTCAAAACGCCGCTTTTAGACAAGATAACTGCATTTGGTAACCAATGGTCTGAAAACATGTTTTTGGTCAAAATGACTCTATTTAGGTCTCCAAAGCCTGTTTTAGTCAAAATAACTGCATTTGGTCACCAATGGTCTGAAAAACTTTTTTAGCCAAAACGACTGTATTTTTGTCTTTTAGAGTCTTAAAAAGCCAGTTTTAGACAAGATAATTACATTTCGTAACCAGTGATCTGAAAACATTTTTTGGTCAAAATGACTCTATTTTGGTCTCCAAGTGTCTAAAAAGCCCCTTTTAGTCAAAATAACTACATTTGGTCACCAAAGGTCTGAAATAAACATTTAGTCAAAATGACTATTTCGTCTATTAGAGTCTTAAAAAGCCGGTTTTGGACAAGATAATTGCATTTGGTAACCAACCGCCTGATACATTTGTTTGGGTCAAAATGACTCTATTTTGGTCTCCAAGTGTCTAAAAAGCATTTATTTTTTTGCATTTGATCACCAAAGGTTTAAAAAATGTTTTAATATTTATTGAGTATAAACAGTACACTGAATAAATAACATGAACGGTAGACATAATCAGTTACAGAACCAGTGTTCGGAAAAATACAAATATATAAAGGATATAACAGCAACAGTACAGGAAAAGGTCATCCATAAACCATCGCATTCAGGTGAAAATTACAGCCAAGTAAACAAACCTTAGCATGTTCCCATGTGCATACGTGAAGGATAAATAAAAACATACAGTTATTCCCTCCCAATAGTAATAGGACCATGAACATCTAGCAATATAGCACACACCTCCGTAAAGTAGCAAAAACCCACCTGAAGTACTAAGTGCAAAGGAGAAGGGAAGGGAAAAAAGGAAAACAGTGGCAGAAAACTTAAAGGGAGGGGGGAGGGGGGAAAGGAAGGGAAAGGATGGGAGGACTCTGCACTCTTCTCAAGAAATGCTACCCTATCCAATGAGCAGCCGATCCATAACCAACTGGGGGGAGCCAAGGCCGGGTCATCCAACCAAGGTTGCCATAACGAGGCAAATTTCTTGTGAGCATTTCAATGCTGGTATGTCAGCTTTTCCCTGATTAAAGAGGCATTGACCTGTGTTATCCACTGGCCCATGCTCGGCACCCTGGAGGCGATCCAAAATCTAGTAATTAATTTGCGAGCAATATACAACAATCGCAACACGGCAACGTGAGCATTTGGGGTCAGAGTGTCCACCTCCAGAGCACCAAGCAGACAGACCACAGGATCCCTTAGTAGCTGAAAATTATACACTTTAGAGATCGTGTCAATTACCTTCCCCCAGTAGCGAAACAGCTTGGGACATCTAAACATCATGTGTATAAGTGTACCCTGGTCTCTCTCACATTTGGGGCACAAGGGAGTAGATCTGCGTCCCCAACGGTACAGCTGCATCGGTGTTCTGTATGCTCTGTGAAACAGAAATAAATGAGATATCTTATGGGAGGCCGACACCGACACCAAAGGGATCGATGAGAGGCAAAGATCCCACGTCTCCCCATCTATGGGTCCAAGATCCCCCCTCCCACCCCGCACGAGCAGGGAGGGAAGAGGGGTCCTGCACGGATCCCAACAGAAGGACATAAACCTGTGAGATCATATTCTTGTCCGAGACCCGAAACACCTCACCCAACAGGCAGTGAGTGTCGGGTGTCAAAGAAGCCAAGCCTGCCTGGGCCATCATCGCGTGTCTCAATTGTAGGTAGCGAAAGAAACAGTGCCTAGGAACATCAAACTCCCTCTGTAAGTCTTGAATATATTTCAGTACCCCAGCTCTGAACAATTGTGCTATAAAATATACACCATGGGCCTCCCACATCTCCGCGCCCTCTAGATGAAACAGTTCCGAAAAGTTGCGATTATGCCAAATCGGAGTCTGAGGAAGGTAACCCGTGATCTGCAACATCCCCTTGACACAGCGCCACACCATGCGAATCAAGGCGAGTGTGGGTAACCGAGTCCCCATATTGGAGAACCCCGCTTCAAGGTGTACAAGGACAGGGTGAGGCGAGTCAGTAGGGACCAATAAGGACCCAATAGGATCGAATGGATCCAAAAGACCCCAGCCCCCCATATGCTGAACCTGGAAGGCTAGAAAATATACTCTGGGGTTGGGGACTTGCCCATCTGAAGGGTAGCCAATTTAATCCTAGCCACTTTTTTGCACCAGATCAGTTCTCGGAACTGGGAGTCAATCCTATAGAACCATTTCCTGGGTATCCAGATTGGGGAGTTGTGCAAGACATAAAGAAGTTGAGGAGCCCACACCATCTTAATTAGATTGACTCGCCCAGCCACCAACAAGGGAACTTTGCAGCAGAGGTACGAGGTTCAGTGTGATATACTGGGTAGGATCAGGAGACACCTGGATCCCCAAATATTTGAAGGAGTCAACCACTCGCACTGTGGATGCACAGTCCGGAAGAGGCTGAGTTATGGGATCAAGGGGCATTAAAACTGATTTATCCCAATTTATGGAAAATCCCGACAGGGACCCAAAATAGTCAATAAGGGACATTACCGCCCGCAAGGATTCCCCTGTATCACCTAGGTAGAGCAGTGTGTCATCCGCATAGAGTGAGATAACGTCTGCATGGGAGCCCCTTCTGAACCCCACTATGTCAGGGGAGGACCAAATCCGCGCCGCTAAGGTCTCCAGTGCCATGGCAAACAGCAATGGAGATAGCGGGCAGCCCTGCCTAGTCCCCCTGTGCAAACAGAAGGGTCCAGAAAGCTCCCCGTTCACCCTCAGTCTGCCCGTGGGGGCAGCGTACAGTACCCACACCCAGTTCAGAAAGTTCTCTCCCACACCAAAGCGCTTGAGAACTTCCCATAGGTACACCCATTCAACACTATCGAATGCCTTAGCGGCATCTAGCGAAAAGACTGCCCGGTTCCCAGGGTTGTCTACTGGGATCTGAAGGTTCAGAAATAGTCGGCGGAGATTAAGTGCCGTCGATCTGGTCAGGATAAACCCCGATTGATCCCTATGGACAACCCCCTGGACAACAGAGGACAGCCTAGTGGCCAGTATCTTAGCTAGAATTTTAACATCCGTTGTGAGTAGAGATATGGGCCTTTAGGAATCCGACAAAAGCGGATCCTTGCCGGGCTTCAGCAGGAAAACAACTATAGCTTCGGACATAGAGGCAGGAAGGTGGCTGTTAGGGATACAAGTGGTAGCCTGATGGCAGAGGAAGGCTCCACGTGTGCCAGAGGGCGGGGCTTAGACAGGAACCCCCAAGGTAAGTGACACAGGCTAACCTGAGGTGCGGAATCTAAGTATCCACCGGTTTTCACCAGAGCCTCTAGTGGTGAGGATGGATTTTGCTGCGTGTGGATACCAGGTCGCAGTCCTCAGGGTCACCCCACCAAGGAAGAAGCCGATCAAGATCCGAAGGCAGATAAGCAGACAAGGGAGATCCGAGAGAATGGTCAAACAAGCCGGGGGTCAGGACGGGCAGCAGGTCAACAAGGTCAGGAACAAGCCAAAGGTCAAAACGGATATCAAACAGGTAACAGGAAGCAGGCTTCAGGAACACAGGAAGAGCTGCAGACAAGTCAGCAAAGACACAGTGCTTCTGAGCTGTTTAAATAAGGCAGCCTCTTTGCCAATTACTGCAATTAGTCTGCTCTAGGTTTTAGATTGCAGATTCATGACAGCACATCAGTGTGCTCAGGAAGCATTCCTAACATTGCCCCCCCCCTTAAGGGCAACCTCCGGGTGTCCAACAAACTGCTTTTCTGAGGATGGGCAAGAAAAAACGCCTGGATCAGGTCTGCGGCATAAATGTTACTCTCAGGTTCCCAGGAATTCTCTTCCGGCACATAACCCTTCCATTTAATAAGGAACTGAAGCTGGTTACCTCTTTTCCGGCAATCAAGTACAGCCTCAACTTCGTACTCCATGTCGCCATCCACCATCACTGGTTCCGGAGGTCCAGGGCTTCTGCCGGGGAAGGCGTCGGGAACCACGGGTTTTAAAAAAGAGTGACATGGAACACAGGATGGATCCGTAGGGTATCAGGTAAGGATAACTCATAGGACACGGCATTGAGTCTTATTTTAACGGGGAATGGGCCGATAAACCTGGAAGCCAACTTCTTGGATGGTCAGGCCAAGCGCAGGTTAGCTGTGGATAAAAAGACCTGGTCACCTGGTTGGAGAATCAGTTCTCCCCTCTTTTTCCCATCAAAGATTCTTTTGGACGCTATCTGAGCCTTGGCCAAGGTGTCCTGCAGAAGTTTGTTGTTACTCGTGAAGAAGTCAATGGTGACCTGAACTGCGGGCACTCCGGAATCAGATGGGACGTCGGGCAGAAAGGAAGGATGAAAACCATAATTGGCAAAGAAGGGAGATTGCCCGGTAATGGAATGTCGTGAATTATTAAAGGCAAATTCCGCAAATGGTAGTAATGCTACCCAGTCGTCCTGGATGAAGGTGGTAAAGCACCGGAGATATTGTTCCAGGGTCTGGTTTGTCCTCTCTGTTTGCCCGTTTGTCTGCGGGTGGTAAGCTGAGGACATAGATAATTCAATTTTTAGTAGCTTACACAAGGCCCTCCAAAAGCGGGACATGAACTGTACCCCTCTGTCCGAGATAATGTTCGTGGGTACCCCGTGGAGTCACACAATCTCCCTAATGAAGACTTCTGCAGTTTCTTTTGCAGAGGGGGTACCTTTGAGGGGTAGAAAGTGGGCCATCTTAGTAAGCCGGTCTAGAACCACAAAAATGGCGGAGCACCCGGCCAAAGGTGGAAGTTCCACGATAAAATCCATGGCGATAGTTTGCCAGGGCCGGTCAGGGATTGGGAGTGGTCTGAGGAGACCCCACGCCTTACTTCTGGTGGTTTTACTCCTTCAGCAAGAAACACAGGAAGACACATAACTTCTGCAGTCTTTTCCCATCTCAGGCCACCAGAAGGTGCGTTGCATGAGGTCAAGGGTCCTATGAACACCAAAATGGCCAGCAAGAGGGTGGTCATGGCAGGCAGCTAGAACCGAAACTCTGACTCCCTCCGGGACAAATATTTTGTCCTTAGCCCACAACAAACCATCCTTGCGTGACAGGGGTATCCCGGGTGGACCGGAAATTTTGGCAGAGGCTTGCTCAAGATGGGATTTCAGGCTAGTGAGCAGGAAGTTTTTCTCTGACTGGATAGTGTCAGGTACCAACTCTTCTTTAGTATTATCAAACATCCGGGACAGGGCATCTGGTTTGACATTTTTCGACCCAGGCCGATAGGTGATATGGAACGAGAATCTGGAGAAGAAGAGTGCCCATCGGGCCTGGCGGGGTCTAAGTCGCTTTGCAGATCTTAAGTACTCAAGGTTCTTATGATCGGTAAATATAAGAATCGGGTGTGATGCTCCTTCTAGTAGATATCTCCACTCTTCGAGAGCGGCTTTGATTGCCAGGAGTTCCCGTTCCCCGACATCATAGTTTTTCTCCGCGGGAGAGAGTTTCCGGGAAAAGAAGGCTATTGGGTGAGTTAAGTCTCTAGTTCCCTGTCTTTGGGAGATGACTGCCCCGACCGAAACGTCCGATGCGTCTACCTCCAGGAGATAGGGTAAGGCAGGATCCGGGTGACTTAGGATAGGGGCAGAGGTAAAATGTTTTTTAAGAACCGAGAAGGCGGACTGAGCTTCTGGGGTCCACTGGAAGTGGACGTTCTTCTTAGTAAGGGGCTATGATGTTAGAGAACCCCTTAATGAACCTCCTATAAAAATTGGCGAAGCCAACGAAGCGCTGTACTCCCTTTTTGTCTGATGGAGGTGGCCAGTCCAGAATGGCAGAGACCTTCTGAGGATCCATCTCTATTCCTTCTGTGGAAATTATTAACCCCAGAAACGGGATACTGTTCTGCTCAAAAACGCACTTCTCGGCCTTGGCGTAGAGACCATGCTGGCGAAGGCGACCGAGGACATTTCGAACGTGCTCGCGATGCTGCTCTAGGGATGTTGAGAAGATTAGGATGTCATCCAAGTATACGATGACGAAGATATCCAACCAATCCCTGAAGATGTCGTTCCCAAAGTGTTGGAACGTGGCAGGAGCATTACAAAGGCCAAATGGCATTACCAGGTATTCGAAATGTCCGAATCTAGTGCGGGAAGCAGTCTTCCATTCGTCGCCCTCTCGGATGCGCACCAAGTTGTACGCCCCACGAAGATCCAGCTTAGTAAACAGGATGGCAGATCTGAGTCTCTGAAAGAGTTCGGGGACTAGAGGAAGGGGATAACGCTTTTTAATAGTAACTTTATTTAAATCCCTATAATCGATGCAGGGTCGGAGGGTGTGATCCTTCTTCTCTACGAAGAGGATACCTGCCCTTGCTGGAGAGGTAGAGGGATGGATGAACCCCTTCTTCAGACTTTCGTCTACATAGTCCTTTAAGACGTCCAGCTCACGTTCAGAAAGTGGGTAAATCCGGCCGAACGGGATTTCGGCTCCTGGGAGCAAGTCGATGGGGCAGTCATATGGACGGTGGGGGGGCAAGGTCTCTGCTCCCCGTTTGCTGAATACATCCAGGAAATCATGGTATGCTTTGGGCACCACAGAACATACATCAGGTTCGGATTCAAGACAGAACAGAGTCTTGGGGAATTCAGGAGGAGCGGGTAGACAGGAATTCTTGCAGTAAAGAGATGGGAACTGGATGGTGCCTGTGATCCAATTGACTTGCGGGTTATGTGCTTGCAACCACGGTAATCCCAGGATAATGGGAAATAAGGAGGATGTGATAACATCCAGGCTAATCAGTTCCTTATGGCCGGAGGAGGAGACCATAGGAAGGGGAAAAGTTTCTTGGGTCACGGGCCCGGATTTGATGTGGGAGCCATCAGCCAGGAAGATGGTGAGGTCCTGAGTCTTGAGCCGGAGAGGTACGCAACATGCAGGGCGAACGAGCGATCAATGAAACAACGGCAGGCTCCAAAGTCAATGATTGCGGTAACTGGGACGAGTCCTTCCGGAAGCTGTAATGACACAGGAAAGGCTAGGTGGGAGGAACTGGCAACAGATGGTGAGGCCGGCATGAACTTATGGTATTTTGCCGGGCAGGAGCGCACATAGTGGCCAGCTTCACCGCAATACAGGCACAGCTTACCCAACTGGTGACGGCGTCTCTCCTCCGGGGACAAACCAGGCCGTATGATCCCAAGGTTCAGTCGTATCTGAGGCGACTCCAGCGGGAGCGGGGTTGGTAAGAGCTGACCCAGCAGAAGAAAAGTATGCAGGATGAGCAACTCGTGGTAGCATCCAGGCTGGTCTGAACTGCTGCGGAGATCGTTCTGCTCTGCGCTCCCGTAGCCACCGGACGATTTGAATGGCCTGGGAAATCAAATCTTCCATGGCGTTGGGGACACCTACCCGCGCCAGCTCGTCCTTCAGTCCTTCTGAAAGCCGAGACGGAACTGATACCGGAGTGCTGCTTCGTTTCAGGACGTATCGGAACTGAGGCAGCGGAAGTCAGTGACGTAGTGTTCTACGGGCCTGCGACCCTGCTGAAGAACATGAAGCGCAGCTTCTGCGGTGGAGGATCGCTGCGGGTCAACATAGAGCTGTGCCATGGCCTCAAAAAATGACCGTAAGGAGTTTAATGGGGGCTGCCCTCTTCAAGGAGCCGATATCTCCCTGCTCCTAGGCGAACTGGGGTTCGCCTAGGAGCAGGGAGATAAACAAACCCCACCTTGGTGGTCTCCAAAGAAAAGGTTCGAGGTTGCAGGGAGAAATACAGCTGGCAGGCGTTGCGAAAGGCGCGGAATTTACCGCGATCCCCGGAATATTTTTCGGGAGCAGGAACTCGAGGTTCTGGTGGCAGCATCACTACGGTAGGGCAAGAAGCAGGTGCAGAGAGTGCTGCAGCAGGAGAGGAAGCAGATAATACAGGAGGATCCCCCTGAAGTGTCGTAGAGCGCAGCCGTTCCTCTAGCTGTGTGTAGCCGTCTTGAAGTGACTTTACGGTTTGAGACAGGGCTGCGAGGTGTTGGCAGATCTCTTCCAACGGTGAGGCTTCTCTTGCAGGCTCCGTCATGGCTGACTTGTACTGTTAGGGATACAAGTGGTAGCCTGATGGCAGAGGAAGGCCCCACGTGTGCCAGAGGGCGGAGCTTAGACGGGAACCCCCAAGGTAAGTGACACAGGCTAACCTGAGGTGCGGAATCTAAGTATCCACCGGTTTTCGCCAGAGCCTCTAGTGGGGAGGATGGATTTTGCTGCGTGTGGATACCAGGTCGCAGTCCTCAGGGTCGCCCCACCAAGGGAGAAGCCGGTCATGATCCGAAGGCAGATAAGCAGACAAGGGAGATCCGAGAGAATGGTCAAACAAGCCGGGGGTCAGGACGGGCAGCAGGTCAACAAGGTCAGGAACAAGCCAAAGGTCAAAACGGATATCAAACAGGTAACAGGAAGCAGGCTTCAGGAACACAGGAAGAGCTGCAGACAAGTCAGCAAAGACACAGTGCTTCTGAGCTGTTTAAATAAGGCAGCCTGTTTGCCAATTACTGCAATTAGTCTGCTCTAGGTTAACCCTTTAGATTGCAGATTCATGACAGCACATCAGTGTGCTCAGGAAGCATTCCTAACAGCGGCCAATACGGAAGGCTTCGTTATATACCCGCAGCAGTACGGGCACCAACTGTTCAGCGTATCGGCTGTAAACCTCCGACGGGATACCATCAGCCCCCGGAGATTTACCAGGCCTTTTATGGCCGACACTTACTTCTTTATCCTGTTAATGCCTAATGTTCCTTCAGCCACAGAATACTACGTTCTTAGCTGTCAGGTAAACCTATTTGGGCTAATTTTTGGGTCCTTTTATGGCCGACACTTACTTCTTTATCCTGTAAATGCCTAATGTACCTTCAGCCACAGAATACTACATTTTTAGCTGTCAATTTTTGTCTTTTAGAGCCTTAAAAAGCCGGTTTTAGACAAGATTTTAGACATTTGGCTCCAATGGCCTGAAATTTTTTTTGATTAAAATAACTATTTTGGTCTCCAAGTGTCTAAAAAGCCTTTTTTAGTCAAAATAACTGCATTTGGTCAACAAAGGTCTGAAAAACTTTTTTAGGCAAAATGACTGTATTTTTGTCTTTGAGTCTTAAAAAGCCAGTTTTAGACAAGATAACTGCATTTTGCTCTCCAATGGCCTGAAATTTTTTTGGTCAAAATGACTATTTTGGTCTCCAAGTGTCTAAAAATCCTTTTTTAGTCAAAATAACGGCATTTGGTCACCAAAGGTCTGAACATTTTTTTAGTCAAAATGACTGTATTTTTGTCTTTTAGAGCCTTAAAAAGCTGGGTTTAGACAAGATTAGTCTAAAACTGGCCATTTGGGCTCCAATGGCCTGAAAAGATATTTTCGGTCAAAATTACTCTATTTTGGTCTCCAAGTGTCTTAAAATCCTTTTTTAGTCAAATTACTGCATTTGCTCCAAAGGTCAGAAAAAAAATGTAGTCAAAATGACTATATTTTTGTCTTTTAGAGCCTTAAAAAGCCGGTTTTAGAAAAGATTTTAGACATTTGGCTCCAATGGCCTGAAAAAAATGTTTTGGTCAAAATGACTCTATTTTGGTCTCCAAGTGTCTAAAAACCTTTTGTTAGTCAAAATAACGGCATTTGGTCACCAAAGGTCTGAAATTTTTTTTGTCAAAATGACTGTATTTTTGTCTTTTAGAGCCTTAAAAAGCCGTTTTTAGACTCGATTTGTCTAAAACAGGCCATTTGGGCTCCAATGGCCTGAAAAAGTTTTTGGTCAAAATGACTCTATTATGGTTTCCAAGTGTCTAAAAAGCCTTTTTAAGTCAGAGTCTGCAGAGTCGGCGAAACATGTTGGACCTGGGTGACCCCACTACTCTAGGATATGGCTCATAATTTTATTTATCACATATTTTCTATATTGACTGTCTTTTGATGCCTTTGCATCTGTGTCTTTTTTAACAATTTTGTACACATGTATTAATAAAATCATTATATATTAAATTGGTCTTCTATTTATCTATTCATGCCAAGTAACTCCTGCCTACAAAGTCCCAGGTTGGGTGTTTCCTCAGAATACACAGTTCCCTGTGGGGCTCATTTAGGGTCTGGTGTATTGGAACACCAATACCACTTGATACACTTTTTTCTCATATGTCCTTAGGGATGTGGCAGGACCTTTCTTGGCTTACTGGCATTTAGGGTCGGTACCTAACATTTTCTACTTGCTTCTGCATCCTGTGAATGCCTAATGTACCTTTAGCCACAGAATACTACGTTTTTAGGTAAACCCATGTGAGCTAATTTTTGGGGCCTATACAGGCCGACACTTACTTCTGTATACTGTGTGAATGCCTGATGTACCTCTAGCCATCCAATAATACGTTCATTGCTGTCAGTTAAACCCATGTGAGCTACGTTTTGGGGCCTAAACAGGCCGACACTTACTTCTGTATACTGTCAATGCCTGATGTACCTCCAGCCATCAAATACACTACGTTCTTTGGTGTCAGTTAAACCCATGTGAGCTAATTTTTGGGGCCTATACAGGCCGACACTTACTTCTGTATCCTGTGAATGCCTAATGTAATTCCATCCTTTAAATACTACGTTCCTTGCTGTCAGTTAAACCTATGTGAGCTAATTTTTGGGGTCTATAAAGGCCGACACTTACTTCTGTATACTGGAAATGCCTAATGTACCTCCAGCCATCAAATACAGTACGTTCTTTGCTGTCAGTTAAACCCATGTGAGCTAATTTTTGGGGCCTATACAGGCTGACACTTACTTCTGTATCCTGTGAATGCCTAATGTACCTTCAGCCACAGAATACTACGTTATTAGCTGTCAGTTAAACCCATGTGGGCTAATTTTTGGGGACTATACAGGCCGACACTTACTTCTGTATCCTGTGAATGCCTAATGTACCTTCAGCCTCCAAATACTACATACTTAGCTGTCAGGTAAACCCATGTGAGCTAATTTTTGGGGCCTATACATGCCGACACTTACTTCTGTATACTGTGTGAATGCCTAATGTACCTCTAAACAAAACGATTCAGGATGCTCATAATTGTCCGTTATGTTCCGCGGAAAGACCTTCTCTTTGCCACAAGTTCTGGTCCTGTCCCTATATCATGACATTCTGGGACCAGGTACTGACCTTCATCGGGGAAGTGACGAAGTGGCACATACCCAAAGACCCTATATTGCTCCTGTTCGGTTACTGGGACAAACGCCTCCAAAAGTGTGCCTCGCCACATCGTCTGTGGATCCTGACCTGTTTACTGGTGGCCAGAAGGACAATCCTAACTAATTGGATCTCCACGACTCCCCCCTTAGTTTCCCGGGTCAGATCAGAGCTTTCCACACTTCTTTCCATTGACCGCCTCAACACGTTTTTTTCAGCCCCATCCTCACGGAAATCATTTCTACAGAAATGGGACAATTACGTCAAGTACTCCTTCCCCAAATCCGACCCCTCTATGGATCAATATACATTTACGTTCCAGGACTCGCCCAAGAACTCTTCCCCACTCTCACATTCCCCATCAGTTTCCATGCTCTTTTTACCCTGGACCCCCCTCCCCCCACCCTGCCCTTCCCCAGTTCAGGTTACCCATACTATGAGTGACCTAATTTGCATAATGTCTGTATTTAATTGTACCTTTTCTGTTGTTGATACTCACGTGTTATATTACAAAATTTTAAATAAAAAAAAAAAAAAGGAAAACCCAAAAGCCTTACAGCACCTGGTATTCCCAGGCGGTCTCCCATCAAGGGACTAACCAAGCCCGACCCTGCTTAGCTTCTGAGATCAGACGAGATAGGGCACGTTCAGGGTGATGTGGCCGTAGGCGATCACCCCTGCCACCCTCGACCCCTTTGAACTTGGCCATGGCAAGATGGCACCTCAGGAGAAACAAAAAGAAAGCCAACGAATAAAGGAAAAGCCAAAAGCCTACAGCACCTGGTATTCCCAGGCGGTCTCCCATCCAGGTACTGACCAGGCCCGACCCTGCTTAGCTTCCAAGATTAGACAAGATCGGGTGCGTTCAGGGTGATGTGGCCGTAGGCAATCACCTCTGCCACATCTGGCCATGGCAAGATGGCACCTCAAGTTATTCGTTGGCTTTCTTTTTGTTTCTCCTGTGTGAATGCCTAATTTACCTCTAGCCATCAAATACACTATGTTCTTTGCTGTCAGTTAAACCCATGTGAGCTAAGTTTTGGGGCCTATATAGGCTGACACTTACTTCTGTATCCTGTGAAAGCCTAATGTACCTCCAGCCATCAAACTACGTTCTTTGCTGTCAGTTAAACCCATGTGAGCTAATTTTTGGGGCCTATACAGGCCGACACTTACTTCTGTATCATGTGAATGCCTAATGTACCTCCAGCCATTAAATACTACGTTCTTTGCTGTCAGTTAAACCCATGTGAGCTAATTTTTGGGGCCTATACAGGCCGACACTTACTTCTGTATACTGTGTGAATGCCTAATGTACCTCCAGGCACCAAATACTACGTTCTTAGTTGTCAGGTAAACCCATGTGGGCTAATTTTTGGGGCCTTTTAAGGCCGACACTTACTTCTGTATCCCGTGAATGCCTAATGTACCTTCAGCCACAGAATACTACGTTCTTAGCTTTCTTTTTTTTTTTTTGGATTTATTGTTCTTTATTTCAATTTCAAGGAGAATTACAACACAAAGTATAATATATACCTCCAAGGCATAAACAAAAAGAGAACGAGAACCACAATACAAGCCCCCATCCTCTTCCCAGTACACAATGTGTTCACATTCAAAGAAATATTCATCATTTTCCAGGGTACCAATAGTGCCCGCAATAAGAAAGAGAAAAAAAATCCTTGACGAGGAAACAGTTTGTCCAGATCGCAAGGCTCTTACCCAATCTTCCTTTTCACTCTTCCCTCTCCCTTCCTCTCCAAACATCACTGCTGCCCCCTTTAATCTACCTCTGTATTGTGTCTTCTGAGAAGACAGCTATGGAGTTCATCTTTCCGTCTCCTACACTATTCTTTTCTCCTTTCCACTTTTTTCCCCTCCCTCCCTACCCTCCCCCCCTTCCCTCACTCATACTATCAGACAAACATCCACTCACAAAAAAAACAAAAAATAAACATTTTTTAAAAAAATGTTCTCCTCCCCCTCTCCCCCCCTCCCCCTCTCCTCCCTCAACCAGGGCCTCCAAAACGCTGAACCTTTGTAGTCTAGTCCCCCAAGCTCATATTTTAGGGTGCTAAGTGGAGAAGTTGTTTCCCCTCATCCGAGGTCGTAAATAAGTTCCAGATACCCCATATCGCCTTATATTGTTCGTATTTGTTTTGTGAGGAAAGTACTAAATCCTCCATTTTATTTATATGCTCTAATTTCCGTGCCCATTCAGATACTGAGGGGGGATTTGTCCTCCTCCAGTATTGCGGTATGCATGCTCTTGCAGCATTCATCATATGAGGTAATATCGATCTTTCATATTTCTTCCTTGATAGCCCCGATATCTGCAAGAGGCAAAAGGCTGCATCTCCCTCAATTCTATAATCCGTTATTTTCTGAATTATACCCCCTACTTCAGACCAGTATTTCTTTATATCTGGGCAATTCCAGAAAATATGGTACAACGTACTCTCTCCCTCCCCACATCTCCAGCACCTATCAGATTCCTGGGGATACCACTTATGTAATTTATCTGGTGTATTATACCATCTGGTTAAGATCTTATAATTTGTTTCCTGAATTTTAGTGCACTTTGTTGGCCCGAATGTTAACCTACATATTCTCTGTACCTGTGCTATTGTTATATCCCTATTTAAATCTGATTTCCACTTTTCCACCCAATCTAATTTCTGTTGTTCTATTGGGGTATTCATCATTTTTATATAGCATAGAGAGGACACGTCCACTACTCTCCCCCTTCTCACATAGCCTCTCAAAGTTTGTCAACAGTTTTACAAATTTCTCCGGCCTTGGGAGCGACTCCAAGAAATGTTGTACCTGGAGCGCCTCCCAAAGGGGGAGGCCAAATGGTCCGTTCCTATCTGTTAAATTAGGGATCGAGGGCCAGCTCCTCTGATTCGCAAACATTTTTACACTTACTTGTCCGGATTCTCGTAGTTTTTTCAAAATACTGTCTATCCAGTCCTGGGGTAAAGTTTGGGTTCCCCAATATAGGATATAGAGGGAAATCTATTGTTGTTAACTTTTGCCTCAGGGATTGCTGATTACCTATCTTTATAGTATTTCCTATCAATGGGTGTGTTTTTAATGTCTTAGGGAGACTCTGATAGCACCATAACGCTCTCTTTAAGGACACTGCAGTCTGTGCCTGTTCTATTTGAACCCAAATCTTCATTTCCGAATGGTGCCACCAATCTATTATTCTATTTAGCTGTATGGCATGATAGTATCTACATAGATCTGGGATCGCAAGTCCTCCCATATGCTTAGGCAAAGTTAAGCTATTACGAGCTATGTGTGGCTCCTTTTTGGCCCAGATATATCTAGTAAACATTCCATGTATGGTTTTAAAGAAGCTATTCGATATTTTGATAGGCAGAGCTCGCTTCAAATATAAATATTTTGGTAAGATTTTCATTTTTATTAGGTTCCCCCTCCCAAACCAAGACTGGAGTCCCCCCTCCCATTGGTCAAGAAGTCTCCTTGTCTCCTTGACCAGAGGGAGCAAATTCAGGTCGACTATCCTTGACAGGTCTGCTGATATATATGTCCCTAAATATTTCACTGCCTCTTTCACCCAGATAAAGCCAAAGTTACTTTTAGTCCCCATACTGTTTAAATTCCTTTAGGAGCACCGGTAATGAGATGTCTGGCTCTGGCAAGGTAAATAACAGATCATCCGCATAGGCTGCGATTTTATATTGCTCTTTGCCCTGGGAAACTCCTCTTATATCCGGATTCATGCGGATTTTACATAAGAAAGGTTCCAGTACTAGAGCGAAGAGCAATGGGGAAAGTGGACATCCTTGTCTTGTGCCGTTCTTTATATAAAAAGGTTCTGAGAGTACCCCATTAGCCTTCACCCTCGCTGTCGGATTTGAATAGACTTTGGTGATTCTTTCCTTCATTACTTCTCCTACTCCTATATATCTGAGCACTGACTGCATAAAGGCCCACTCAACTCTATCGAAAGCCTTTTCTGCGTCGGTGCTCAGTATAACACAGGGGGTCCTTGCTTTATTAACTATGTGGATTAAATTGAGGACTCTCGTAGTATTGTCTTTCGCTTCTCTTGCCATCATGAATCCTACTTGATCTAAATGAATTACCCTCGAAAGGATCCTCGACATTCTAGTAGCTAATATTTTCGTGAAGATTTTTAAATCTGTATTTAACAAGGAGATAGGCCTATAACTTCCGCAATTTGCTGGGTCCTTACCCTCCTTCAGAATCAGCGTCAAGTAGGCTGCCAAAGTATCTCTGGCAAACACATTAGGCATTCACAGTATACAGAAGTAAGTGTCAGACTGTATAGGCCCCAAAAATTAGCTCACATGGTTTTAACTGACAGCAAAGAACGTAGTGTATTTGATGGCTGGAGGTACATTAGGCATTCACAGTAGACTGAAGTAAGTGTCGGCCTGTATAGGCCCCAAACATTAGCTCACATGGGTTTAACTGACAGCACAGAACGTAGTATTTGATGGCTGGAGGTACATTAGTCTTTCACAGGATACAGAAGTAAGGGTCAGCCTGTATAGGCCCAAAACTTAGCTTGCATGGGTTTAACTGACAGCAAAGAACATAGTGTATTTGGTGGCTGAAGGTACATTAGGCATTCACAGTATACAGAAGTAAGTGTCGGCCTGTATAGGCCCCAAAAAATAGCTCACATGGGTTTAACTGACAGCAAAGAACTTAGTATTTGATGGCTAGAGGTAAATTAGGCATTCACACAGGAGAAACAAAAAGAAAGCCAACGAATAACCTGAGGTGCCATCTTGCCATGGCCAAGTTCAAAGGGGTCGAGGGTGGCAGTGGTGACATTGACAGTATACAGAAGTAAGTGTCGGCCTGTTTAGGCCCCAAAACGTAGCTCACATGGGTTTAACTGACAGCAAAGAATGTATTATTGGATGGCTAGAGGTACATCAGGCATTCACACAGTATACAGAAGTAAGTGTCGGCCTGTATAGGCCCCAAAAATTAGCTCACATGGGTTTACCTGACTGCTAAGAACGTAGTATCCTGTGGCTAAAGGTACATTAGGCATTCACAGGATGCAGAAGTAAGTGGAAAGTGTTAGGTGCCGTCCCTAAATGCCAGTAAGCCAAGAAAGGTCCTGCCACATCCCTAAGGACATATGAGAAAAAAGTGTATCAAGTGGTATTGGTGTTCCAATACACCAGAGCCTAAATGAGCCCCACAGGGAACTGTGTATTCTGAGGAAACACCCAACCTGGGACTTTGTAGGCAGGAGTTACTTGGCATGAATAGATAAATAGAAGACCAATTTAATATATAATGATTTTATTAATACATGTGTACAAAATTGTTAAAAAAGACACAGATACAAAGGCATCAAAAGACAGTCAATATAGAAAATATGTGATAAATAAAATTATGAGCCATATCCTAGAGTAGTGGGGTCACCCAGGTCCAACATGTTTCGCCGACTCTGCAGACTCTGACTTAAAAAGGCTTTTTAGACACTTGGAAGAATGACTCAAAGAGGGAGAGGGTTTTGGCAGAGTGTAGATCTCTTGTGTTTTCAATAAACAAGGCATTCTGAGTTGACTCCCAGCTTATGTGTCATCTAGTTCTTAGGAGGGAAGGATTGTATAACACTACCTGGATTGTTGCATGCTGTACCTGCTTAGTTGGATTATTACCTGTTTTCCTGTCTACCAGCGGAGCCAATGTAGATTAAACTACTCCTCCTCTACACAGGCGGTCTCCCATCCAGGTACTAACCAGGCCTGATGCTACTTAGCTTCCGAGATCAAATGAGATCGGGCGCATTCAGGGTGATGTGGCCGTAGGCGATCACCACTGCCACCCTCGACCCCTTTGAACTTGGCCATGGCAACATGGCTCCTCAGGAGAAACAAAAAGAAAGCCAACGAATAAAGGAAAAGCCAAAAGTCTACAGCACTTGGTATTCCCAGGTGGTCTCCCATCCTGGTTACAGGCCTGACCCTGCTTAGCTTCCGAGATCAGGCGCGTTAAGGGTGATGTGGCCATAGGCAATAACCACTGCCACCATTGACCCCTTTGAACTTGGCCATAGCAAGATGGCACCTCAGGATAAACAAAAAGAAAGCCAACGAATAAAGCAAAAGCCAAAAGTCTACAGTGCATACCCCGATCCCTGCTGCCACCCCCTGCCTCTCGGAGTCCCAGGAGGGGGGTCCCGGTCTCACAGACACTCTGGGGGATGGGGACCTGAGGAGGCACATTTGGGCCCTTCCTACTAAGGCAGACCTGGACAGATTCATCTCCAGGGTTGAGACTGCCTTTAAAGAGGATATTGCTCAGCTGAAGGTGGACACTTCTCACTTGGGATCCCGGGTGGAGTCTGTAGAACAGCGCCTGGATGCAGCTCTCCCTATCATTTCCCAGTTACAGGCACACTGTGTTGGACAGGATCAGAAAATTGAGGCCCTGCTCTCCCAACTTGACGACTTTGAAAATCGCAGCCGCCGGGGGAATATCAGGATTCTGGGCCTCCCTGAAGCCACGGCCCCTAGGGACATTGTCCCCACACTGACTGACATATTCAGAGAGATTTTGGGCCTCCCTGCCACTGCCCCTATTGAAATTGATAGGGCGCACAGGGTCCTGCGACCTCCTTCACAAGACGCTGACAATCCACGTGACGTCATCTGTAAGCTCCATAAATACACCGTTAAAGACAATATAATGCAGAAGATGAGAAACAAGCCCTTTTTTTACTTTGATGGTGCACGTCTTTACTTCTACCAGGATTTGTCGCGCCACACCCTTATGCAACGCAGGGCTCTTCGTCCTCTGCTCGAGTCGCTTCAAGCTGCTGGCCTCACCTACCACTGGGGCTTCCCCTTTTATCTTCAAGCTACTAGAGGTGATGTCTCGGCTACCCTACGCACCAAAGACGACCTCCAGGGGTTCTGTGCTGTTCTGTGTTCTGGCAAGAGGTACAGTAGGCATTCACACAGTATACAAAAGTGTCGACATGTATAGGCCCCAAAAATTAGCTCACATGGGTTTACCTGACAGTTAAGCAGTCTCAACCCTGGAGATGAATCTGTCCAGGTCTGCCTTAGTAGGAAGGGCCCAAATGTGCCTCCTCAGGTCCCCATCCCCCAGAGTGTCTGTGAGACCGGGACCCCCCTCCTGGGACTCCGAGAGGCAGGGGGTGGCAGCAGGGATCGGGGTATGCACTGTAGACTTTTGGCTTTTGCTTTATTCGTTGGCTTTCTTTTTGTTTATCCTGAGGTGCCATCTTGCTATGGCCAAGTTCAAAGGGGTCAATGGTGGCAATGGTTATTGCCTATGGCCACAAGTGTCGGACTGTTTAGGCCCCAAAAATTAGCTCACATGGGTTTAACTGACAGCAAAGAATGTAGTATTGGATGGCTAGAGGTACAGCAGGCATTCACACAGTATACAGAAGTAAGTGTCGGCCTCTATAGCCCCCAAAAATTAGCTCACATGTGTTTACCTGACTGCTAAGAATGTAGTATTCTGTGGCTAAAGGTACATTAGGCATTCACAGGATACAGAAGTAAGTGTCGGCCATAAAAGGCCCCAGAAATGAGCCCACATGGGTTTACCTGACACTTACCTTCAGTCACAGAATACTACGTTCTTAGTTAAACCCATGTGGGCTAATTTTTGGGGCCTATACAGGCCGACACTTACTTCTGTACCCTGTGAATGCCTAATGTACCTTCAGCCACCAAATACTACGTTCTTAGCTGTCAGGCTAATTTTTGGGGACTTTTATGGCCGACACTTACTTCTGTATCCTGTGAATGCCTAATGTACCTTCAGCCACAGAATGCTAAATACATTCATTTTGACAAAAAAATTTCGGACAATTGGAGACCAAGTGCAGTGTCTAAAACCGGCTTTTTAAGACTCTAAAAGACAAAAATACAGTCATTTTTGACTGAAAAAGTTTTCCAGACCTTTGGTGACCAAATGCAGTTATTTTGGCTAAAAAAAGGTTATTAGACACCTGGAGACCAAAAAAGAGTCATTTTGACCAAAGAAATTTTTTCAGGCCATTGGAGCCCAAATGTCTAAAATCTTGTCTAAAACCGGCTTTTTAGGGCTCTAAAAGACAAAAATATAGTCATTTTGACAAAAAAAATTTTCAGACCTTTGGTTACCAAATGCAATTATTTTGACTAAAAAGGCTTTTTAGACACTTGGAGACCAAAATAGAGTCATTTTGACCAAAAAAAATTTTTCAGGCCATTGGAGCCCAAATGGCCGGTTTTAGACAAATCTGGTCTAAAACAGGCATTTTAAGACTCTAAAAGACAAAAATACATTCATTTTGACTTAATTTTTTTCAGACCTTTGGTGACCAAATGCAGTTATTTTGACTAAAAAAGGCTTTTTAGACACTTGGAGACCAGAATAGAGTAATTTTGACCAAAAAATGTTTTTCAGGCCATTGGAGCCAAATGTCTAAAATCTTGTCTAAAATCAGCTTTTTAATGCTCTAAAAGACAAAAATATAGTCATTAGGACTAAAAAAAATTTAAGACCTTTAGTGACCAAATGCAGTTATTTATACTAAAAAGGGCTCTTTAGACACTTGGAGACCAAAATAGAGTCATTTTGACCAAAAAGATTTTCAGGCCATTGGAGCCAAAATGTCTAAAATCTTGTCTAAAACCGGCTTTTTAAAGCACTAAAAGACAAAAATACAGTCAATTTGAATACATTTTTTTCAGACCTTAGGTGACCAAATGCATTTTGACTAGAAAAAGGCTTTTTAAACACTTGGAGACCAAAATAGAGTCATTTTGACCAAAAGAAACTTTTTTTCAGGCTATTGGAGCTCTATTTTGGTCTCCAATTGTCTAAAAAGCCTTTTTTAGTATAAATAACTGCATTTAGTCACCAAAGGTCTGATAAAAAAAATTTGTCAAAATAACTGTATTTTTGTCTTTTAGAGCCTTAAAAAGCCGGTTTTAGACAAGATTTGTCTAAAACCATCCATTTGGGCTCCAATGGCCTGAAAAAATGTTTTCGGTCAAAATGACTCTATTTTGGTCTCCAAGTGTCTAAAAAGCCTTTTTTTAGTCAAAATAACTGCATTTGGCCACCAAAGGTCTGAAAAAAACTTTAGTCAAAATGACTATATGTTTGTCTTTTAGCGCATTAAAAATCCGGTTTTAGACAAGATTTTAGACATTTGGCTCCAATGGCCTGAAAAAAAGTTTTTTGGTCAAAATGACTCTATTTTGGTCTCCAAGTGTCTAAAAAGCCTTTTTTAGTATAAATAACTGCATTTAGTCACCAAAGGTCTGATAAAAAAAATGTGTCAAAATAACTGTATTTTTGTCTTTTAGAGCCTTAAAAAGCCGGTTTTAGACAAGATTTGTCTAAAACCGTCCATTTGGGCTCCAATGGCCTGAAAAAATGTTTTCGGTCAAAATGACTCTATTTTGGTCTCCAAGTGTCTAAAAAGCCTTTTTTTAGTCAAAATAACTGCATTTGGCCACCAAAGGTCTGAAAAAAACTTTAGTCAAAATGACTATATGTTTGTCTTTTAGCGCATTAAAAATCCGGTTTTAGACAAGATTTTAGACATTTGGCTCCAATGGCCTGAAAAAAAGTTTTTTGGTCAAAATGACTCTATTTTGGTCTCCAAGTGTCTAAAAGCCTTTTTTAGTCAAAATAACTGCATTTGGTCACCAAAGATCTGAAAAACAATTTAGACAAATTGACTCTATTTTTGTCTTTTTGAGCCTTAAAAAGCTGGTTTTAGACAAGATTTTAGACATTTGGGCTCCAATGGCATGAACATTTTTTTTGGTTAAAATGACTCTATTTTGGTCTCCAAGTGTCTAAAAATCTTTTTTTAGTATAAATAACTGCATTTGGTCACCAAAGGTCAGAAAAAAAATAGTCAAAATGAATGTATTTTTGTCTTTTAGTGTCTTAAAAAGCCGGTTTTAGATCAGATTTGTCTAAAACCGGCAATTTGTGCTCCAATGGCTTAAAAATATTTTTGGTCAAAATGACTCTATTTTGGTCTCCAAGTGTCTAAAAGGCCTTTTTAGTCAAAATAACTCAATTTGGTAACCAAAGGTCTGAAAAAAAATTTTGTCAAAATGACTATAATTTTGTCTTTTAGAGCCATAAAAAGCCGGTTTTAGACAAGATTTTAGACATTTGGGCTCCAATGGCCCGAAAAAATTTCTTTGGTCAAAATGACTCTTTTTTGGTCTCCAGGTGTCTAAAAAGCTTTTTTTAGCCAAAATAACTGACAAACTTTTTTATTCAAAAATGACTGTATTTTTGTCTTTTAGAGTCTTAAAAAGCCGGTTTTAGACACTGCACTTGGTCTCCAATGGTCTGAAATTTTTTTTGTCAAAATGAATGTATTTAGCATTCTGTGGCTGAAGGTACATTAGGCATTAAATCCTACCAAAATGTGATGCGCCAGAAATATAATAAAAAAGTGATGACTTTAAATACAATAAATCATATTCAGTTCATAAGGCACATAGCAATGTGTGTGCTTCCAATAAAGTGATATGAAGAGTGTCCCCGTATCCAATTGAAGAAAATCCAGTGATGAAAACAAGTTGTAAACACCAATTAGTGAATCCCTCCACCAGGTGAATTAGCCTCTCACCTTCCTAAAGGACCCAAACGGGCCAGCAATCACATGTATCATGGATCAGACTTCCAGGAAAGAGCCACACTGTATTGCACCTCGAGGGATCCCGGGACATATAAGAAACAGATGAAGAAATCTAGTGCTCTCTGCTTACTAATAAGGGTGTGCTTTATTAGAGAAAGGCAGATCAACTCACATTTGTTGGGCACTCAGCAGTGCCTGCTGTATAAGCGATGTCAGCGATCTGTTACCAGAGAGAGACTCTGCATCGGCCACGCACGCTCCGTCCCCCTAGTACATTAGGCATTCACAGTGTACAGAAGTAAGTGTCGGCCTGTATAGGCCCCAAAAATTAGCCCACATGGGTTTAACTAACAACGTAGTATTCTGTGACTGAAGGTAAGTGTCAGGTAACCCATGTGGGCTAATTTCTGGGGCCTTTTATGGCCGACACTTACTTCTGTATCCTGTGAATACCTAATGTACCTTTAGCCACAGAATTCTACGTTCTTAGCTGTCAGTAAAACCCATGGCTCCAATGGCCTGAAAAACATTTTTTGGTCAAAATTACTCTATTCTGGTCTCCAAGTGTCTAAAAAGCCTTTTTTAGTCAAAATAACTGCATTTGGTCACCAAAGGTCTGAAAAAAAATTAAGTCAAAATGAATGTATTTTTGTCTTTTAGAGTCTTAAAATGCCTGTTTTAGACCAGATTTGTCTAAAACCGGCCATTTGGGCTCCAATGGCCTGAAAAAAATTTTTTGGTCAAAATGACTCTATTTTGGTCTCCAAGTGTCTAAAAAGCCTTTTTAGTCAAAATAACTGCATTTGGTAACCAAAGGTCTGAAATTTTTTTTTGTCAAAATGACTATATTTTTGTCTTTTAGAGCCCTAAAAAGCCGGTTTTAGACAAGATTTTAGACATTTGGGCTCCAATGGCCTGAAAAAATTTCTTTGGTCAAAATGACTCTTTTTTGGTCTCCAGGTGTCTAATAACCTTTTTTTAGCCAAAATAACTGCATTTGGTCACCAAAGCTCTGGAAAACTTTTTTAGTCAAAAATGACTGTATTTTTGTCTTTTAGAGTCTTAAAAAGCCGGTTTTAGACACTGCACTTGGTCTCCAATTGTCCGAAATTTTTTTGTCAAAATGAATGTATTTAGCATTCTGTGGCTGAAGGTACATTAGGCATTCACAGGATACAGAAGTAAGTGTCGGCCATAAAAGTCCCCAAAAATTAGCCTGACAGCTAAGAACGTAGTATTTGGTGGCTGAAGGTACATTAGGCATTCACAGGGTACAGAAGTAAGTGTCGGCCTGTATAGGCCCCAAAAATTAGCCCACATGGGTTTAACTAAGAACATAGTATTCTGTGACTGAAGGTAAGTGTCAGGTAAACCCATGTGGGCTCATTTCTGGGGCCTTTTATGGCCGACACTTACTTCTGTATCCTGTGAATGCCTAATGTACCTTTAGCCACAGAATACTACATTCTTAGCAGTCAGGTAAACACATGTGAGCTAATTTTTGGGGGCTATAGAGGCCGACACTTACTTCTGTATACTGTGTGAATGCCTGCTGTACCTCTAGCCATCCAATACTACATTCTTTGCTGTCAGTTAAACCCATGTGAGCTAATTTTTGGGGCCTAAACAGTCCGACACTTACTTCTGTATCCTGTGAATGCCTAATGTACCTTCAGCCACCAAATACTACATTCTTAACTGTCAGGTAAACCCATGTGAGCTAATTTTTGGGGCCTATACATGTCAACACTTTTGTATACTGTGTGAATGCCTACTGTACCTCTTGCCATCAAATACTACGTTCTTTGCTGTCAGTTAAACCCATGTGAGCTATTTTTTGGGGCCTATACAGGCCGACTGTAAGATCCTGGTACCTGCGGTACCCTTCCAGCCTATTATTTGTATATTACGTTCCACCATATAGATAGGTGGAACGCATCTAGTACCTGTCCCTTTAAATTCCATGACCTCATCAGTGAGTGCCGCTCTGAGCAGCTATTTCAACCGCTGGCATTCACTCACATGTGTTCGTGCAAACCGCTTGCTACAGCATTACCTAACGCTGCCGAATCCTCCAGCTATTCCCTAATACCTGGATTGACTGAAGACTTGCTACAACATCTTGTATCTCGCTACAAGATCATTACCTCACCGCCGGAACCCTCTCCTTACAAACCTACCAGTGATAAGTACCCCACAGGGGAATACCTTCCTAATCTACTTTCACTACTACTCTGCTTACTAAAGACTATTGCTACTCTAAGAACTATACTGTTACATCTAACATCTGCACCGCTACTTAGATTGCAAGCTCTTGAACCTATTACCATCTTGTCCCTGCACTAGCCTAGCATCTCCTGTACACTTCATCTGCTCTTCACTACCACCTGTTACCTGTACATGATTGCTATCCTAAGTGCTTAATATCACCATCTGTTACCTCTTACCATTGCTATCACTATCCACGCCTGTCCCCTCAGTATCACCTCTATACTTTCACATATAAACATATCACTCCAGGAACATCTTTAATGAGTGTCTGTGTTTGTGTATGTGCTTGCTGAGACAGGCTGATGCACAATGATGAGTCTTGAGAGTTGGATATGGTAGTTCAACACATCTCTACATGACTACTGAGTGTAACTTCCGCAGCTGCAAATCCACACCACACAAATAAACGCCGGAGCGTTACACCGACACAAACTTCTCAAAAAGAAAGCCAACGAATAAAGGAAAAGCCAAAAGCCTACAGCACCTGGTATTCCCAGGCTGTAGCGGAATGGACGCTGAGAGTGTGGCTTGTGTTGAAAGAATGACCATAATATTACTGAACAGTGTCCCTGAGGAAATATATAAAGATATATTGCAGATTGCTAGAATATGGCAGCAGTGTTTCATAGACCCCTGCTAGTGGGGTGGGGTTTGTTATTGTGAATACCGACATTCCATTGTCCTATTGTTCCTGTCTGCCTTGTAAGCATATTATGGGATGTGTGTTTGTGTGGAATGACTCAAAGAGGGAGAGGGTTTTGGCAGAGTGTAGATCTCTTGTGTTTTCAATAAACAAGGCATTCTGAGTTGACTCCCAGCTTATGTGTCATCTAGTTCTTAGGAGGGAAGGATTGTATAACACTACCTGGATTGTTGCATGCTGTACCTGCTTAGTTGGATTATTACCTGTTTTCCTGTCTACCAGCGGAGCCAATGTAGATTAAACTACTCCTCCGCTACACAGGCGGTCTCCCATCCAGGTACTAACCAGTCCTGATGCTACTTAGCTTCCGAGATCAAATGAGATCGGGCACATTCAGGGTGATGTGGCCATAGGCAACCACCACTGCCACCCTCGACCCCTTTGAACTTGGCCATGGCAAGATGGCTCCTCAGGAGAAACAAAAAGAAAGTCAACGAATAAATGAAAAGCCAAAAGCCTACAGCACTTGGTATTCCCAGGCGGTCTCCCCTTCAGGTACTAACCAGGCCCGACCCTGCTTAGCTTCCGAGATCAGGCGCGTTCAGGGTGATGTGGCCGTAGGCGATCACCACTGCTAACCTCGACCCCTTTGAACTTGGCCATGGCAAGATGGCTCCTCAGGAGAAACAAAAAGAAAGCCAACGAATAAAGGAAAAGCCAAAAGTCTACAGCACTTGGTATTCCCAGGTGGTCTCCCATCCTGGTTACAGGCCTGACCCTGCTTAGCTTCCGAGATCAGTCGCGTTAAGGGTGATGTGGCCATAGGCAATAACCACTGCCACCATTGACCCCTTTGAACTTGGCCATAGCAAGATGGCACCTCAGGATAAACAAAAAGAAAGCCAACGAATAAAGCAAAAGCAAAAGCCAAAACTCTACAGCACCTGGTATTCCCAGGCGGTCTCCCATCCAGGTACTAACCAGGCCTGACCCTGCTTAGCTTCCGAGATCAGACGTGATGGGGTGTGTTCAGGGTGATGTAGCCATAGGTGATCACCAGTGTGTAACGCTCCTGCGTTTTGTTATAGGCTGGATTTACAGCTGCAAAATCTCCACTCAGTAGTCATGTAGAGATGTGTTGAATACCAGATCCAACTCTCCAGGACTCATCACCGTGGGCCTGTCAGCTTCAACATACAGATATATACACACTCATTGAGATGTTCCTGGAGTGATAGGATGTATATGATAGTATGAAGGTGATGTGCTGAAGGGACAGGTGTGAACAGTGACAAGGATGGTAAGCACTTGATAGGTTTGTACAGGAGAGTTCAAGATGGTATTTAGGAATGCAGATAGGTTAGTATCGAGTATGCTATCAGGTGGTGAGGACAGCAGATGACAAATACAAGGATAGACTAACCCAGTGCAAGGATAGATAGTAGTAGACAGGAGAGCTAGCAATCTATGCAGCAGTGCAGATGATAGATGGTAGTAGACAGGAGAGCTAGCAATCTATGCAGATAGATGGTAGTAGTCTCAAGAGCTAGCAATCTATGTAACAGTGCAGATGATAGGATAGTATGGATAGGTAGTAACAGTCCTTAATGCAATAGTAGTAGTGTAAGTTATGGAGGTTTCCCCTGCGGGGTACTTATCACTATAGTATAGTAGTAGAAGGGTCCGGTGATGAGGAAGTGATCCAGTAGCGAGATACAGGGATCAGTAGCGAGGTTCGGGTCTGAGGAAGTGATCCTGGTAGCGAGATACAGGGATCTGTAGCGAGGTTCCACAGCGAGACACGCTTGTAAGCATAGATGCAAGGCAGGTTGAATGAACATGTGAGTGAGAACGCCGGCGGTTGAAATAGCCGCTCTGTGGCGCTCAGTGATGACAGCATCGGTCTTAAAGGTGTATGCGCACCTACCAGAAGAGAATGGTGGGACGCATACGCGGAATGAAAAGTGGAATAAGGGTACCAGAGGTACCAGAACATTACACAGTACCACCCTCGACCCCTTTGAACTTGGCCATGGCAAGATGTCACTTCAGGAGAAACAAAAAGAAAGCCAACGAATAAAGAAAAAGCCAAAAGCCTACAGCACCTGGTATTGCCAGGCAGTCCCCCCTCCAGGTACTAACCAGGCCCAATCCTGCTTAGCTTCCAAGATCAGACCAGATTGAGCGCATTAAAGGTGATGTGGCCTTAGGCAATCACCACTGCCACCCTCGACCCTTTTGAATTTGGCCATGCCAAGATGGCACCTCAGGAGAAACAAAGAGAAAGCCAATGAATAAAGGACAACTCAGAATGCCTTGTTTATTGAAAACACAAGAGATCTACACTCTGCCAAAACCCTCTCCCTCTTTGAGTCATTCCACACAAACACACATCCCATAATATGCTTACAAGGCAGACAGGAACAATAGGACAATGGAATGTCGGTATTCACAATAACAAACCCCACCCCACTAGCAGGGGTCTATGAAACACTGCTGCCATATTCTAGCAATCTGCAATATATCTTTATATATTTCCTCAGGGACACTGTTCAGTAATATTATGGTCATTCTTTCAACACAAGCCACACTCTCAGCGTCCATTCCGCTACAGCCTGGGAATACCAGGTGCTGTAGGCTTTTGGCTTTTCCTTTATTCGTTGGCTTTCTTTTTGAGAAGTTTGTGTCGGTGTAACGCTCCGGCGTTTATTTGTGTGGTGTGGATTTGCAGCTGCGGAAGTTACACTCAGTAGTCATGTAGAGATGTGTTGAACTACCATATCCAACTCTCAAGACTCATCATTGTGCATCAGCCTGTCTCAGCAAGCACATACACAAACACAGACACTCATTAAAGATGTTCCTGGAGTGATATGTTTATATGTGAAAGTATAGAGGTGATACTGAGGGGACAGGCGTGGATAGTGATAGCAATGGTAAGAGGTAACAGATGGTGATAGTAAGCACTTAGGATAGCAATCATGTACAGGTAACAGGTGGTAGTGAAGAGCAGATGAAGTGTACAGGAGATGCTAGGCTAGTGCAGTGACAAGATGGTAATAGGCTCAAGAGCTTGCAATCTAAGTAGCGGTGCAGATGTTAGATGTAACAGTATAGTTCTTAGAGTAGCAATAGTCTTTAGTAAGCAGAGTAGTAGTGAAAGTAGATTAGGAAGGTATTCCCCTGTGGGGTACTTATCACTGGTAGGTTTGTAAGGAGAGGGTTCCGGCGGTGAGGTAATGATCTTGTAGCGAGATACAAGATGTTGTAGCAAGTCTTCGGTCAATCCAGGTATTAGGGAATAGCTGGAGGATTCGGCAGCGTTAGGTAATGCTGTAGCAAGCGGTTTGCACGAACACATGTGAGTGAATGCCGGCGGTTGAAATAGCCGCTCAGAGCGGCACTCACTGAAGAGGTCATGGAATTTAAAGGGACAGGTACTAGATGCGTTCCACCTATCTATATGGTGGAACGTAATGTACAAATAATAGGTTGGAAGGGTACCGCAGGTACCAGGATCTTACAGTACCCCCCCCTAAGGCCGGCTCCGGAAGGCCTATAACACTGGTCTCTCCGGGTATTTGGAGTGTAACCTTCGTATAAGCCTGGGTGCGTGGACGTCAGAAGCATCCAACCAGGTGTCATCTTGGGGACCATAATTTTTCCATCTTATGAAATATTGGAGCTTTCCTCTGTGGATAGGAGAATCCAAAATTTCTTTAATCTCAAATTCTTCTCCACCTTCAACTTGTATTGGAGGTGGAGGCGCGATGGTAGGTCTAATCCCTTGGTTGGGTGTATGTGGCTTCAATAGAGATACATGGAACGTGGGGTGTATTTTAAGATCTGCCGGTAAAGTGAGTCGAACTGCAGATTCCCCAATGAGCTTCTCAATTGGGAAAGGTCCCAGGAATAGAGGTCCAAGCTTTTTACTAGGAATTTTCAACCTCAAGTTCCTCGTAGATAGCCAAACAAGATCCCCAATAGCATATTGAGGTGAAGGTCTTCTGCGGAGGTCATAGTACCTCTTTTGTTGGCTATGAGCATGTGAGATGGTGGTGTTAAGTAAGCCCAAAGAGTCTTTTATTTGGGTGAGATAGTTAGAGGCTACTGGGTTACTTGATGGTAGGATGCGTGGTGGAAGAATTGTGGGATGGAACCCATAGTTCAGGTAGAACGGACTTTGCTTAGTAGTACTGTGGGTTGCATTGTTATAAGCAAATTCTGCCAGAGGGAGGAGGTCCACCCAATCATCCTGTAGGTATGAGGTGTAGCAACGCAAATATTTTTCAATACACTGGTTGACTCTTTCAGTTTGTCCGTTGGTCTGCGGGTGATAGGGGGAAGTAAGTTTTCGCTCAATGCGCAGTATGTGGCATAGAGCTTGCCAAAACTTAGAGATGAACTGCGAGCCCCGGTCAGATAAAAGAGTCTTTGGAATTCCATGTAGTTTGAACACATATTTTACTAGCAATTCCGCTGTTTCCTTAGATGAAGGTAGTCTGCGAATGGGAATGAAATGTGCCATTTTTGTCAGATGGTCCACTGACACTAGGATGGTAGTGAATCCCTTGGACGGTGGTAATTCCACTATGGAGTCTAAAGAAACAACTTACCATGGAACTTTGGGTATTGGTAGACTGCAAAGTAAACCAGAAGGTTTTGTAGTGTCAATTTTGGACCTTGCACAGATGTCACATGAAGAAATGAATTTTTGTACAGACGTCTTCATCCCAGGCCACCAAAATTGCCTAGTGAGCAAATTAAATGTCTTAGTCATACCCATATGTCCTGCCATAGGTACGTCATGGGATAACTCCAAGATTTTGGTACGCATACCGGGAGGTATGTAGAGTTTGTCGTTAAAGTAGCGGAAGCCTTCTGCATCAGTACTTAGTTGAGGTGGTGGTGAATCCAGTCTTAGACTGTGCAGAATCTCTTCCTTTAAGGGACGAACAACACCAATAATACGGTCATGGGGTATTATAGGTAATGAAGGAATTTCGGCACAGTTATCTTCGGTTAACCGTGATAACGCATCTGCCTTCTTGTTTTTGTCTGCAGGTGTATAGGTCACTAAGAAATTGAATCTTAGGAAGAATAGCGACCAACGTACCTGTCGGTGGGAAAGGGTCTTGTTGGTCTGGAGATATTGGAGGTTTTTATGGTCTGTATATATGAGTATTGGCAACCGGGTGCCCTCAAGTAGATGTCGCCAATTCTCCAGTGCCAACTTCATGGCAAGTAACTCTTTTTCACCCACTGGGTAGTTCACCTCTGGGTTACTTAGTGATTTAGAGAAGAAGGCAACTGGATGAAGTGGTGAAGTATTCGTAGGTCCTTGGGAAAGAACTGCTCCTACAGCCATATTTGACGCATCTACCTCCAGGATGTATTGGAGGGATGGGTCTGGATGGCGTAGTATGGGAGCGGTAATGAAGCTTGATTTCAACAAGCTGAACGCTTTATTTGCTTCTTCAGACCATTTAAATGTTTGCTTAACACTTGTAAGTTGTGTGAGTGGTCTCACAATAGACGAGAAGTTCTTGATGAACTTCCTATAGAAGTTTGAGAATCCAAGAAATCGTTGTAAGGCCTTACGAGTTGTTGGTACAGGCCAATCCAGAATACAGGATATCTTGCTCATATCCATCTTGATGCTGTTCTTAGATATGATGTATCCTAAGAATAACACCTCTTCCTTATGGAATAGGCATTTCTTCAGTTTTACGTACAAGTTGTGTGCGAGCAATCTGGACAACACAAGTCTTACATGTCTTTTATGTTCAGACAAGGATTGAGAGTAAATGAGTATATCGTCCAGATATACTACGACACAGACATCGAGTAGATCTCGGATGATGTCGTTTATGAACCGCTGAAATGCTTGTGTAATACAACCCAAACGGCATCACTAGATATTCGAATAGTCCGTATCTAGTTCTGAATGCTGTCTTCCACTCATCCCCACTACGGATGCGGATGAGATTGTAAGCCCCTTTAAGGTCTAACTTTGAGAAGTAAGTGGCTCCACGCACTTGTTCAATCAGTTCCGGGATGAGAGGTAAGGGATAGCGATCCTTTATCGTAATAATATTTAATTGACTATAGTCAATAATAGGCCGAAGGCTTAAAACCTTATTGCGGACAAAGAAAAGTCCTGCAGCTGTAGAGGAAGTAGAGGGTCTAATGAACCCTTTCGCTAAGTTCTCATCCAAGTATTCCTTGAGATGAGAAAGTTCATCCTGAGAAAGAGGATAAACATGACCGAAAGGTAGCTTACTATTAGGAAGTAGGTCAATAGAACAATCGTTGTCCCTATGGGGAGGCAACACTTGAGCATTTTTCTCAAGGAAGACTTCTGATAAATCCTGATAGCATGGTGGTGGTGTAATTTCCTCTGACACCATGGACAGGATTTTCTTTTGAGATTGGAGGTTACACGTGGTCTCGCAATAGTGAGAAGGGAAGGTTAGGGACCGTGTCTTCCAATCAATAGTTGGTTGATGTATATGTAACCAGGGAAGTCCCAAAATAATGGGAAAATTTGGTGAGGGTAACACATCAAACGTGGTGGTCTCAACATGAGACTCGTTAGCAGTAGCAAGGAGTGCTTGTGTCTGAGTGGTAATTGGACCAGAAGATAACGGAATACCGTTAATCAAACTAACAGAGACAGGTTTGGGTTTTGAAATAATAGGTATTTTATTTAAAGCAACAAAACTAGTGTCAATGTAGTTCCCACAAGATCCTGTGTCGATCATGGCCTGGGTGGTGATCCTAATTTGGTCCCACTGTAGGATCAAACGAATAAAGAGATAGGGATTAGTAAAAGAAGTCGTTAATCCCCCCAGCAAGACCTGTGCACACTCACCCTTTTTCTTGTGGACAAGGGGACAAACGCTTATCAAATGTTCGGCGGAGGCGCAGTACATACAGAGATTTTCTGTTTTTCTCCTGGTCTTTTCAGTAGATGATATTGGTGGGCGGATGGTTCCTACCTCCATAGGAGTAGGATCGAAGGACGACTCCCGAGAAGGGTTGGGTAATGGGATTCCCATTTTCTCAGCCTTCCTCTCTCGCAATCGTCTGTCTATTTTGATACTAAGTTGTATCAAGGCATCACCTCTATACTTTCACATATAAACATATCACTCCAGGAACATCTTTAATGAGTGTCTGTGTTTGTGTTTGTGCTTGCTGAGACAGGCTGATGCACAATGATGAGTCTTGAGAGTTGGATATGGTAGTTCAACACATCTCTACATGACTACTGAGTGTAACTTCCGCAGCTGCAAATCCACACCACACAAATAAACGCCGGAGCGTTACAGATTGCACGAACCCGAAAAATGGATTCAGCGGAAATAGCTACACATGTGATACAACTAACACAAAAGGTAAATTCATTAATTCTGAATGAAAACCAGACCTTGAGACAGCTCACTGCTGCCCAACCCCCCGAGCCCAAAATAAACCCTCCACAAGTCTGCACCACTATATCATATATGTCAGGTGATCCACGGGCTTGGGCAGACTCTCTTATTGAGAAAAATGACCCTCTTCTCAACTCCTATCCTACGTTTTTAGCAGAGCTCTCTAGCCTATATGAAGACTCTAATAGGCAGAGTACTGCTGACAGCCAATTGAGGGCTTTAAAACAAGGAAGGAGACCTGTTGAAGATTTCGTAGCAGAGTTCAAGAGATGGACCCTTGATTCAGGGTGGAATGATGCATCTTTGCGAACCCAGTTCAGGCTTGGGTTATCTGAAGCCATAAAAGACGAGCTCGCCCGAGCGGATTTACTACATTCTTTGCGGTCAGTTAAACCCATGTGAGCTAATTTTTGGGGCCTATACAGGCCGACACTTACTTCTGTACCCTGTGAATGCCTAATGTACCTTCAGCCACCAAATACTACGTTCTTAGCTGTCAGGCTAATTTTTGGGGACTTTTATGGCCGACACTTACTTCTGTATCCTGTGAATGCCTAATGTACCTTCAGCCACAGAATGCTAAATACATTCATTTTGACAAAAAAATTTTGGACAATTGGAGACCAAGTGCAGTGTCTAAAACCGGCTTTTTAAGACTCTAAAAGACAAAAATACAGTCATTTTTGACTAAAAAAGTTTGTCAGACCTTTGGTGACCAAATGCAGTTATTTTGGCTAAAAAAAGGTTATTAGACACCTGGAGACAAAAAAAGAGTCATTTTGACCAAAGAAATTTTTTCAGGCCATTGGAGCCCAAATGTCTAAAATCTTGTCTAAAACCGGCTTTTTAGGGTTCTAAAAGACAAAAATAAAGATTTTTAGACACTTGGAGACCAAAAGAGAGTCATTTTACCAAAAAAATGTTCATGCCATTGGAGCCCAAATGTCTAAAATCTTGTCTAAAACTGGCTTTTTAAGGCTCTAAAAGACAAAAATAGAGTCAATTTGACTAAATTGTTTTTCAGATCTTTGGTGACTAAATGCAGTTATTTTGACTAAAAAAGGCTTTTTAGACACTTGGAGACCAAAATAGAGTCATTTTGACCAAAAAACTTTTTTTCAGGCCATTGGAGCCAAATGTCTAAAATCTTGTCTAAAACCAGCTTTTTAAGGCTCTAAAAGACAAAAATATAGTCATTTAGACTAAAAAAACAATTTCAGACCTTTGGTGACCAAATGCAGTTATTTTGACTATAAAAGGCTTTTTAGACACTTGGAGACCAAAATAGAGTCATTTTGACCAACAATTTCTTTTCAGGCCATTGGAGCCCAAATGGCCGGTTTTAGACAAATCTTGTCTTAAACCGGCTTTTTAAAGCTCTAAAAGACAAAAATACATTCATTTTGACTTAATTTTTTTTCAGACCTTTGGTGACCAAATGCAGTTATTTTGACTAAAAAAGGCATTTTAGACCCTTGGAGACCAGAATAGAGTCATTTTGACCAAAAAATGTTTTTCAGGCCATTGGAGCCAAATGTCTAAAATCTTGACTAAAATCAGCTTTTTAATGCTCTAAAAGACAAAAATATAGTCATTTGGACTAAAAAAATTTCAGACCTTTGGTGACCAAATGCAGTTATTTTGACTACAAAAGGAGACCAAAATAGAGTCATTTTGACCAAAATTTTTTTTCAGGCCAAAATTTTTTTTCAGAACATTTTTTTCCAGACCATTTTGACCAAAAATTTTTTTCAGGCGATTGGAGCCCAAATGGCCAGTAAAAGACAAAAATACATTCATTTGGACAGGATCAGAAAATTGAGGCCCTGCTCTCCCAACTTGACGACTTTGAAAATCGCAGCCGCCGGGGGAATATCAGGATTCTGGGCCTCCCTGAAGCCACGGCCCCTAGGGACATTGTCCCCACACTGACGGACATATTCAGAGAGATTTTGGGCCTCCCTGCCACTGCCCCTATTGAAATTGATAGGGCGCACAGGGCCCTGCGACCTCCTTCACAAGACGCTGACAATCCACGTGACGTCATCTGTAAGCTCCATAAATACACCGTTAAAGACAATATAATGCAGAAGATGAGAAACAAGCCCTTTTTTGACTTTGATGGTGCACGTCTTTACTTCTACCAGGATTTGTCGCGCCACACCCTTATGCAACGCAGGGCTCTTCGTCCTCTGCTCGAGTCGCTTCAAGCTGCTGGCCTCACCTACCACTGGGGCTTCCCCTTTTATCTTCAAGCTACTAGAGGTGATGTCTCGGCTACCCTACGCACCAAAGACGACCTCCAGGGGTTCCTATCGGCCCTGGGCCTGGGACCTGTGGACTTTCCGGACTGGAGAACCCTGCCCGAAATGTCGTCCGTCCGCCTACCTCAGCCCTGGCAACCGGCTCCCCGCCGGCAACGCAGACTTCAACGTCCTCGCCATGTGGAGGGTCCCGGCGTGGCCTCCCCTCCTGCTGAATCTTAGTTGCCTATGACCCTGGTTCTGCTGGTGCCCTATTACATGTGTTTTGGGGCTCCTGCTTGGGACTCTGAACTGTGCCTTGCAATCTCCCGGTGTTCTTGCCTTGGCCCGGTTGTCCGCGGGATCCTTCCGCTGGGGGGGTGGGGGGTGGAGGAGGGTCCTTTTCTCTCCCCTTGGCCCCTTTTTCCTTATATACTGAAATTTTATCCACTCTCCTAGGGAAACCAGGAGTATTTGTGGTTACACATAGAAGCTTGGGGTTTGCTACATACCCCAGGACCCTATTCATCCCTAAGAGGCATTATTCGTATATTTGAGGTAATTTTGGAAACCCAATTTTATTAGCTTAAACATGGCACTAAACAAAACATGCCTGCATAAAACCAACCTTCCCCCTTCTTCAGACCAATAGGCCCAAGGATCCAGTAACAAGCCTGGGGGGCACAGGACCTGAACCTCTCTTCCCCCCACTTCCCCATGGGCACAGATGTTCCTGAAGTCTAGGTACACAAAAAGAAAAGACGATGTTTATTTGTTTGTTTTGATATATTTCTCACAACAAGTCACTAATTTTTTGTATTTTTCACTTTTTCACTTTATAGAAAATGGTGATGTTTTTTCCTTGACAAAGGCAATATATGCCGAAACGCGTCGGAACCCTAGTTCTACAACCAGGAATCACCATTTAATAAGTAAAATGGTTCATAAATTGTCTATTGTGTAATACCCATTACCCATGCAACCAATGTTATTCTTTTGTTGTTTTTTTACTTTTATATGTAATCCTTTCTTAATAAAATGAATAAAAAATTAACCTTGCCTATAAAATCCCACTTTCTCTTTTTTGGCCTGAGGAACCAAACTTCTTTTTCGAATTATCACAGGGATGATGGCAACAAATCCATCTTAGTTTTTATATCTCTAAAAAACCACCCCCGACAGAAGTAAGTGTCGGCCATAAAAGGCCCCAGAAATTAGCCCACATGGGTTTACCTGACACTTACCTTCAGTCACAGAATACTACGTTCTTAGTTAAACCCATGTGGGCTAATTTTTGGGGCCTATACAGGCCGACACTTACTTCTGTAGCCTGTGAATGCCTAATGTACCTTCAGCCACCAAATACTACGTTCTTAGCTGTCAGGCTAATTTTTGGGGACTTTTATGGCCGACACTTACTTCTGTATCCTGTGAATGCCTAATGTACCTTCAGCCACAGAATGCTAAATACATTCATTTTGACAAAAAAAATTTCAGTCCATTGGAGACCAAGTGCAGTGTCTAAAACCAGCTTTTTAAGACTCTAAAAGACAAAAATACAGTCATTTTTGACTAAAAAGTTTGTCAGACCTTTGGTGACCAAATGCAGTTATTTTGGCTAAGAAAAGCTTTTTAGACACCTGGAGACCAAAAAAGAGTAATTTTGACCAAAGAATTTTTTTCAGGCCATTGGAGCCAAATGTCTAAAATCTTGTCTAAAACCGACTTTTTAAGGCACTAAAAGACAAAAATACAGTCAATTTGAATACTTTTTTTTTCAGACCTTTGGTGACCAAATGCAGTTATTTGACTAGAAAAAGGCTTTTTAGACACTTGGAGACCAAAATAGAGTCATTTTGACCAAAAAACTTTTTTTCAGGCCATTGGATTCAAATGTCTAAAATCTTGTCTAAAACCGGCTTTTTAAGGCTCTAAAAGACAAAAATATAGTCATTTAGACTAAAAAAACAATTTCAGACCTTTGGTGACCAAATGCAGTTATTTTGACTATAAATTGCTTTTTAGACACTTGGAGACCAAAATAGAGTCATTTTGACCGAAAATTTCTTTTCAGGCCATTGGAGCCCAAATGGCCGGTTTGAGACAAATCTTGTCTTAAACCGGCTTTTTAAAGCTCTAAAAGACAAACATATAGTCATTTTGACTAAAGTTTTTTTTCAGACCTTTGGTGAACAAATGCAGTTATTTTGACTAAAAAAAAGGCCTTTTAGACACTTGGAGACCAAAATAGAGTCATTTTGACTGAAAACATTTTTTCAGGCCATTGGAGCCCAAATGGCCGGTTTTAGACAAATCTTGTCTAAAACCGACTTTTTAAGGCACTAAAAGACAAAAATACAGTCAATTTGAATACTTTTTTTTTCAGGCCTTTGGTGACCAAATGCAGTTATTTGACTAGAAAAAGGCTTTTTAGACACTTGGAGACCAAAATAGAGTCATTTTGACCAAAAAACTTTTTTTCAGGCCATTGGATTCAAATGTCTAAAATCTTGTCTAAAACCGGCTTTTTAAGGCTCTAAAAGACAAAAATATAGTCATTTAGACTAAAAAAACAATTTCAGACCTTTGGTGACCAAATGCAGTTATTTTGACTATAAAATGCTTTTTAGACACTTGGAGACCAAAATAGAGTCATTTTGACTGAAAATTTCTTTTCAGGCCATTGGAGCCCAAATGGCCGGTTTTAGACAAATCTTGTCTTAAACCGGCTTTTTAAAGCTCTAAAAGACAAAAATACATTCATTTTGACTTAATTTTTTTTCAGACCTTTGGTGACCAAATGCAGTTATTTTGACTTAAAAAAGGCTTTTTAGACACTTGGAGACCAAAATATAGTCATTTTGACCAAAACATTTTTTCAGGCCAGTGGAGCCAAATGTCTAAAATCTTGTCTAAAACCGGCTTTTTAACGCTCTAAAAGACAAACATATAGTCATTTTGACTAAAGTTTTTTTTTCAGACCTTTGGTGAACAAATGCAGTTATTTTGACTAAAAAAAAGGCCTTTTAGACACTTGGAGACATAAATAGAGTCATATTGACCAAAAATAATTTTTCAGGTCATTGGAGCCAAATGGCCGGTTTTAGACAAATCATGTCTAAAACCGGCTTTTCAAGGCTCTAAAAGACAAAAATACATTCATTTTGACTAAAAAAAATTTCAGACTTTTGGTGACTAAATGCAGTTATAGACTCTAAAAGGCTTTTTAGACACTTGGAGACCAAAATAGAGCTCCAATAGCCTGAAAAAAATGACTCTATTTTGGTCTCCAAGTGTTTAAAAAGCCTTTTTCTAGTCAAAATGCATTTGGTCACCAAAGGTCTGGAAAAAAATGTATTCAAATTGACTGTATTTTTGTCTTTTAGTGCTTTAAAAAGCCGGTTTTAGACAAGATTTTAGACATTTTGGCTCCAATGGCCTGAAAATCTTTTTGGTCAAAATGACTCTATTTTGGTCTCCAAGTGTCTAAAGAGCCCTTTTTAGTATAAATAACTGCATTTGGTCACCAAAGGTCTGAAAAATAAATTTAGTCAAAATGAATGTATTTTTGTCTATTAGAGCCTTAGAGATTTGTCTAAAACTGGCTATTTGGGCTCCAATCGCCTGAAAAATTTTTTTGGTCAAAATGGTCTGGAAAAAAAATGGCCTGAAAAAAAATTTTGGCCTGAAAAAAATTTTTGGTCAAAATGACTCTATTTTGGTCTCCTTTTGTAGTCAAAATAACTGCATTTGGTCACCAAAGGTCTGAAATTTTTTTAGTCCAAATAACTATATTTTTGTCTTTTAGAGCATTAAAAAGCTGGTTTTAGACAAGATTTTAGACATTTGGCTCCAATGGCCTGAAAAACATTTTTTGGTCAAAATGACTCTGCCTGCTGTACCTCTAGCCATCCAATACTACATTCTTTGCTGTCAGTTAAACCCATGTGAGCTAATTTTTGGGGCCTAAACAGTCCGACGCTTACTTCTGTATCCTGTGAATGCCTAATGTACCTCTTGCCATCAAATGCTACGTTCTTTGCTGTCAGTTAAACCCATGTGAGCTATTTTTTGGGGCCTATACAGGCCGACACAAACTTCTCAAAAAGAAAGCCAACGAATAAAGGAAAAGCCAAAAGCCTACAGCACCTGGTATTCTCAGGCTGTAGCGGAATGGACGCTGAGAGTCTGGCTTGTGTTGAAAGAATGACCATAATATTACTGAACAGTGTCCCTGAGGAAATATATAAAGATATATTGCAGATTGCTAGAATATGGCAGCAGTGTTTCATAGACCCCTGCTAGTGGGGTGGGGTTTGTTATTGTGAATACCGGCATTCCATTGTCCTATTGTTCCTGTCTGCCTTGTAAGCATATTATGGGATGTGTGTTTGTGTGGAATGACTCAAAGAGGGAGAGGGTTTTGGCAGAGTGTAGATCTCTTGTGTTTTCAAAAAAAAAGGCATTCTGAGTTGACTCCCAGTTCTTGGGAGGGAAGGATTGTATAACACTACCTGGATTGTTGCATGCTGTACCTGCTTAGTTGGATTATTACCTGTTTTCCTGTCTACCAGCGGAGCCAATGTAGATTAAACTACTACTCCACTACACAATCAGTCTCCCATCCAGGTAGTAACCAGGCCTGACGCTACTTAGCTTCCAAGATCAGGCGCGTTCAGGTTGATGTGGCCGTAGGCGATCACCACTGCCACCCTCGACCCCTTTGAACTTGGTCATGGCAAGATGGTTCCTTAGGAGAAACAAAAATAAAGCCAACGAATAAAGGAAAAGCCAAAAGCTTACAGCACCTGGTATTCCCAGGTGGTCTCCCATCCAGGTACTAAACAGGCCTGACCCTTCTTAGCTTCTGAGATCAGACGAAATCAGGTGCGTTCAGGGTGATGTGGCCATAGGCAATAACCACTGCCACCATTGACCCCTTTGAACTTGGCCATGGCAAGATGGCACCTCAGGAGAAACAGAAAGAAAGCCAACGAATAAAGCAAAAGCCAAAAGTCTACAGCACTTGGTATTCCCAGGCAGTCTCCCATCCTGGTTACAGGCCTGACCCTGCTTAGCTTCCGAGATCAGACGAGATCGGGCGCGTTAAGGGTGATGTGGCCATAGGCAATAACCACTGCCACCATTGACCCCTTTGAACTTGGCCATGGCAAGATGGCACCTCAGGAGAAACAAAAAGAAAGCCAACGAATAAAGCAAAAGCCAAAAGTCTACAGCACCTGGTATTCCCAGGCGGTCTCCCATCCAGGTACTAAACAGGCCTGACCCTGCTTAGCTTCCAAGATCAGACGAGATGGGGTGTGTTCAGGGTGATGTAGCCATAGGTGATCACCACTACCATCCTCGACCCCTTTGAACTTGGCCATAGCAAGATGTCACTTCAGGAGAAACAAAAAGAAAGCCAACGAATAAAGGAAAAGCCTACAGCACCTGGTATCTAGTGGGAGGGAAGGATTGTATAACGCTACCTGGATTGTTGCATGCTGTACCTGCCTAGTTGGATTATTACCTGTTTTCCTATCTACCAGCAGAGCCCATGTAGATTAAACTACTCCTCCGCTACACAGGCGGTCTCCCATCCAGGTACTAACCAGGCCCGACCCTGCTTAGCTTCTGAGATCAGACCAGATTGGGCGTGTTCAGGGTGATGTGGCCGTAGGCGATCACTACTTCCACCCTCGACCCCTTTGAACTTGGCCATGGCAAGATGGCACCTCAGGAGAAACAAAAAGAAAGCCAACGAATAAAGGAAAAGCCAAAAGCCTACAGCACCTGGTATGCCCAGTCGGTCTCCCATCCAGGTACTAACCAGGCCCGACCCTGCTTAGCTTCTGAGATCAGACGAGATTGGGTGTGCGTTCAGGGTGATGTGGCCGTAGCCGGGCACCACTACCACCCTCGACCCCTTTGAACTTGGCCATGGCAAGATGGCACCTCAGGTTATTCGTTGGCTTTCTTTTTGTTTCTCCTGTGTGAATGCCTAATTTACCTCTAGCCATCAAATACTACGTTCTGTGCTGTCAGTTAAACCCATGTGAGCTAATGTTTGGGGCCTATACAGGCCGACACTTACTTCAGTCTACTGTGAATGCCTAATGTACCTCCAGCCATCAAATACACTACGTTCTTTGCTGTCAGTTAAACCCATGTGAGCTAATTTTTGGGGCCTATACAGTCCGACACTTGCTTCTGTATACTGTGAATGCCTAATGTACCTTCTGCCATCAAATACACTATGTTATTTGCTGTCAGTTAAACCCATGTGAGCTAGGTTTTGGGACCTATACAGGCTGACACTTACTTCTGTATCCTTTGAAAGCCTAATGTACCTCCAGCCATCAAATACTACGTTCTGTGCTGTCAGTTAAACCCATGTGAGCTAATGTTTGGGGCCTATACAGTCCGACACTTACTTCTGTATACTGTGTGAATGCCTAATGTACCTCAAGCCACCAAATACTACGTTCTTAGTTGTCAGGTAAACTGATGTGGGCTAATTTTTGGGGCCTTTTATGGCCGACACTTACTTCTTTATCCTGTGAATGCCTAAGGTACCTTCAGCCACAGAATACTACATTCTTAGCTGTCAGGTAAACCCATTTGGGCTCATTTTTGGGGCCTATACAGGCCGACACTTACTTCTGTACCCTGTGAATGCCTAATGTACCTTCAGCCACAGAATACTACGTTCTTAGCTTTCAGGTAAACCCATTTGGGCTAATTTTGTGGGGCCTTTTATGGCCGACACTTACTTCTTTATCCTGTAAATGCCTAATGTACCTTCAGCCACAGAATACTACATTCTTAGCTATCATGTAAACCCATGTGGGCTATTTTTTGGGGCCTTTTATGGCCGACACTTACTTCTGTATCCAGTGAATGCCTAATGTACATTCAGCCAAAGAATACTACGTTCTTAGCTGTCAATTAAACCCATGTGGGCTAATTTTTGAGGTTATACAGGCCGACACTTACTTCTGTATCCTGTGAATGCCTAATATACCTTCAGCCACCAAATACTACGTTCTTAGCTGTCAGGTAAACCCATGTGGGCTAATTTTTGGGGCCTTTTACGGCCGACACTTACTTCTGTATCCTGTGAATGAAACATTTTTTTATTCAAAATGACTGAATTTTTGTATTTTAGAGTCTTAAAAAGCCGGTTTTAGTGAAGATCGCTGCATTTTGCTCTCCAATGCCCTGAAAATGTTATTGGTCAAAATGACTCTATTTTGGTCTCCAAGTGTCTTAAAAGCCTTTTTTAGTCAAAATAACTGCATTTGGTCACCAAAAGTCTGAAAAAATTATTTTAGTCAAAATTACTTTATTTTTGTCTTTTAGAGTTTTAAAAAGCCGGTTTTAGACAAGATTACTGTATTTTGTCTCCAATGGTCTGAAAATTTTTTTGGGGTCAAAATGACTGTATTTTTGTCTCACCCTGAATGCGCCTGATCTCGGAAGCAAAGCAGGGCCGGGCCTGGTTAGTACCTGGATGGGAGACCACCTGGGAATACCAGGTGCTGTAGCCTTTTGGCTTTTCCTTTATTCGTTGGCATTCTTTTTGTTTCTCCTGGCCCATTCATTACATGCTCTACACGCTATGTCCTGTATGTTTTGCGTTGCCCATGTGGTTTGGAATACATGGGCCGCACGATACGCCAGCTGCATGTACGGTTAAACGAGCATGTGGCTAATATTATAAAAGCTTTCTCTAAACATAGCGTGTCGAGGCACTATGCTCTCTGCCATAATAAAGATCCTAGTGGCACTATTTTTATGGGGATTGATAAATTCCCGGGTAATTGGAGGGGTAGCAATCTGACGAGAGGGGTCTCCCAGTTGGAGACCAGTTGGATTTACCGCCTCAAATCCTATGCCCCTCACGGGCTCAATATTGATTGGGACATCAATTCCTTCATCAATAATTCATAATTCATAGTTTGAAGGTAGATTGCCTGTATACTAGTTGCCTATAACAAATGAGTTTATGTGTTTTTATCTGTATTTTCTTTTTGAGAGGCCTTTTTAATATGTTTTTATTTAAGATCATGTATTTTAGATTTATGATTGGTAATATTGCTAATATATCTTTTATGTATTAGTGTTGTATTTGGCGGTGTGGTCGGAGTCTCCCGATTTTTTTATTTCTGCTGAGAGATGGCGCCGGTTTCCACTGTGGTCCATTGTGACCATCTAATCATGCAAAGCTAATGGATACTTGTGTGTTTAGCTCAATTGGGCTTACATATGCTGTATCCATCTGCATAAGATTTATTTTGCACTGAATATTGTATGAGTGCTAATATTGGTCTTGATTGACTCTTAATGTGACATCCGGTTAATGTTTGGTTCCGGACGTTGGTACGCACGTGAACCGCATTCTAAGTCCGGATGTCTCTTCTTGTGAAATGCCGGTTGCGGTCGCTGACACGCAAGTGTCTTTCTTCCGGGATCCAGGACCTGTCTATTGCCCCGCCTATCCGTCTCCGTCAGCGCATAAATTGTGGACGTTCACTGCAGGCCACACCCCCTGACGACGTCAGTCTCTGATGAAACGCGTAGGAGGAGCCTGCGGTGCGTCACACTGAGACCACGGAGGGGACGCGGCGGCCATTTTTTCGGCAGGAATCGAGCCTCGAGGACACCCTGATTTAAACACGCCATACAAACTACAGCCAAATGTGAGTTGCCACTTTGAGAATTGCGTCCAATATAGTTGTTTAATGGTACTACACTATGGCAGTTGTTTCCCTCTTTACATGTTATAACTATCTGTGAGGAAGTGGATGTGATCAGAGAGTGAGCCAGTGCAGGATTTGCCAGTGGAGGTTGAAATATGCTGTTTTTGATCTCTGTCATGGGGGTCAAATCATTGTGGTAAGAGGCCAACCTTTACCTTTGGTGGTGGTACTTCCTGCACGGGGATATCGGTGTTTGGAGTGTCCTTAGGAGCACCTTAACTTACTTCTGTATACTGTGTGAATGCCTAATGTACCTCCAGCCACCAAATACTACGTTCTTAGTTGTCAGGTAAACTGATGTGGGCTAATTTTTGGGGCCTTTTATGGCCGACACTTACTTCTTTATCCTGTTAATGTCAGATAAGAGCTTTCCACACTTCTTTCCATTGACCGCCTCAACACGGATTTTTCAGCCCCATCCTCACGGAAATCATTTCTACAGAAATGGGACAATTACGTCAAGTACTCCTTCTCCAAATCCGACCCCTCTATGGATCAATATACATTTACGTTCCAGGACTCGCCCAAGAACTCTCCCCCACTCTCACATTCCCCATCAGTTTCCATGCTCTTTTGACTCTGGACCGCCCTGCCCTAATTTGCATAATGTCTGTATTTAATTGTACCTTTTCTGTTGTTGATACTCACGTGTTATATTACAAAATTTAAAAAAAAAAAAGGAAAAGCCAAAAGCCTTACAGCACCTGGTATTCCCAGGCGGTCTCCCATCCAGGTACTAACCAGGCCAGACCCTGCTTAGCTTCCAAGATCAGACAAGATAGGGCACGTTCAGGGTGATGTGGCCGTAGGCAATCACCACTGCCACCCTCGACCCCTTTGAACTTTGCCATGGCAAGATGGCACCTCAGGAGAAACAAAAAGAAAGCCAACGAATAAAGGAAAAGCCAAAAGCCTACAGCACCTGGTATTCCCAGGCGGTTTCCCATCCAGGTTCTAACCAGGCACGACCCTGCTTAGCTTCTGAGATCAGACGAGCTTGGGCGTGTTCAGGGTGATGTGGCCATAGGCGATGACCACTGCCACCCTCGACCCCTTTGAACTTGGCCATGGCAAGATGGCACCTCAGGAGAAACAAAAAGAAAGCAAACAAATCAAGGAAAAGCCAAAAGCCTACAGCACCTGGTATTTCCAGGCAGTCTCCCATCCAGCTACTAACCAGGCCTGACCCTGCTTAGCTTCTGAGATCAGATGAGATCGGGCGCTTTCAGGGTGATGTGGCCGTAGGCGATCACAAATGCCAACCTCGACCCCTTTGAACTTGGCCATGGCAATATGGCACCTCGGGAGAAACAAAAAGAAAGCCAAACGAATAAAGGAAAAGCCTACAGCACCTGGTATCTAGTGGGAGGGAAGGATTGTATAACGCTACCTGGATTGTTGCATGCTGTACCTGCCTAGTTGGATTATTACCTGTTTTCCTATCTACCAGCAGAGCCCATGTAGATTAAACTACTCCTCCGCTACACAGGCGGTCTCCCATCCAGGTACTAACCAGGCCCGACCCTGCTTAGCTTCCGAGATCAGACCAGATTGGGCGTGTTCAGGGTGATGTGGCCGTAGGCGATCACTACTTCCACCCTCGACCCCTTTGAACTTGGCCATGGCAAGATGGCACCTCAGGAGAAACAAAAAGAAAGCCAACGAATAAAGGAAAAGCCAAAAGCCTACAGCACCTGGTATTCCCAGTCGGTCTCCCATCCAGGTACTAACCAGGCCCGACCCTGCTTAGCTTCTGAGATCAGACGAGATTGGGTGCGTTCAGGGTGATGTGGCCGTAGCCGAGCACCACTACCACCCTCGACCCCTTTGAACTTGACCATGGCAAGATGGCACCTCAGGTTATTCGTTGGCTTTCTTTTTGTTTCTCCTGTGTGAATGCCTAATTTACCTCTAGCCATCAAATACTACGTTCTGTGCTGTCAGTTAAACCCATGTGAGCTAATGTTTGGGGCCTATACAGGCCGACACTTACTTCAGTCTACTGTGAATGCCTAATGTACCTCCAGCCATCAAATACACTACGTTCTTTGCTGTCAGTTAAACCCATGTGAGCTAATTTTTGGGGCCTATACAGTCCGACACTTGCTTCTGTATACTGTGAATGCCTAATGTACCTTCAGCCATCAAATACACTATGTTATTTGCTGTCAGTTAAACCCATGTGAGCTAGGTTTTGGGGCCTATACAGGCTGACACTTACTTCTGTATCCTTTGAAAGCCTAATGTACCTCCAGCCATCAAATACTACGTTCTGTGCTGTCAGTTAAACCCATGTGAGCTAATGTTTGGGGCCTATACAGTCCGACACTTACTTCTGTATACTGTGTGAATGCCTAATGTACCTCAAGCCACCAAATACTACGTTCTTAGTTGTCAGGTAAACTGATGTGGGCTAATTTTTGGGGCCTTTTATGGCCGACACTTACTTCTTTATCCTGTGAATGCCTAAGGTACCTTCAGCCACAGAATACTACATTCTTAGCTGTCAGGTAAACCCATTTGGGCTCATTTTTGGGGCCTATACAGGCCGACACTTACTTCTGTACCCTGTGAATGCCTAATGTACCTTCAGCCACAGAATACTACGTTCTTAGCTTTCAGGTAAACCCATTTGGGCTAATTTTGTGGGGCCTTTTATGGCCGACACTTACTTCTTTATCCTGTAAATGCCTAATGTACCTTCAGCCACAGAATACTACATTCTTAGCTATCATGTAAACCCATGTGGGCTATTTTTTGGGGCCTTTTATGGCCGACACTTACTTCTGTATCCAGTGAATGCCTAATGTACATTCAGCCAAAGAATACTACGTTCTTAGCTGTCAATTAAACCCATGTGGGCTAATTTTTGAGGTTATACAGGCCGACACTTACTTCTGTATCCTGTGAATGCCTAATATACCTTCAGCCACCAAATACTACGTTCTTAGCTGTCAGGTAAACCCATGTGGGCTAATTTTTGGGGCCTTTTACGGCCGACACTTACTTCTGTATCCTGTGAATGAAACATTTTTTTTATTCAAAATGACTGAATTTTTGTATTTTAGAGTCTTAAAAAGCCGGTTTTAGTGAAGATCGCTGCATTTTGCTCTCCAATGCCCTGAAAATGTTATTGGTCAAAATGACTCTATTTTGGTCTCCAAGTGTCTTAAAAGCCTTTTTTAGTCAAAATAACTGCATTTGGTCACCAAAAGTCTGAAAAAATTATTTTAGTCAAAATTACTTTATTTTTGTCTTTTAGAGTTTTAAAAAGCCGGTTTTAGACAAGATTACTGTATTTTGTCTCCAATGGTCTGAAAATTTTTTTGGGGTCAAAATGACTGTATTTTTGTCTCACCCTGAATGCGCCTGATCTCGGAAGCAAAGCAGGGCCGGGCCTGGTTAGTACCTGGATGGGAGACCACCTGGGAATACCAGGTGCTGTAGCCTTTTGGCTTTTCCTTTATTCGTTGGCTTTCTTTTTGTTTCTCCTGGCCCATTCATTACATGCTCTACACGCTATGTCCTGTATGTTTTGCGTTGCCCATGTGGTTTGGAATACGTGGGCCGCACGATACGCCAGCTGCATGTACGGTTAAACGAGCATGTGGCTAATATTATAAAAGCTTTCTCTAAACATAGCGTGTCGAGGCACTATGCTCTCTGCCATAATAAAGATCCTAGTGGCACTATTTTTATGGGGATTGATAAATTCCCGGGTAATTGGAGGGGTAGCAATCTGACGAGAGGGGTCTCCCAGTTGGAGACCAGTTGGATTTACCGCCTCAAATCCTATGCCCCTCACGGGCTCAATATTGATTGGGACATCAATTCCTTCATCAATAATTCATAATTCATAGTTTGAAGGTAGATTGCCTGTATACTAGTTGCCTATAACAAATGAGTTCATGTGTTTTTATCTGTATTTTCTTTTTGAGAGGCCTTTTTAATATGTTTTTATTTAAGATCATGTATTTTAGATTTATGATTGGTAATATTGCTAATATATCTTTTATGTATTAGTGTTGTATTTGGCGGTGTGGTCGGAGTCTCCCGATTTTTTTATTTCTGCTGAGAGATGGCGCCGGTTTCCACTGTGGTCCATTGTGACCATCTAATCATGCAAAGCTAATGGATACTTGTGTGTTTAGCTCAATTGGGCTTACATATGCTGTATCCATCTGCATAAGATTTATTTTGCACTGAATATTGTATGAGTGCTAATATTGGTCTTGATTGACTCTTAATGTGACATCCGGTTAATGTTTGGTTCCGGACGTTGGTACGCACGTGAACCGCATTCTAAGTCCGGATGTCTCTTCTTGTGAAATGCCGGTTGCGGTCGCTGACACGCAAGTGTCTTTCTTCCGGGATCCAGGACCTGTCTATTGCCCCGCCTATCCGTCTCCGTCAGAGCATAAATTGTGGACGTTCACTGCAGGCCACACCCCCTGACGACGTCAGTCTCTGATGAAACGCGTAGGAGGAGCCTGCGGTGCGTCACACTGAGACCACGGAGGGGACGCGGCGGCCATTTTTTCGGCAGGAATCGAGCCTCGAGGACACCCTGATTTAAACACGCCATACAAACTACAGCCAAATGTGAGTTGCCACTTTGAGAATTGCGTCCAATATAGTTGTTTAATGGTACTACACTATGGCAGTTGTTTCCCTCTTTACATGTTATAACTATCTGTGAGGAAGTGGATGTGATCAGAGAGTGAGCCAGTGCAGGATTTGCCAGTGGAGGTTGAAATATGCTGTTTTTGATCTCTGTCATGGGGGTCAAATCATTGTGGTAAGAGGCCAACCTTTACCTTTGGTGGTGGTACTTCCTGCACGGGGATATCGGTGTTTGGAGTGTCCTTAGGAGCACCTTAACTTACTTCTGTATACTGTGTGAATGCCTAATGTACCTCCAGCCACCAAATACTACGTTCTTAGTTGTCAGGTAAACTGATGTGGGCTAATTTTTGGGGCCTTTTATGGCCGACACTTACTTCTTTATCCTGTTAATGTCAGATAAGAGCTTTCCACACTTCTTTCCATTGACCGCCTCAACACGGATTTTTCAGCCCCATCCTCACGGAAATCATTTCTACAGAAATGGGACAATTACGTCAAGTACTCCTTCTCCAAATCCGACCCCTCTATGGATCAATATACATTTACGTTCCAGGACTCGCCCAAGAACTCTCCCCCACTCTCACATTCCCCATCAGTTTCCATGCTCTTTTGACTCTGGACCGCCCTGCCCTAATTTGCATAATGTCTGTATTTAATTGTACCTTTTCTGTTGTTGATACTCACGTGTTATATTACAAAATTTAAAAAAAAAAAAAGGAAAAGCCAAAAGCCTTACAGCACCTGGTATTCCCAGGCGGTCTCCCATCCAGGTACTAACCAGGCCAGACCCTGCTTAGCTTCCAAGATCAGACAAGATAGGGCACGTTCAGGGTGATGTGGCCGTAGGCAATCACCACTGCCACCCTCGACCCCTTTGAACTTTGCCATGGCAAGATGGCACCTCAGGAGAAACAAAAAGAAAGCCAACGAATAAAGGAAAAGCCAAAAGCCTACAGCACCTGGTATTCCCAGGCGGTTTCCCATCCAGGTTCTAACCAGGCACGACCCTGCTTAGCTTCTGAGATCAGACGAGCTTGGGCGTGTTCAGGGTGATGTGGCCATAGGCGATGACCACTGCCACCCTCGACCCCTTTGAACTTGGCCATGGCAAGATGGCACCTCAGGAGAAACAAAAAGAAAGCAAACAAATCAAGGAAAAGCCAAAAGCCTACAGCACCTGGTATTTCCAGGCAGTCTCCCATCCAGCTACTAACCAGGCCTGACCCTGCTTAGCTTCTGAGATCAGATGAGATCGGGCGCTTTCAGGGTGATGTGGCCGTAGGCGATCACAAATGCCAACCTCGACCTTAAAAAGCCGGGTTTAGATAAGATTTGTCTAAAACTAGCCATTTGGGCTCCAATGGCCTGAAAAGATATTTTCGGTCAAAATTACTCTATTTTGGTCTCCAAGTGTCTTAAAATCCTTTTTTAGTCAAAATAACTGCATTTGGTCAACAAAGGTCAGAAAAAAAATTTAGTCAAAATGACTATATTTTTGTCTTTTAGAGCCTTAAAAAGCCGGTTTTATACAAGATTTTAGACATTTGGCTCCAATGGCCTGAAAAAAATGTTTTGGTCAAAATTACTCTATTTTGGTCTCCAAGTGTCTAAAAACCTTTTGTTAGTCAAAATAACGGCATTTGGTCACCAAAGGTCTGAAATTTTTTTTGGCAAAATGACTGTATTTTTGTCTTTTAGAGCCTTAAAAAGCCGGTTTTGACAAGATTTTAGACATTTGGGCTCCAATGGCCTGAAAAAAGTTTTTGGTCAAAATGATTTTATTTTGGTCTCCAAGTGTCTAAAAAGCCTTTTTAAGTCAGAGTCTGCAGAGTCGGCGAAACATGTTGGACCTGGGTGACCCCACTACTCTAGGATATGGTTCATAATTTTATGTATTACATATTTTCTATATTGACTGTCTTTTGATGCCTTTGCATCTGTGTCTTTTTTAACAATTTTGTACACATGTATTAATAAAATCATTATATTTTAAATTGGTCTTTTATTTATCTATTCATGCCAAGTAACTCCTGCCTACAAAGTCCCAGGTTGGGTGTTTCCTCAGAATACACAGTTCCCTGTGGGGCTCATTTAGGGTCTGGTGTATTGGAACACCAATACCACTTGATACACTTTTTTCTCATATGTCCTTAGGGATGTGGCAGGACCTTTCTTGGCTTACTGGCATTTAGGGTCGGCACCTAACATTTTCTACTTACTTCTGCATCCTGTGAATGCCTAATGTACCTTTAGCCACAGAATACTACGTTCTTAGCAGTCAGGTAAACCCATGGGAGCTAATTTTTGGGGCCTATACAGGCCGACACTTACTTCTGTATACTGTGTGAATGCCTGATGTACCTCTAGCCATCCAATAATACGTTCTTTGCTGTCAGTTAAACCTATGTGAGCTAATTTTTGGGGCCTAAACAGGCCGACACTTACTTCTGTATACTGTCAATGCCTGATGTACCTCCAGCCATCAAATACACTATGTTCTTTGGTGTCAGTTAAACCCATGTGAGCTAATTTTTGGGGCCTATACAGGCCGACACTTACTTCTATATCCTGTGAATGCCTAATGTACTTCCATCCTTTAAATACTACGTTCCTTGCTGTCAGTTAAACCTATGTGAGCTAATTTTTGGGGTCTATAAAGGCCAACACTTACTTCTGTATACTGTGAATGCCTAATGTACCTTGAGCCACAGAATACTACGTTCTTAGCTGTCAGTTAAACCCATGTGGGCTAATTTTTGGGGACTATACAGGCCGACACTTACTTCTGTATCCTGTGAATGCCTAATGTACCTTCAGCCTCCAAATACTACATACTTAGCTGTCAGGTAAACCCATGTGAGCTAATTTTTGGGGCCTATACATGCTGACACTTACTTCTGTATACTGTGTGAATACCTAATGTACCTCTAAACAAAACAATTCAGGATGCTCATAATTGTCCGTTATGTTCCGCGGAACGACCTTCTCTTTGCCACAAGTTCTGGTCCTGTCCCTTTATCACGACATTCTGGGACCAGGTACTGACCTTCATCAGGGAAGTGACGAAGTGGCACATACCCAAAGACCCTATATTGCTCCTGTTCGGTTAATGGGACAAACGCCTCCAAAAGTGGTCTACCACCCCTGCCTCGCCACATCGTCTGTGGATCCTGACCTGTTTACTGGTGGCCAGAAGGAGAATCCTAACTAATTGGATCTCCACAACTCCCCCTTAGTTTCCCAGGTGCCTGTAACTGGGAAATGATAGGGAGAGCTGCATCCAGGCGCTGTTCTACAGACTCCACCCGGGATCCCAAGTGAGAAGTGTCCACCTTCAGCTGAGCAATATCCTCTTTAAAGGCAGTCTCAACCCTGGAGATGAATCTGTCCAGGTCTGCCTTAGTAGGAAGGGCCCAAATGTGCCTCCTCAGGTCCCCATCCCCCAGAGTGTCTGTGAGACCGGGACCCCCCTCCTGGGACTCCGAGAGGCAGGGGGTGGCAGCAGGGATCGGGGTATGCACCGATCGCTGTGGAGAGAGCCCAGTGTCCGTGCTCCATGCAGGGCTGGCCGTAGGATGCGGTGAGGCCGGCGTCTCCTCCGCCGCCATCTTGGATGGCTGTGGAGCCCGGCCGCGGACCTCGGGGAAGAAGGCCGGGATGCGGCCCGGCGTGGAACGATCCAGCCGCGGCGGTTGTGAGGCAGTCCGGCATCGGGAGGGCATCGCTGGAGCCGACAGGGAAGTAGGAAGCTGGCGGATTCTAATGGTAATGGCTGTGGCGGGTGCGGAGCCGAGGCAATGTGCGTCCTCACTCCTCCATGGTCAGGACACGCCCCCAGGCTTTTGGCTTTTCATTTATTCTTTGGCTTTCTTTTTGTTTCTCCTGAGGTGCCATCTTGCCATGGCCAAGTTCAAAGGGGTCGAGGGTGGCAGTGGTGATCGCCTACGGCCACATCACCCTGAACGAGCCTGATCTCGTCTGATCTCGGAAGCTAAGCAGGGTCGGGCCTGGTTAGTACCTGGATGTGAGACCGACTGGGACTACCAGGTTCTGTAGGCTTTTGGCTTTTCCTTTATTCGTTGTCTTTCATTTTGTTTCTCCTGAGGTGCCATCTTGCCATGGCCAAGTTCAAAGGTGTCGAGAGTGGCAGGGGTGATTGCCTACAGCCACATCACCCTGAACGTGCCCTATCTCGTCTGATCTTGGAAGCTAAGCAGGTTCGGGCCTGGTTAGTACCTGGATGGGGGACTTTCTGGTTATACCAGGTGCTGTAGGGTTCTGGCTTTTCCTTTATTCCTTGGCTTTCTTTTTGTTTCTCCTGAGGTGCCATCTTGCAATGGCCAAGTTCAAAGGGGTCGAGGGTGGCAGTGGTGATTGCCTATGGCCACATCACCCTGAACGTGCCCGATCTCATTTGATCTCGGAAGGTAAGCAGCATCAGGCCTGGTTAGTACCTGGATGGGAGACCGCCTGTGTAGCAGAGGAGTAGTTTAATCTACATTGGCTCCGCTGGTAGACAGGAAAACAGGTAAAAATCCAACTAAGCAGGTACAGCATGCAACAATCCAGGTAGTGTTATACAATCCTTCCCTCCCAAGAACTAGAGGACACATATGCTGGGAGTCAACTCAGAATGCCTTGTTTATTGAAAACACAAGAGATCTACACTCTGCCAAAACCCTCTCCCTCTTTGAGTCATTCCACACAAACACACATCCCATAATATGCTTACAAGGCAGACAGGAACAATAGGACAATGGAATGCCGGTATTCACAATAACAAACCCCACCCCACTAGCAGGGGTCTATAAAACACTGCTGCCATATTCTAGCAATCTGCAATATATCTTTATATATTTCCTCAGGGACACTGTTCAGTAATATTATGGTCATTCTTTCAACACAAGCCACACTCTCAGCGTCCATTCCGCTACAGCCTGGGAATACCAGGAGCTGTAGGCTTTTGGCTTTTCCTTTATTCGTTGGCTTTCTTTTTGAGAAGTAAGTGTCGGCATGTATAGGCCCCAAAAATTAGCTCACATGGGTTTACCTGACAGTTAAGAATGTAGTATTTGGTGGCTGAAGGTACATTAGGCATTCACAGGATACAGAAGTAAGTGTTGGCCTGTATAGTCCCCAAAAATAAGCCCACATGGGTTTTACTGACAGCTAAGAACGTAGAATTCTGTGGCTAAAGGTACATTAGGTATTCACAGGATACAGAAGTAAGTGTCGGCCATAAAAGGCCCCAGAAATGAGCCCACATGGGTTTACCTGACACTTACCTTCAGTCACAGAATACTACGTTCTTAGTTAAACCCATGTGGGCTAATTTTTGGGGCCTATACAGGCCGACACTTACTTCTGTACCCTGTGAATGCCTAATGTACCTTCAGCCACCAAATACTACGTTCTTAGCTGTCAGGCTAATTTTTGGGGACTTTTATGGCCGACACTTACTTCTGTATCCTGTGAATGCCTAATGTACCTTCAGCCACAGAATGCTAAATACATTCATTTTGACAAAAAAATTTCGGACAATTGGAGACCAAGTGCAGTGTCTAAAACCGGCTTTTTAAGACTCTAAAAGACAAAAATACAGTCATTTTTGACTAAAAAAGTTTTCCAGACCTTTGGTGACCAAATGCAGTTATTTTGGCTAAAAAAAGGTTATTAGACACCTGGAGACCAAAAAAGAGTCATTTTGACCAAAGAAATTTTTTCAGGCCATTGGAGCCCAAATGTCTAAAATCTTGTCTAAAACCGGCTTTTTAGGGCTCTAAAAGACAAAAATATAGTCATTTTGACTTAATTTTTTTTCAGACCTTTGGTGACCAAATGCAGTTATTTTGACTAAAAAAGGCTTTTTAGACACTTGGAGACCAGAATAGAGTAATTTTGACCAAAAAATGTTTTTCAGGCCATTGGAGCCAAATGTCTAAAATCTTGTCTAAAATCAGCTTTTTAATGCTCTAAAAGACAAAAATATAGTCATTAGGACTAAAAAAAATTTCAGACCTTTGGTGACCAAATGCAGTTATTTTGACTACAAAAGGGGACCAAAATAGAGTCATTTTGACCAAAATTTTTTTTCAGGCCAAAATTTTTTTTCAGGCCATTTTTTTTCCAGACCATTTTGACCAAAAAGTTTTTTCAGGTGATTGGAGCCCAAATGGCCAGTTTTAGACAAATCTCTAAGGCTCTAAAAGACAAAAATACATTCATTTTGACTAAATTAATTTTCAGACCTTTGGTGACCAAATGCAGTTATTTATACTAAAAAGGGCTCTTTAGACACTTGGAGACCAAAATAGAGTCATTTTGACCAAAAAGATTTTCAGGCCATTGGAGCCAAAATGTCTAAAATCTTGTCTAAAACCGGCTTTTTAAAGCACTAAAAGACAAAAATACAGTCAATTTGAATACATTTTTTTCAGACCTTAGGTGACCAAATGCATTTTGACTAGAAAAAGGCTTTTTAAACACTTGGAGACCAAAATAGAGTCATTTTGACCAAAAAAACTTTTTTTCAGGCTATTGGAGCTCTATTTTGGTCTCCAATTGTCTAAAAAGCCTTTTTTAGTATAAATAACTGCATTTAGTCACCAAAGGTCTGATAAAAAAAATTTGTCAAAATAACTGTATTTTTGTCTTTTAGAGCCTTAAAAAGCCGGTTTTAGACAAGATTTGTCTAAAACCGTCCATTTGGGCTCCAATGGCCTGAAAAAATGTTTTCGGTCAAAATGACTCTATTTTGGTCTCCAAGTGTCTAAAAAGCCTTTTTTTAGTCAAAATAACTGCATTTGGCCACCAAAGGTCTGAAAAAAACTTTAGTCAAAATGACTATGTTTGTCTTTTAGCGCATTAAAAATCCGGTTTTAGACAAGATTTTAGACATTTGGCTCCAATGGCCTGAAAAAAAGTTTTTTGGTCAAAATGACTCTATTTTGGTCTCCAAGTGTCTAAAAGCCTTTTTTAGTCAAAATAACTGCATTTGGTCACCAAAGATCTGAAAAACAATTTAGACAAATTGACTCTATTTTTGTCTTTTAGAGCCTTAAAAAGCTGGTTTTAGACAAGATTTTAGACATTTTGGCTCCAATGGCATGAACATTTTTTTTGGTTAAAATGACTCTATTTTGGTCTCCAAGTGTCTAAAAATCTTTTTTTAGTATAAATAACTGTATTTGGTCACCAAAGGTCAGAAAAAAAAATAGTCAAAATGAATGTATTTTTGTCTTTTAGTGTCTTAAAAAGCCGGTTTTAGATCAGATTTGTCTAAAACCGGCAATTTGTGCTCCAATGGCTTAAAAATATTTTTGGTCAAAATGACTCTATTTTGGTCTCCAAGTGTCTAAAAGGCCTTTTTAGTCAAAATAACTCAATTTGGTAACCAAAGGTCTGAAAAAAAATTTAGTCAAAGTGACTATAATTTTGTCTTTTAGAGCCATAAAAAGCCGGTTTTAGACAAGATTTTAGACATTTGGGCTCCAATGGCCCGAAAAAATTTCTTTGGTCAAAATGACTCTTTTTTGGTCTCCAGGTGTCTAAAAAGCTTTTTTTAGCCAAAATAACTGACAAACTTTTTTATTCAAAAATGACTGTATTTTTGTCTTTTAGAGTCTTAAAAAGCCGGTTTTAGACACTGCACTTGGTCTCCAATGGTCTGAAATTTTTTTTGTCAAAATGAATGTATTTAGCATTCTGTGGCTGAAGGTACATTAGGCATTAAATCCTACCAAAATGTGATGCGCCAGAAATATAATAAAAAAGTGATGACTTTAAATACAATAAATCATATCCAGTTCATAAGGCACATAGCAATGTGTGTGCTTCCAATAAAGTGATATGAAGAGTGTCCCCGTATCCAATTGAAGAAAATCCAGTGATGAAAACAAGTTGTAAACACCAATTAGTGAATCCCTCCACCAGGTGAATTAGCCTCTCACCTTCCTAAAGGACCCAAACGGGCCAGCAATCACATGTATCATGGATCAGACTTCCAGGAAAGAGCCACACTGTATTGCACCTTGAGGGATCCCGGGACATATAAGAAACAGATGAAGAAATCTAGTGCTCTCTGCTTACTAATAAGGGTGTGCTTTATTAGAGAAAGGCAGATCAACTCACATTTGTTGGGCACTCAGCCGTGCCTGCTGTATAAGCGATGTCAGCGATCTGTTACCAGAGAGAGACTCTGCATCGGCCACGCACGCTCCGTCCCCCTAGTACATTAGGCATTCACAGTGTACAGAAGTAAGTGTCGGCCTGTATAGGCCCCAAAAATTAGCCCACATGGGTTTAACTAACAACGTAGTATTCTGTGACTGAAGGTAAGTGTCAGGTAACCCATGTGGGCTAATTTCTGGGGCCTTTTATGGCCGACACTTACTTCTGTATCCTGTGAATACCTAATGTACCTTTAGCCACAGAATTCTACGTTCTTAGCTGTCAGTAAAACCCATGTGGGCTTATTTTTGGGGACTATACAGGCCAACACTTACTTCTGTATCCTGTGAATGCCTAATGTACCTTCAGCCACCAAATACTACATTCTTAACTGTCAGGTAAACCCATGTGAGCTAATTTTTGGGGCCTATACATGCCGACACTTACTTCTCAAAAAGAAAGCCAACGAATAAAGGAAAAGCCAAAAGCCTACAGCTCCTGGTATTCCCAGGCTGTAGCGGAATGGACGCTGAGAGTGTGGCTTGTGTTGAAAGAATGACCATAATATTACTGAACAGTGTCCCTGAGGAAATATATAAAGATATATTGCAGATTGCTAGAATATGGCAGCAGTGTTTTATAGACCCCTGCTAGTGGGGTGGGGTTTGTTATTGTGAATACCGGCATTCCATTGTCCTATTGTTCCTGTCTGCCTTGTAAGCATATTATGGGATGTGTGTTTGTGTGGAATGACTCAAAGAGGGAGAGGGTTTTGGCAGAGTGTAGATCTCTTGTGTTTTCAATAAACAAGGCATTCTGAGTTGACTCCCAGCATATGTGTCCTCTAGTTCTTGGGAGGGAAGGATTGTATAACACTACCTGGATTGTTGCATGCTGTACCTGCTTAGTTGGATTTTTACCTGTTTTCCTGTCTACCAGCGGAGCCAATGTAGATTAAACTACTCCTCTGCTACACAGGCGGTCTCCCATCCAGGTACTAACCAGGCCTGATGCTGCTTACCTTCCGAGATCAAATGAGATCGGGCACGTTCAGGGTGATGTGGCCATAGGCAATCACCACTGCCACCCTCGACCCCTTTGAACTTGGCCATTGCAAGATGGCACCTCAGGAGAAACAAAAAGAAAGCCAAGGAATAAAGGAAAAGCCAGAACCCTACAGCACCTGGTATAACCAGAAAGTCCCCCATCCAGGTACTAACCAGGCCCGAACCTGCTTAGCTTCCAAGATCAGATGAGATAGGGCACGTTCAGGGTGATGTGGCTGTAGGCAATCACCCCTGCCACTCTCGACACCTTTGAACTTGGCCATGGCAAGATGGCACCTCAGGAGAAACAAAATGAAAGACAACGAATAAAGGAAAAGCCAAAAGCCTACAGAACCTGGTAGTCCCAGTCGGTCTCACATCCAGGTACTAACCAGGCCCGACCCTGCTTAGCTTCCGAGATCAGACGAGATCAGGCTCGTTCAGGGTGATGTGGCCGTAGGCGATCACCACTGCCACCCTCGACCCCTTTGAACTTGGCCATGGCAAGATGGCACCTCAGGAGAAACAAAAAGAAAGCCAAAGAATAAATGAAAAGCCAAAAGCCTGGGGGCGTGTCCTGACCATGGAGGAGTGAGGACGCACATTGCCTCGGCTCCGCACCCGCCACAGCCATTACCATTAGAATCCGCCAGCTTCCTACTTCCCTGTCGGCTCCAGCGATGCCCTCCCGACGCCGGACTGCCTCACAACCGCCGCGGCCGGATCGTTCCACGCCGGGCCGCATCCCGGCCTTCTTCCCCGAGGTCCGCGGCCGGGCTCCACAGCCATCCAAGATGGCGGCGGAGGAGACGCCGGCCTCACCCCATCCTACGGCCAGCCCTGCATGGAGCACGGACACTGGGCTCTCTCCACAGCGATTGGTGCATACCCCGATCCCTGCTGCCACCCCCTGCCTCTCGGAGTCCCAGGAGGGGGGTCCCGGTCTCACAGACACTCTGGGGGATGGGGACCTGAGGAGGCACATTTGGGCCCTTCCTACTAAGGCAGACCTGGACAGATTCATCTCCAGGGTTGAGACTGCCTTTAAAGAGGATATTGCTCAGCTGAAGGTGGACACTTCTCACTTGGGATCCCGGGTGGAGTCTGTAGAACAGCGCCTGGATGCAGCTCTCCCTATCATTTCCCAGTTACAGGCACACTGTGTTGGACAGGATCAGAAAATTGAGGCCCTGCTCTCCCAACTTGACGACTTTGAAAATCGCAGCCGCCGGGGGAATATCAGGATTCTGGGCCTCCCTGAAGCCACGGCCCCTAGGGACATTGTCCCCACACTGACGGACATATTCAGAGAGATTTTGGGCCTCCCTGCCACTGCCCCTATTGAAATTGATAGGGCGCACAGGGCCCTGCGACCTCCTTCACAAGACGCTGACAATCCACGTGACGTCATCTGTAAGCTCCATAAATACACCGTTAAAGACAATATAATGCAGAAGATGAGAAACAAGCCCTTTTTTGACTTTGATGGTGCACGTCTTTACTTCTACCAGGATTTGTCGCGCCACACCCTTATGCAACGCAGGGCTCTTCGTCCTCTGCTCGAGTCGCTTCAAGCTGCTGGCCTCACCTACCACTGGGGCTTCCCCTTTTATCTTCAAGCTACTAGAGGTGATGTCTCGGCTACCCTACGCACCAAAGACGACCTCCAGGGGTTCCTATCGGCCCTGGGCCTGGGACCTGTGGACTTTCCGGACTGGAGAACCCTGCCCGAAATGTCGTCCGTCCGCCTACCTCAGCCCTGGCAACCGGCTCCCCGCCGGCAACGCAGACTTCAACGTCCTCGCCATGTGGAGGGTCCCGGCGTGGCCTCCCCTCCTGCTGAATCTTAGTTGCCTATGACCCTGGTTCTGCTGGTGCCCTATTACATGTGTTTTGGGGCTCCTGCTTGGGACTCTGAACTGTGCCTTGCAATCTCCCGGTGTTCTTGCCTTGGCCCGGTTGTCCGCGGGATCCTTCCGCTGGGGGGGTGGGGGGTGGAGGAGGGTCCTTTTCTCTCCCCTTGGCCCCTTTTTCTCACCAGGAACCTGTTGGGCGGGTGCGGGTTGGGTCCCCTGTTTTTTTTTTGTTTTTGTTTTTTATTGTTGGTCCCTGCCCTGGTTCTGTGGGTGTCTTCCCCTTGGTGGTCGGCCTACGTTCCCCCAGTAGGTTACCCCCTGTGGTTTTAGTCCCCTATTGTGGACTGCGGCTGCTGCCCAGTGTGCCTCTCCTTCTGGGGTGTCACACTCGGCCCGGCCCTTAGTTCCCTCCCCTATTGGGGTAGGGTGGTTGCTCGGTTTCTCGGTCAACCTCAAAAATTTTTTCTTTCTCCTTTTTATGGGTTATCTTTTTGTGTTTTTTTCTTACTTAATTGACTGTGGTATTACTGTCATGACTGCTGTATTTTACTTACCCTCTTTTCTTTGTTCTTTTCCTCCCTCGTGCCTGCACATCCGGAAGCCGGTTCTCCTCGTCTCTCCACGTTATCCCCGCTGCCTCCTTGCTGGTCCGTCGCAACCCTGGTCTCGTGATGTCATCACTTAAGGTAATGTCATACAATGTGTGGGGCCTATGCTCCCCGCACAAACGGAACAGATTGTGGTGGGAACTGAAGAAGCTCAGGGCGCAGGTGGTTCTCCTGCAGGAGACCCACTTTACCCCCCGCTCCCTCCCAAAGCTCCCTACGCACCTCTATAGTCAATGGTACCATAGCCTATCCCCTGTTAGCAAATCCCGAGGTACGGCTATTGCCATTCACCGGGCCTGTCCTTTTCAACCTGTCGACCATGTAGTCGACCCCCAGGGACGCTTTGTGTTCCTCAAGGGAACGCTCCACGGCAAAATGGTCACGCTGGCCTCACTTTATGCTCCCAATACGGGGCAACTCACCTTCCTAGATGCCACTCTTGCACGTTTAGCTGACTTTAGGGAAGGGTCCCTGGTGGTAGGGGGCGATTTTAATGTCTGCTTTGACCCCCTCCTGGACACTTCTCATGGCAGATCCTCCCACTCCTTCGCTTTTCTCAAACATTACCGCAAGACCCTCCTATCTCTCCGCTTGGTGGACTCCTGGCGGATTCTTCACCCCCAGGACAAGGATTTTAGTTACAATTCCTCTTTACATGATGTCTATACGCGTATCAACGTCATTTATGTTGATCAGCTTTCCTTGGAGTGCCTGCGGAGATTGTCGATTGGCAACATCACGATCTCTGATCACGCACCGGTCCTGATGGAACTTGCCCTGCCTGCTAGCACCCATAGGTCCTGGACATGGCGGTTGAATGAAAACTTGCTGGATGATTCACAGGTTGTCTCTAGAGTTTCGGAGGTCTTGCGGTGCTATTTTGCTGAGAATGGATCGGACGGTCTGCCTGAGGGGGTGGTGTGGGAGGGCCATAAAGCGGTTGTCCGGGGGGAATTGATTTCCTTGGGTGCCAAAATTAAGAAGGAACGGCAGGCGGACTTTGCTAGAGTCTTGACCTCCCTTCAACAGGCCGAGCTTTCTCATAAGCAATCTGGTGACCCTGATGCCTTGGCCCGCCTGACGGAGCTACGGGTGCTCTTTTCCCGCCTCTTGGACCGCGGCGTCTGGGCTCGTCTTCGCCACGTCTCTCATAAGTTCTATGAGCATGGCAACAAATGTGGGCGGATGCTGGCCCGGGCGCTGCGTAGGCAACGGGCCGGACTTTGTGTACCCAAAATGCGAGCCCCTTCGGGAGGACTGGTGCACAAGCCCTCTGACATAGCGGACTGTTTTCGGACTTACTATGCCGGCCTCTATGACCTGTCAGGCCGAGACTCTTCTGCCGCTCGCCGCGCTAAGACTGGTGCAATCCGGGACTACCTTTCAGATCATGCCTTTCCCTCCTTGACGGCAGAACAGCGCTCCTCTTTGGAGGCTCCTATCACTGTGCTAGAATTGGAAAATACTGTCCTCTCCCTGCCTAACGGCAAGAGCCCGGGCCCCGATGGCTACACAAAAGCTTACTACAAGACATTCCTCCCGCTATTGCAGGGGCCGATGTGTAGGTACTTTAATTCCCTGGCCTCGGGTGGATCGGTACCCCCGGAGGCGTTGCTGGCGCATATCACGGTGCTCCCTAAGGAGGGCAAAGACCCCACCTCCCCGCAGAGCTACCGCCCTATTTCACTACTAAATTCGGACGTGAAGATACTCGCTAAAATCCTGGCCAACCGCCTGAAATTCTTAATGCCCCACCTCATCCACCTAGACCAGACGGGTTTCATCGCTGGTAGGGAAGCTAGGGATAACGCCATCCGGGCTGTGCACTTGATCCACTGGGCCAAATCGCACCCTGAGTCCCCGCCCTACCTGATCCTCTCGACCGACTCCGAAAAGGCGTTCGATCGGGTGGACTGGCACTATATGCAGGCGGTGCTGGGGTCCCTGGGCCTCGGCTCCCGTATGATGGCTTGGATTCTGGCGCTGTATGCGGGCCCTAGGGCCAGGGTTCGGGTCAATGGCTACTTGTCAGCGGACTTCCCGATCAGGAACGGTACCAGGCAGGGGTGCCCCCTTTCGCCCCTTCTTTTTGCCCTTGTTCTGGAACCTTTCTTGAGCAGGGTTCGGGCGAATGGCGATATTAGGGGTGTGACGGTAGGCAACATGGAGCACAAACTCTCGGCCTACGCTGATGATGTGTTATTCCATCTCACTGACCCCTTGCTCTCGCTGCCGGTCCTGATGCGGGAACTGGAGCGCTTTGGCGCTGTTTCCAACTTTAAAATAAATCTCACCAAATCGGAGATACTGCCGGTGTCCGTCCCCTCGTCCCTCTCCGGGGCCCTTAGGGCTGCCTTTCCCTTCACATGGACCGCCACGTCTATGAGGTACCTCGGGATCCAACTTACCAACAGCTTTGACACGCTATACGCTCAGAACTACCCCCGACTGCTATCTAACATCAAACAGGACTTCCTCCATTGGACTAAGACGGCTTTCACTTGGCTAGGGAGGGTTAACATTGTTAAAATGACTGTCCTCCCTCGGGTGCTGTTTTACTTGCAAATGCTACCCATCCCCCTGCCCGCGGTTTCTTCACTCACCTTGACGGCATGCTCATTGATTTTGTATGGAACGCGAAGCGCCCCCGCCTCGCACTGACTACCCTGAAGCGCCCGAAAAATCTGGGTGGCCTTGGCCTGCCAGATGTGCGTCGCTATTATAGGGCGGTTGTTCTACAACGTATTTTGAACTGGCGTTTCCACACCCACTCCAAGCTTTGGGTTTCCTTGGAGAAGTGTATGGCGGGTAGGAACCTGTCCTATGCTCCCTGGCTGTCCCGGGAATACAGGGGGCTGTTGACTTATACGTCTCCTCTGACAACCCAGGTCTTGGACACCTGGGATCACATCAATAAGCTTCTAGACCTGGCGCCCCCTGTTTCCCCGCTGGCGCCCCTGGGGGGTTTCCTCTGGTTTCCTCCGGGTGAGCAGATGTCGTTCTTTGACCCCTGGGTGGATGATGGGAACGCTAGTTGTGGTAAGCTGCTGGAGGGGGCAGACTGTTGCCTTACGAGCGGCTGGGAGGCCGTCGGGGTGGTTCCCCACTTAATTTCTGGAAATACCGCCAACTGCACCATTTCTTCCGGGTTTACGGCCCCTCGATTCGCCCTCCTGCCTCTCTCAAACCCTTTGAACGTTTGTTCATACAGGACGAGGCGGCCCCTCGTCTTGTGTCGGAAATGTACCAGCTACTGGGGGATGCGGTTCCTGCTTCCAGGCCCGGATTCCTGCGGGCGTGGGAGCGGGACTTGGGCCGGGAACTTTCGGAGACGAGGTCGGCTCATCTCTACCAGCTTACGCACTCGAGCTCCACAGATTCCAAAATGCAAGAGACGAATTACAAAATTATGACTCGATGGTACAGGGTCCCTGCCGACCTTCATCGTATTTTCCCCTCCGTCCCTGCTACTTGCTGGAGGGGGTGTGGTGGCCGTGGTACTCTCCTCCATATTTGGTGGGAGTGCCCGGTCATTGCCCCCTTTTGGCGGGACATCCGCGATCAGATTAAAGCCATCCTGGATGTTGAGGTTCCCTTCGACCCCCTCCACTTCTTGCTGCACGTTCCATGCCTGCCGATTAGCCGATACCGACGCAGTATACTGCCCCATCTCCTCAATGCTGCCAGGAGATTAATCCCTATGTACTGGAAGAGGCCGCAGGTGCCGGGCGGCTCGGAGTGGAGGCGAGTTGTTGACGGCATCAGAGATGCGGAGGAATGGCTTGCTAAATGCAGGGGAACTGGGGACCGCGATGCTGAGAAGTGGAGACCCTGGCTGGATCACATTGGTGACCCTGCCCTTGTGCCCTCCAGCCTCGATAGGGCCCTGTTAGTGCTTGCTGACCCGTCCTTAACGGACTTGGCGGGCCCTTCGCCCCCAGCCCGACCCCTGGGTCCAGTGCCCCCCTCTCCTTAGGTGGCCACTGGAAGCTGCGTGTAGCCGGCTGTTGGAGGGTGGTGGATGGGATGCGTGGTGGAGATGGGTGTGCCCCGGATGATAGCAGGTACGTTTCTCTCTCCCCCCCTCTTCTTTTCCTGCTGTTCCCCCTCTTTGTTTCCCCCTACTTCTGATACTCTCCCCCTTTCGTTCTATTTCTCTCACTGACTGTGTGATGCCACTTGCTTGTGTTGTATGTGCCCGGCGACAGGCATGCTGCCGGCGTCGTGTCCGTGGACCCACTGGGTCGTGGACACCCCGTCTGCTATTAGTATGGGGTGCTGTGGTGTGGTGGGTGCCTGGCCCCCCCCTCCCCGCTGCCCGGCTTGGGTGGTGGGTCGAGAGATGGGACTGTCCTCTGTTGGGGCGACTTCCCGGAGAGCGGTTTGTTGGAGGCCTCTTTTTTAAGCCCCCCTCTCTCTGGGTGTATCCCGCCGGAGGGCCCCGATGGGGTGCTGTTCCTATTTTGATTTTTCTTTCCTTTTCGCACACCTGGCGGCCTGAGTGCTCCGTTTTTGTGTCCACCTCTGGCGCATGGTGGCATGCCTCTCGCCCCTGGGCTTCGGATCACCGGCCCTGGAGGCTTACTGTAGTATGCGGAGCTACAGCACCTTTTGATGCCTAGGATTGCTGCTCCCCTCATGCAACACTTGTCACTTTGCCAATTGTTTGACTTGCTGTTTCTACTGTGCGTTCTTTTTTTTTTTCCTTGTACGGTGTGATTTTGTTATATGTTGAAAAATAAAGATTGTTTAAAAAAAAAAAAAAAAGCCAAAAGCCTACAGCACTTGGTATTCCCAGGCAGTCTCCCATTTAGGTACTAACCAGTCCCGTCCCTGCTTAGCTTCCGAGATCAGGCACGTTCAGGGTGATGTGGCCGTAGGCGATCACCACTGCCACTTTCGACCCCTTTGAACTTGGCCATGGCAAGATGGCTCCGCAGGAGAAACAAAAAGAAAGCCAACAAATAAAGGAAAAGCCAAAAGCTTACAGCACCTGGTATTCCCAGGTGGTCTCCCATCCAGGTACTAACCAGGCCCGACCCTGCTTAGCTTAGGAGATCAGACGAAATCAGGTGCGTTCAGGGTGATGTTGCCATTGGCGATCACCACTACCACCCTCGACCCCTTTGAACTTGACCATGGCAAAATGGCATCTCTGGAGAAACAAAAAGAAAGCAAACGAATAAAGGAAAAGCCAAAAGCCTACAGCACCTGGTATTCCCAGGTGGTCTCCCAGGTACTAACCAGGCACGACCCTGGTTAGCTTCCGAGATCAGACGAGATTGGGCGCGTTAAGGGTGATGTGGCCATAGGCAATAACCACTGCCACCATTGACCCCTTTGAACTTGGCCATGGCAAGATGGCACCTCAGGAGAAACAAAAAGAAAGCCAACGAATAAAGCAAAAGGCAAAAGTCTGCAGCACCTGGTATTCCCAGGGGGTCTCCCAAATGACTCTATTTTGGTCTCCCGAGTGTTTAAAAAGCCTATTTTAGTCAAAATAAATGCATTTGATCACCAAAGGTCTGAAATACTTTTTTTGCTAAAATTACTGTATTTTCGTCTTTTAGAGTCTTAAAACGCCGATTTTAGACAAGATAATTGCATTTCTTAAAAAAAGGCCTGACAACATGTTTTTGGTCAAAATAACTCTATTTTGGTCTCCAAGTGTCTTACAAGCCTTTTTTAGTCAAAATAAATGCATTTGGTCATCAAAGGTCTGAAAAACTTTTATCCAAAATGACTGTATTTTTGTCTTTTAGATTCTCAAAACGCCGCTTTTAGACAAGATAACTGCATTTGGTAACAAATAGCCTGAAAACATTTTTTTGGTCAAAATGACTCTATCTTTGGTCTCCAAGTGTCTAAAGAGCCTCTTTTTTCAAAATAACTGCATTTGTTCACCAAAGGTCTGAAATACTTTTTTTTAGCTAAAATTACTGTATTTTTGTCTTTTAGAGTCTTAAAACGCCGCTTTTAGACAAGATAATTGCATTTCGTAACAAAAGGCCTGACAACATGTTTTTGGTCAAAATGACTCTATTTTGCTCTCCAAGTGTCTTAAAAGCCTTTTTTGTCAAAATGACTGCATTTGGTCACCAAAGGTCTGAAAAACTTTTTTTAGCCAAAATGTCTGTATTTTTGTCTTTTAGAGTCTCAAACCATCGCTTTTAGACAAGATAACTGCATTTGGTAACCAATGGCCTGAAAAAAATGTTTTTGTCAGAATGACTCTATTTTGGTCTCCAAGTGTCTAAAGATCCTTTCTTAGTCAAAATAACTGCATTTGGTCACCAAAGGTCTGAAAAACATTTTTACCAAAAATGACTGTATTTTTATCTTTTAGAATCTCAAACCATCGCTTTTAGACAAGATAACTGCATTTGGTAACCAATGGCCTGAAAACATGTTTTTGGTCAAAATGACTCTATTTTGGTCTCCAAATGTCTAAAACGCCTTTTTTAGTCAAAATAACTGCATTTGGTCACCAAAGGTGTGAGAAAAAAATTTAGTCAAAATGATTGTATTTTCGTCTATTAGAGTCTAAAAAAGCCGCTTTTGGACAAGATAATTGCATTTTCTAACCAATCGCCTGAAACATTTGTTTGGGTCAAAATGACTCTATTTTGGTCTCCAAGTGTCTAAAAAGCCTATTTTATTCAAAATACTTTTTTTAGCTAAAATTACTGTATTTTTGTCTTTTAGAGTCTTAAAACGCCGCTTTTTGACATGATAATTGCATTTCGTAACAAAAGGCCTGATAACATGTTTTTGGTCAAAATTACTCTATTTTGGTCTCCCAAGTGTCTAAAAAGCCTTTTTTAGTCAAATAACTGCATTTGGTCACCAAAGGTCTGAAAAACTTTTTTTAGCCAAAATGACTATATTTTTGTCTTTTAGAGTCTCAAAACGCCGCTTTTAGACAAGATAACTGCATTTGGTAACCAATGGTCTGAAAACATGTTTTTGGTCAAAATGACTCTATTTAGGTCTCCAAAGCCTGTTTTAGTCAAAATAACTGCATTTGGTCACCAATGGTCTGAAAAACTTTTTTAGCCAAAATGACTGTATTTTTGTCTTTTAGAGTCTTAAAAAGCCGGTTTTAGACAAGATAATTACATTTCGTAACCAGTGATCTGAAAACATCTTTTGGTCAAAATGACTCTACTTTGGTCTCCAAGTGTCTAAAAAGCCCCTTTTAGTCAAAATAACTACGTTTGGTCACCAAAGGTCTGAAATAAACATTTAGTCAAAATGACTGTATTTTCGTCTTTTAGAGTCTTAAAAAGCCGGTTTTGGACAAGATAATTGCATTTGGTAACCAACCGCCTGAAACATTTGTTTGGGTCAAAATGACTCTATTTTGGTCTCCAAGTGTCTAAAAAGCCCCTTTTAGTCAAAATAACTACATTTGGTCACCAAAGGTCTGAAATAAACATTTAGTCAAAATGACTGTATTTTCGTCTATTAGAGTCTTAAAAAGCCGGTTTTAGACAAGATAATTACATTGCGTAACCAGTGATCTGAAAACATTTTTGGTCAAAATGACTCTATTTTGGTCTCCCGAGTGTTTAAAAAGCCTATTTTAGTCAAAATAAATGCATTTGATCACCAAAGGTCTGAAATACTTTTTTAGCTAAAATTACTGTATTTTCGTCTTTTAGAGTCTTAAAACGCCGATTTTAGACAAGATAATTGCATTTCTTAAAAAAAGGCCTGACAACATGTTTTTGGTCAAAATAACTCTATTTTGGTCTCCAAGTGTCTAAAAAGCCTTTTTTAGTCAAATAACTGCATTTGGTCACCAAAGGTCTGAAAAACTTTTTTTAGCCAAAATGACTATATTTTTGTCTTTTAGAGTCTCAAAACGCCGCTTTTAGACAAGATAATTGCATTTGGTAACCAACCGCCTGAAACATTTGTTTGGGTCAAAATGACTCTATTTTGGTCTCCAAGTGTCTAAAAAGCCCCTTTTAGTCAAAATAACTACATTTGGTCACCAAAGGTCTGAAATAAACATTTAGTCAAAATGACTGTATTTTCGTCTATTAGAGTCTTAAAAAGCCGGTTTTAGACAAGATAATTACATTGCGTAACCAGTGATCTGAAAACATTTTTGGTCAAAATGACTCTATTTTGGTCTCCCGAGTGTTTAAAAAGCCTATTTTAGTCAAAATAAATGCATTTGATCACCAAAGGTCTGAAATACTTTTTTAGCTAAAATTACTGTATTTTCGTCTTTTAGAGTCTTAAAACGCCGATTTTAGACAAGATAATTGCATTTCTTAAAAAAAGGCCTGACAACATGTTTTTGGTCAAAATAACTCTATTTTGGTCTCCAAGTGTCTAAAAAGCCTTTTTTAGTCAAATAACTGCATTTGGTCACCAAAGGTCTGAAAAACTTTTTTTAGCCAAAATGACTATATTTTTGTCTTTTAGAGTCTCAAAACGCCGCTTTTAGACAAGATAACTGCATTTGGTAACCAATGGTCTGAAAACATGTTTTTGGTCAAAATGACTCTATTTAGGTCTCCAAAGCCTGTTTTAGTCAAAATAACTGCATTTGGTCACCAATGGTCTGAAAAACTTTTTTTAGCCAAAATGACTGTATTTTTGTCTTTTAGAGTCTTAAAAAGCCGGTTTTAGACAAGATAATTACATTTCGTAACCAGTGATCTGAAAACATTTTTTGGTCAAAATGACTCTATTTTGGTCTCCAAGTGTCTAAAAAGCCCCTTTTAGTCAAAATAACTACATTTGGTCACCAAAGGTCTGAAATAAACATTTAGTCAAAATGACTATTTCGTCTATTAGAGTCTTAAAAAGCCGGTTTTGGACAAGATAATTGCATTTGGTAACCAACCGCCTGAAACATTTGTTTGGGTCAAAATGACTCTATTTTGGTCTCCAAGTGTCTAAAAAGCATTTATTTTTTTGCATTTGATCACCAAAGGTTTAAAAAATGTTTTAATATTTATTGAGTATAAACAGTACACTGAATAAATAACATGAACGGTAGACATAATCAGTTACAGAACCAGTGTTCGGAAAAATACAAATATATAAAGGATATAACAGCAACAGTACAGGAAAAGGTCATCCATAAACCATCGCATTCAGGTGAAAATTACAGCCAAGTAAACAAACCTTGAAGGATAAATAAAAACATACAGTTATTCCCTCCCAATAGTAATAGGACCATGAACATCTAGCAATATAGCACACACCTCCGTAAAGTAGCAAAAACCCACCTGAAGTACTAAGTGCAAAGGAGAAGGGAAGGGAAAAAAGGAAAACAGTGGCAGAAAACTTAAAGGGAGGGGGGAGGGGGGAAAGGAAGGGAAAGGATGGGAGGACTCTGCACTCTTCTCAAGAAATGCTACCCTATCCAATGAGCAGCCGATCCATAACCAGTTGGGGGGAGCCAAGGCCGGGTCATCCAACCAAGGTTGCCATAACGAGGCAAATTTCTTGTGAGCATTTCAATGCTGGTATGTCAGCTTTTCCCTGATTAAAGAGGCATTGACCTGTGTTATCCACTGGCCCATGCTCGGCACCCTGGAGGCGATCCAAAATCTAGTAATTAATTTGCGAGCAATATACAACAATCGCAACACGGCAACGTGAGCATTTGGGGTCAGAGTGTCCACCTCCAGAGCACCAAGCAGACAGACCACAGGATCCCTTAGTAGCTGAAAATTATACACTTTAGAGATCGTGTCAATTACCTTCCCCCAGTAGCGAAACAGCTTGGGACATCTAAACATCATGTGTATAAGTGTACCCTGGTCTCTCTCACATTTGGGGCACAAGGGAGTAGATCTGCGTCCCCAACGGTACAGCTGCATCGGTGTTCTGTATGCTCTGTGAAACAGAAATAAGTGAGATATCTTATGGGAGGCCGACACCGACACCAAAGGGATCGAAGAGAGGCAAAGATCCCACGTCTCCCCATCTATGGGTCCAAGATCCCCCCTCCCACCCCGCACGAGCAGGGAGGGAAGAGGGGTCCTGCACGGATCCCAACAGAAGGACATAAACCTGTGAGATCATATTCTTGTCCGAGACCCGAAACACCTCACCCAACAGGCAGTGAGTGTCGGGTGTCAAAGAAGCCAAGCCTGCCTGGGCCATCATCGCGTGTCTCAATTGTAGGTAGCGAAAGAAACAGTGCCTAGGAACATCAAACTCCCTCTGTAAGTCTTGAATATATTTCAGTACCCCAGCTCTGAACAATTGTGCTATAAAATATACACCATGGGCCTCCCACATCTCCGCGCCCTCTAGATGAAACAGTTCCGAAAAGTTGCGATTATGCCAAATCGGAGTCTGAGGAAGGTAACCCGTGATCTGCAACATCCCCTTGACACAGCGCCACACCATACGAATCAAGGCGAGTGTGGGTAACCGAGTCCCCATATTGGAGAACCCCGCTTCAAGGTGTACAAGGACAGGGTGAGGCGAGTCAGTAGGGACCAATAAGGACCCAATAGGATCGAATGGATCCAAAAGACCCCAGCCCCCCATATGCTGAACCTGGAAGGCTAGAAAATATACTCTGGGGTTGGGGACTTGCCCATCTGAAGGGTAGCCAATTTAATCCTAGCCACTTTTTTGCACCAGATCAGTTCTCGGAACTGGGAGTCAATCCTATAGAACCATTTCCTGGGTATCCAGATTGGGGAGTTGTGCAAGACATAAAGAAGTTGAGGAGCCCACACTATCTTAATTAGATTGACTCGCCCAGCCACCAACAAGGGAACTTTGCAGCAGAGGTGCGAGGTTCAGTGTGATATACTGGGTAGGATCAGGAGACACCTGGATCCCCAAATATTTGAAGGAGTCAACCACTCGCACTGTGGATGCACAGTCCGGAAGAGGCTGAGTTATGGGATCAAGGGGCATTAAAACTGATTTATCCCAATTTATGGAAAATCCCGACAGGGACCCAAAATAGTCAATAAGGGACATTACCGCCCGCAAGGATTCCCCTGTATCACCTAGGTAGAGCAGTGTGTCATCCGCATAGAGTGAGATAACGTCTGCATGGGAGCCCCTTCTGAACCCCACTATGTCAGGGGAGGACCGAATCCGCGCCGCTAAGGTCTCCAGTGCCATGGCAAACAGCAATGGAGATAGCGGGCAGCCCTGCCTAGTCCCCCTGTGCAAACAGAAGGGTCCAGAAAGCTCCCCGTTCACCCTCAGTCTGCCCGTGGGGGCAGCGTACAGTACCCACACCCAGTTCAGAAAGTTCTCTCCCACACCAAAGCGCTTGAGAACTTCCCATAGGTACACCCATTCAACACTATCGAATGCCTTAGCGGCATCTAGCGAAAAGACTGCCCGGTTCCCAGGGTTGTCTACTGGGATCTGAAGGTTCAGAAATAGTCGGCGGAGATTAAGTGCCGTCGATCTGGTCAGGATAAACCCCGATTGATCCCTATGGACAACCCCCTGGACAACAGAGGACAGCCTAGTGGCCAGTATCTTAGCTAGAATTTTAACATCCGTTGTGAGTAGAGATATGGGCCTTTAGGAATCCGACAAAAGCGGATCCTTGCCAGGCTTCAGCAGGAAAACAACTATAGCTTCGGACATAGAGGCAGGAAGGCGGCTGTTAGGGATACAAGTGGTAGCCTGATGGCAGAGGAAGGCTCCACGTGTGCCAGAGGGCGGTGCTTAGACAGGAACCCCCAAGGTAAGTGACACAGGCTAACCTGAGGTGCGGAATCTAAGTATCCACCGGTTTTCACCAGAGCCTCTAGTGGTGAGGATGGATTTTGCTGCATGTGGTTACCAGGTCGCAGTCCTCAGGGTCACCCCACCAAGGAAGAAGCCGATCAAGATCCGAAGGCAGATAAGCAGACAAGGGAGATCCGAGAGAATGGTCAAACAAGCCGGGGGTCAGGACGGGCAGCAGGTCAACAAGGTCAGGAACAAGCCAAAGGTCAAAACGGATATCAAACAGGTAACAGGAAGCAGGCTTCAGGAACACAGGAAGAGCTGCAGACAAGTCAGCAAAGACACAGTGCTTCTGAGCTGTTTAAATAAGGCAGCCTCTTTGCCAATTACTGCAATTAGTCTGCTCTAGGTTTTAGATTGCAGATTCATGACAGCACATCAGTGTGCTCAGGAAGCATTCCTAACATTGCCCCCCCCCCCCTTAAGGGCAACCTCCGGGTGTCCAACAAACTGCTTTTCTGAGGATGGGCAAAAAAAACGCCTGGATCAGGTCTGCGGCATAAATGTTACTCTCAGGTTCCCAGGAATTCTCTTCCGGCACATAACCCTTCCATTTAATAAGGAACTGAAGCTGGTTACCTCTTTTCCGGCAATCAAGTACAGCCTCAACTTCGTACTCCATGTCGCCATCCACCATCACTGGTTCCGGAGGTCCAGGGCTTCTGCCGGGGAAGGCGTCGGGAACCACGGGTTTTAAAAAAGAGTGACATGGAACACAGGATGGATCCGTAGGGTATCAGGTAAGGATAACTCATAGGACACGGCATTGAGTCTTATTTTAACGGGGAATGGGCCGATAAACCTGGAAGCCAACTTCTTGGATGGTCAGGCCAAGCGCAGGTTAGCTGTGGATAAAAAGACCTGGTCACCTGGTTGGAGAATCAGTTCTCCCCTCTTTTTCCCATCAAAGATTCTTTTGGACGCTATCTGAGCCTTGGCCAAGGTGTCCTGCAGAAGTTTGTTGTTACTCGTGAAGAAGTCAATGGTGACCTGAACTGCGGGCACTCCGGAATCAGATGGGACGTCGGGCAGAAAGGAAGGATGAAAACCATAATTGGCAAAGAAGGGAGATTGCCCGGTAATGGAATGTCGTGAATTATTAAAGGCAAATTCCGCAAATGGTAGTAATGCTACCCAGTCGTCCTGGACGAAGGTGGTAAAGCACCGGAGATATTGTTCCAGGGTCTGGTTTGTCCTCTCTGTTTGCCCGTTTGTCTGCGGGTGGTAAGCTGAGGACATAGATAATTCAATTTTTAGTAGCTTACACAAGGCCCTCCAAAAGCGGGACATGAACTGTACCCCTCTGTCCGAGATAATGTTCGTGGGTACCCCGTGGAGTCACACAATCTCCCTAATGAAGACTTCTGCAGTTTCTTTTGCAGAGGGGGTACCTTTGAGGGGTAGAAAGTGGGCCATCTTAGTAAGCCGGTCTACAACCACAAAAATGGCGGAGCACCCGGCCAAAGGTGGAAGTTCCACGATAAAGTCCATGGCGATAGTTTGCCAGGGCCGGTCAGGGATTGGGAGTGGTCTGAGGAGACCCCACGCCTTACTTCTGGTGGTTTTACTCCTTCAGCAAGAAACACAGGAAGACACATAACTTCTGCAGTCTTTTCCCATCTCAGGCCACCAGAAGGTGCGTTGCATGAGGTCAAGGGTCCTATGAACACCAAAATGGCCAGCAAGAGGGTGGTCATGGCAGGCAGCTAGAACCGAAACTCTGACTCCCTCCGGGACAAATATTTTGTCCTTAGCCCACAACAAACCATCCTTGCGTGACAGGGGTATCCCAGGTGGACCGGAAATTTTGGCAGAGGCTTGCTCAAGATGGGATTTCAGGCTAGTGAGCAGGAAGTTTTTCTCTGACAGGATAGTGTCAGGTACCAACTCTTATTTAGTATTATCAAACATCCGGGACAGGGCATCCGGTTTGACATTTTTCGACCCGGGCCCATAGGTGATATGGAACGAGAATCTGGAGAAGAAGAGTGCCCATCGGGCCTGGCGGGGTCTAAGTCGCTTTGCAGATCTTAAGTACTCAAGGTTCTTATGATCGGTAAATATAAGAATCGGGTGTGATGCTCCTTCTAGTAGATATCTCCACTCTTCGAGAGCGGCTTTGATTGCCAGGAGTTCCCGGTCCCCGACATCATAGTTTTTCTCCGCGGGAGAGAGTTTCCGGGAAAAGAAGGCTATTGGGTGAGTTAAGTCTCTAGTTCCCTGTCTTTGGGAGATGACTGCCCCGACCGAAACGTCCGATGCGTCTACCTCCAGGAGATAGGGTAAGGCAGGATCCGGGTGACTTAGGATAGGGGCAGAGGTAAAATGTTTTTTAAGAACCGAGAAGGCGGACTGAGCTTCTGGGGTCCACTGGAAGTGGACGTTCTTCTTAGTAAGGGGCTATGATGTTAGAGAACCCCTTAATGAACCTCCTATAAAAATTGGCGAAGCCAACGAAGCGCTGTACTCCCTTTTTGTCTGATGGAGGTGGCCAGTCCAGAATGGCAGAGACCTTCTGAGGATCCATCTCTATTCCTTCTGTGGAAATGATTAACCCCAGAAACGGGATACTGTTCTGCTCAAAAACGCACTTCTCGGCCTTGGCGTAGAGACCATGCTGGCGAAGGCGACCAAGGACATTTCGAACGTGCTCGCGATGCTGCTCTAGGGATGTTGAGAAGATTAGGATGTCATCCAAGTATACGATGACGAAGATATCCAACCAATCCCTGAAGATGTCGTTCCCAAAGTGTTGGAACGTGGCAGGAGCATTACAAAGGCCAAATGGCATTACCAGGTATTCGAAATGTCCGAATCTAGTGCGGGAAGCAGTCTTCCATTCGTCGCCCTCTCGGATGCGCACCAAGTTGTACGCCCCACGAAGATCCAGCTTAGTAAACAGGATGGCAGATCTGAGTCTCTGAAAGAGTTTGGGGACTAGAGGAAGGGGATAACGTTTTTTAATAGTAACTTTATTTAAATCCCTATAATCGATGCAGGGTCGGAGGGTGTGATCCTTCTTCTCTACGAAGAGGATACCTGCCCTTGCTGGAGAGGTAGAGGGATGGATGAACCCCTTCTTCAGACTTTCGTCTACATAGTCCTTTAAGACGTCCAGCTCACGTTCAGAAAGTGGGTAAATCCGGCCGAACGGGATTTCGGCTCCTGGGAGCAAGTCGATGGGGCAGTCATATGGACGGTGGGGGGGCAAGGTCTCTGCTCCCCGTTTGCTGAATACATCCAGGAAATCATGGTATGCTTTGGGCACCACAGAACATACATCAGGTTCGGATTCAAGACAGAACAGAGTCTTGGGGAATTCAGGAGGAGCGGGTAGACAGGAATTCTTGCAGTAAAGAGATGGGAACTGGATGGTGCCTGTGATCCAATTGACTTGCGGGTTATGTGCTTGCAACCACGGTAATCCCAGGATAATGGGAAATAAGGAGGATGTGATAACATCCAGGCTAATCAGTTCCTTATGGCCGGAGGAGGAGACCATAGGAAGGGGAAAAGTTTCTTGGGTCACGGGCCCGGATTTGATGTGGGAGCCATCAGCCAGGAAGATGGTGAGGTCCTGAGTCTTGAGCCGGAGAGGTACGCAACATGCAGGGCGAACGAGCGATCAATGAAACAACGGCAGGCTCCAAAGTCAATGATTGCGGTAACTGGGACGAGTCCTTCCGGAAGCTGTAATGACACAGGAAAGGCTAGGTGGGAGGAACTGGCAACAGATGGTGAGGCCGGCATGAACTTATGGTATTTTGCCGGGCAGGAGCGCACATAGTGGCCAGCTTCACCGCAATACAGGCACAGCTTACCCAACTGGTGACGGCGTCTCTCCTCCGGGGACAAACCAGGCCGTATGATCCCAAGGTTCAGTCGTATCTGAGGTGACTCCAGCGGGAGCGGGGTTGGTAAGAGCTGACCCAGCAGAAGAAAAGTATGCAGGATGAGCAACTCGTGGTAGCGTCCAGGCTGGTCTGAACTGCTGCGGAGATCGTTCTGCTCTGCGCTCCCGTAGCCACCGGACGATTTGAGTGGCCTGGGAAATCAAATCTTCCAAGGCATTGGGGACACCTACCCGCGCCAGCTCGTCCTTCAGTCCTTCTGAAAGCCGAGACGGAACTGATACCGGAGTGCTGCTTCGTTTCAGGACGTATCGGAACTGAGGCAGCGGAAGTCAGTGACGTAGTGTTCTACGGGCCTGCGACCCTGCTGAAGAACATGAAGCGCAGCTTCTGCGGTGGAGGATCGCTGCGGGTCAACATAGAGCTGTGCCATGGCCTCAAAAAATGACCGTAAGGAGTTTAATGGGGGCTGCCCTCTTCAAGGAGCCGATATCTCCCTGCTCCTAGGCGAACTGGGGTTCGCCTAGGAGCAGGGAGATAAACAAACCCCACCTTGGTGGTCTCCAAAGAAAAGGTTCGAGGTTGCAGGGAGAAATACAGCTGGCAGGCGTTGCGAAAGGCGCGGAATTTACCGTGATCCCCGGAATATTTTTCGGGAGCAGGAACTCGAGGTTCTGGTGGCAGCATCACTACGGTAGGGCCAGAAGCAGGTGCAGAGAGTGCTGCAGCAGGAGAGGAAGCAGATAATACAGGAGGATCCCCCTGAAGTGTCGTAGAGCGCAGCCGTTCCTCTAGCTGTGTGTAGCCGTCTTGAAGTGACTTTACGGTTTGAGACAGGGCTGCGAGGTGTTGGCAGATCTCTTCCAACGGTGAGGCTTCTCTTGCAGGCTCCGTCATGGCTGACTTGTTCTGTTAGGGATACAAGTGGTAGCCTGATGGCAGAGGAAGGCCCCACGTGTGCCAGAGGGCGGAGCTTAGACGGGAACCCCCAAGGTAAGTGACACAGGCTAACCTGAGGTGCGGAATCTAAGTATCCACCGGTTTTCGCCAGAGCCTCTAGTGGGGAGGATGGATTTTGCTGCGTGTGGATACCAGGTCGCAGTCCTCAGGGTCGCCCCACCAAGGGAGAAGCCGGTCATGATCCGAAGGCAGATAAGCAGACAAGGGAGATCCGAGAGAATGGTCAAACAAGCCGGGGGTCAGGACGGGCAGCAGGTCAACAAGGTCCGGAACAAGCCAAAGGTCAAAACGGATATCAAACAGGTAACAGGAAGCAGGCTTCAGGAACACAGGAAGAGCTGCAGACAAGTCAGCAAAGACACAGTGCTTCTGAGCTGTTTAAATAAGGCAGCCTGTTTGCCAATTACTGCAATTAGTCTGCTCTAGGTTAACCCTTTAGATTGCAGATTCATGACAGCACATCAGTGTGCTCAGGAAGCATTCCTAACAGCGGCCAATACGGAAGGCTTCGTTATATACCCGCAGCAGCACGGGCACCAACTGTTCAGCGTATCGGCTGTAAACCTCCGACGGGATACCATCAGCCCCCAGAGATTTACCAGGCCTTTTATGGCCGACACTTACTTCTTTATCCTGTTAATGCCTAATGTTCCTTCAGCCACAGAATACTACGTTCTTAGCTGTCAGGTAAACCTATTTGGGCTAATTTTTGGGTCCTTTTATGGCCGACACTTACTTCTTTATCCTGTAAATGCCTAATGTACCTTCAGCCACAGAATACTACGTTTTTAGCTGTCAATTTTTGTCTTTTAGAGCCTTAAAAAGCCGGTTTTAGACAAGATTTTAGACATTTGGCTCCAATGGCCTGAAATTTTTTTTGATTAAAATAACTATTTTGGTCTCCAAGTGTCTAAAAAGCCTTTTTTAGTCAAAATAACTGCATTTGGTCAACAAAGGTCTGAAAAACTTTTTTAGGCAAAATGACTGTATTTTTGTCTTTGAGTCTTAAAAAGCCAGTTTTAGACAAGATAACTGCATTTTGCTCTCCAATGGCCTGAAATTTTTTTGGTCAAAATGACTATTTTGGTCTCCAAGTGTCTAAAAATCCTTTTTTAGTCAAAATAACGGCATTTGGTCACCAAAGGTCTGAACATTTTTTTAGTCAAAATGACTGTATTTTTGTCTTTTAGAGCCTTAAAAAGCTGGGTTTAGACAAGATTAGTCTAAAACTGGCCATTTGGGCTCCAATGGCCTGAAAAGATATTTTCGGTCAAAATTACTCTATTTTGGTCTCCAAGTGTCTTAAAATCCTTTTTTAGTCAAATTACTGCATTTGCTCCAAAGGTCAGAAAAAAAATGTAGTCAAAATGACTATATTTTTGTCTTTTAGAGCCTTAAAAAGCCGGTTTTAGAAAAGATTTTAGACATTTGGCTCCAATGGCCTGAAAAAATGTTTTGGTCAAAATGACTCTATTTTGGTCTCCAAGTGTCTAAAAACCTTTTGTTAGTCAAAATAACGGCATTTGGTCACCAAAGGTCTGAAATTTTTTTTGTCAAAATGACTGTATTTTTGTCTTTTAGAGCCTTAAAAAGCCGTTTTTAGACTCGATTTGTCTAAAACAGGCCATTTGGGCTCCAATGGCCTGAAAAAGTTTTTGGTCAAAATGACTCTATTATGGTTTCCAAGTGTCTAAAAAGCCTTTTTAAGTCAGAGTCTGCAGAGTCGGCGAAACATGTTGGACCTGGGTGACCCCACTACTCTAGGATATGGCTCATAATTTTATTTATCACATATTTTCTATATTGACTGTCTTTTGATGCCTTTGCATCTGTGTCTTTTTTAACAATTTTGTACACATGTATTAATAAAATCATTATATATTAAATTGGTCTTCTATTTATCTATTCATGCCAAGTAACTCCTGCCTACAAAGTCCCAGGTTGGGTGTTTCCTCAGAATACACAGTTCCCTGTGGGGCTCATTTAGGGTCTGGTGTATTGGAACACCAATACCACTTGATACACTTTTTTCTCATATGTCCTTAGGGATGTGGCAGGACCTTTCTTGGCTTACTGGCATTTAGGGTCGGTACCTAACATTTTCTACTTGCTTCTGCATCCTGTGAATGCCTAATGTACCTTTAGCCACAGAATACTACGTTTTTAGGTAAACCCATGTGAGCTAATTTTTGGGGCCTATACAGGCCGACACTTACTTCTGTATACTGTGTGAATGCCTGATGTACCTCTAGCCATCCAATAATACGTTCATTGCTGTCAGTTAAACCCATGTGAGCTACGTTTTGGGGCCTAAACAGGCCGACACTTACTTCTGTATACTGTCAATGCCTGATGTACCTCCAGCCATCAAATACACTACGTTCTTTGGTGTCAGTTAAACCCATGTGAGCTAATTTTTGGGGCCTATACAGGCCGACACTTACCTCTGTATCCTGTGAATGCCTAATGAAATTCCATCCTTTAAATACTACGTTCCTTGCTGTCAGTTAAACCTATGTGAGCTAATTTTTGGGGTCTATAAAGGCCGACACTTACTTCTGTATACTGGAAATGCCTAATGTACCTCCAGCCATCAAATACAGTACGTTCTTTGCTGTCAGTTAAACCCATGTGAGCTAATTTTTGGGGCCTATACAGGCTGACACTTACTTCTGTATCCTGTGAATGCCTAATGTACCTTCAGCCACAGAATACTACGTTATTAGCTGTCAGTTAAACCCATGTGGGCTAATTTTTGGGGACTATACAGGCCGACACTTACTTCTGTATCCTGTGAATGCCTAATGTACCTTCAGCCTCCAAATACTACATACTTAGCTGTCAGGTAAACCCATGTGAGCTAATTTTTGGGGCCTATACATGCCGACACTTACTTCTGTATACTGTGTGAATGCCTAATGTACCTCTAAACAAAACGATTCAGGATGCTCATAATTGTCCGTTATGTTCCGCGGAAAGACCTTCTCTTTGCCACAAGTTCTGGTCCTGTCCCTATATCATGACATTCTGGGACCAGGTACTGACCTTCATCGGGGAAGTGACGAAGTGGCACATACCCAAAGACCCTATATTGCTCCTGTTCGGTTACTGGGACAAACGCCTCCAAAAGTGTGCCTCGCCACATCGTCTGTGGATCCTGACCTGTTTACTGGTGGCCAGAAGGACAATCCTAACTAATTGGATCTCCACGACTCCCCCCTTAGTTTCCCGGGTCAGATCAGAGCTTTCCACACTTCTTTCCATTGACCGCCTCAACACGTTTTTTTCAGCCCCATCCTCACGGAAATCATTTCTACAGAAATGGGACAATTACGTCAAGTACTCCTTCCCCAAATCCGACCCCTCTATGGATCAATATACATTTACGTTCCAGGACTCGCCCAAGAACTCTTCCCCACTCTCACATTCCCCATCAGTTTCCATGCTCTTTTTACCCTGGACCCCCCTCCCCCCACCCTGCCCTTCTCCAGTTCAGGTTACCCATACTATGAGTGACCTAATTTGCATAATGTCTGTATTTAATTGTACCTTTTCTGTTGTTGATACTCACGTGTTATATTACAAAATTTTAAATAAAAAAAAAAAAGGAAAACCCAAAAGCCTTACAGCACCTGGTATTCCCAGGCGGTCTCCCATCAAGGGACTAACCAAGCCCGACCCTGCTTAGCTTCTGAGATCAGACGAGATAGGGCACGTTCAGGGTGATGTGGCCGTAGGCGATCACCACTGCCACCCTCGACCCCTTTGAACTTGGCCATGGCAAGATGGCACCTCAGGAGAAACAAAAAGAAAGCCAACGAATAAAGGAAAAGCCAAAAGCCTACAGCACCTGGCATTCCCAGGCGGTCTCCCATCCAGGTACTGACCAGGCCCGACCCTGCTTAGCTTCCAAGATTAGACAAGATCGGGTGCGTTCAGGGTGATGTGGCCGTAGGCGATCACCCCTGCCACATCTGGCCATGGCAAGATGGCACCTCAAGTTATTCGTTGGCTTTCTTTTTGTTTCTCCTGTGTGAATGCCTAATTTACCTCTAGCCATCAAATACACTATGTTCTTTGCTGTCAGTTAAACCCATGTGAGCTAAGTTTTGGGGCCTATATAGGCTGACACTTACTTCTGTATCCTGTGAAAGCCTAATGTACCTCCAGCCATCAAATACTACGTTCTGTGCTGTCAGTTAAACCCATGTGAGCTAATGTTTGGGGCCTATGAAGGCCGACACTTACTTCTGTCTACTGTGAATGCCTAATGTACCACCAGAATACTACATTCTTAGCTGTCAGGTAAACCCATTTGGGCTAATTTTTGGGGCCTATACAGGCCGAAACTTACTTCTGTACCCTGTGAATGCCTAATGTACCTCCAGCCACCAAATACTACGTTCTTATTTGTCAGGTAAACTGATGTGGGCTAATTTTTGGGGCCTTTTATGGCCGACACTTACTTCTTTATCCTGTGAATGCCTAATGTACCTTCAGCCACAGAATACTACGTTCTTAGCTGTCAGGTAAACCCATTTGGGCTACTTTTTTGGGGCCTTTTATGGCCGGAACGTACTTCTTTATCCTGTAAATGCCTAATGTACCTTCAGCCACAGAATACTACGTTCTTAGCTGTCAATTAAACCCATGTGGGTTAATTTTTTGGGGTTATACAGGCCGACACTTACTTCTGTACCCTGTGAATGCCTATTTTGTCTCCAATGGTCTGAAAAAGTTTTTTGGGTCAAAATGACTGTATTTTGGTCTCCAAGTGTCTAAAAAGCCTATTTTAGTCAAAATAACTGCATTTGGTCACCAAAGGTCTGAAAAACAATTTTAGTCAAAATGACTGTATTTTTGTCTTTTAGACCCTTTAAAAGCTGGGTTTAGACAAGATTTGTCTAAAATCGGCCATTTGGGCTCCAATGGCCTGAAAAAAAATGTTTTGGTCAAAATGACTCTATTTTGGTCTCCAAGTGTCTAAAAAACCTTTTTTTAGTCAAAATAACTGCATTTGGTCACCAAACGTCTGAAAAAAAATATAGTCAAAATGACTACATTTATGTCTTGTAGAGCCTTAAAAAGCCGGTTTTAGGCAAGATTTTAGACATTTGGCTCCAATGGCCTGAAAAAATGTTTTTGGTCAAAATGACTCTATTTTGGTCTCCAAGTTTCTAAAAAGCCTTTTTTTAAAGGAAAAATAAAGATTGTTTAAAAAAAAAAAAAAAGCCAAAAGCCTACAGCACTTGGTATTCCCAGGCGGTCTCCCATTTAGGTACTAACCAGTCCCGTCCCTGCTTAGCTTCTGAGATCAGGCACGTTCAGGGTGATGTGGCCGTAGGCGATCACCACTGCCACTTTCGACCCCTTTGAACTTGGCCATGGCAAGATGGCTCCGCAGGAGAAACAAAAAGAAAGCCAACAAATAAAGGAAAAAGCCAAAAGCTTACAGCACCTGGTATTCCCAGGTGGTCTCCCATCCAGGTACTAACCAGGCCCGACCCTGCTTAGCTTAGGAGATCAGACGAAATCAGGTGCGTTCAGGGTGATGTTGCCATTGGCGATCACCACTACCACCCTCGACCCCTTTGAACTTGACCATGGCAAAATGGCATCTCTGGAGAAACAAAAAGAAAGCAAACGAATAAAGGAAAAGCCAAAAGCCTACAGCACCTGGTATTCCCAGGTGGTCTCCCAGGTACTAACCAGGCACGACCCTGGTTAGCTTCCGAGATCAGACGAGATTGGGCGCGTTAAGGGTGATGTGGCCATAGGCAATAACCACTGCCACCATTGACCCCTTTGAACTTGGCCATGGCAAGATGGCACCTCAGGAGAAACAAAAAGAAAGCCAACGAATAAAGCAAAAGGCAAAAGTCTGCAGCACCTGGTATTCCCAGGGGGTCTCCCAAATGACTCTATTTTGGTCTCCCGAGTGTTTAAAAAGCCTATTTTAGTCAAAATAAATGCATTTGATCATCAAAGGTCTGAAATACTTTTTTAGCTAAAATTACTGTATTTTCGTCTTATAGAGTCTTAAAACGCCGATTTTAGACAAGATAATTGCATTTCTTAAAAAAAGGCCTGACAACATGTTTTTGGTCAAAATAACTCTATTTTGGTCTCCAAGTGTCTTACAAGCCTTTTTTAGTCAAAATAAATGCATTTGGTCATCAAAGGTCTGAAAAACTTTTATTCAAAATGACTGTATTTTTGTCTTTTAGATTCTCAAAACGCCGCTTTTAGACAAGATAACTGCATTTGGTAACAAATAGCCTGAAAACATTTTTTTGGTCAAAATGACTCTATCTTTGGTCTCCAAGTGTCTAAAGAGCCTCTTTTTTCAAAATAACTGCATTTGTTCACCAAAGGTCTGAAATACTTTTTTTTAGCTAAAATTACTGTATTTTTGTCTTTTAGAGTCTTAAAACGCCGCTTTTAGACAAGATAATTGCATTTCGTAACAAAAGGCCTGACAACATGTTTTTGGTCAAAATGACTCTATTTTGCTCTCCAAGTGTCTTAAAAGCCTTTTTTGTCAAAATGACTGCATTTGGTCACCAAAGGTCTGAAAAACTTTTTTTTAGCCAAAATGACTGTATTTTTGTCTTTTAGAGTCTCAAACCATCGCTTTTAGACAAGATAACTGCATTTGGTAACCAATGGCCTGAAAAAAAATGTTTTTGTCAGAATGACTCTATTTTGGTCTCCAAGTGTCTAAAGATCCTTTCTTAGTCAAAATAACTGCATTTGGTCACCAAAGGTCTGAAAAACATTTTTACCAAAAATGACTGTATTTTTATCTTTTAGAATCTCAAACCATCGCTTTTAGACAAGATAACTGCATTTGGTAACCAATGGCCTGAAAACATGTTTTTGGTCAAAATGACTCTATTTTGGTCTCCAAATGTCTAAAACGCCTTTTTTAGTCAAAATAACTGCATTTGGTCACCAAAGGTGTGAAAAAAAATTTAGTCAAAATGATTGTATTTTCGTCTATTAGAGTCTAAAAATGCCGCTTTTGGACAAGATAATTGCATTTTCTAACCAATCGCCTGAAACATTTGTTTGGGTCAAAATGACTCTATTTTGGTCTCCAAGTGTCTAAAAAGCCTATTTTAGTCAAAATACTTTTTTTAGCTAAAATTACTGTATTTTTGTCTTTTAGAGTCTTAAAACGCCGCTTTTTGACAAGATAATTGCATTTCGTAACAAAAGGCCTGATAACATGTTTTTGGTCAAAATTACTCTATTTTGGTCTCCCAAGTGTCTAAAAAGCCTTTTTTAGTCAAATAACTGCATTTGGTCACCAAAGGTCTGAAAAACTTTTTTTAGCCAAAATGACTATATTTTTGTCTTTTAGAGTCTCAAAACGCCGCTTTTAGACAAGATAACTGCATTTGGTAACCAATGGTCTGAAAACATGTTTTTGGTCAAAATGACTCTATTTAGGTCTCCAAAGCCTGTTTTAGTCAAAATAACTGCATTTGGTCACCAATGGTCTGAAAAACTTTTTTAGCCAAAATGACTGTATTTTTGTCTTTTAGAGTCTTAAAAAGCAGGTTTTAGACAAGATAATTACATTTCGTAACCAGTGATCTGAAAACATTTTTTGGTCAAAATGACTCTATTTTGGTCTCCAAGTGTCTAAAAAGCCCCTTTTAGTCAAAATAACTACATTTGGTCACCAAAGGTCTGAAATAAACATTTAGTCAAAATGACTGTATTTTCGTCTATTAGAGTCTTAAAAAGCCGGTTTTGGACAAGATAATTGCATTTGGTAACCAACCGCCTGAAACATTTGTTTGGGTCAAAATGACTCTATTTTGGTCTCCAAGTGTCTAAAAAGCCCCTTTTAGTCAAAATAACTACATTTGGTCACCAAAGGTCTGAAATAAACATTTAGTCAAAATGACTGTATTTTCGTCTATTAGAGTCTTAAAAAGCCGGTTTTAGACAAGATAATTACATTTCGTAACCAGTGATCTGAAAACATTTTTGGTCAAAATGACTCTATTTTGGTCTCCCGAGTGTTTAAAAAGCCTATTTTAGTCAAAATAAATGCATTTGATCACCAAAGGTCTGAAATACTTTTTTAGCTAAAATTACTGTATTTTCGTCTTATAGAGTCTTAAAACGCCGATTTTAGACAAGATAATTGCATTTCTTAAAAAAAGGCCTGACAACATGTTTTTGGTCAAAATAACTCTATTTTGGTCTCCAAGTGTCTTACAAGCCTTTTTTAGTCAAAATAAATGCATTTGGTCATCAAAGGTCTGAAAAACTTTTATCCAAAATGACTGTATTTTTGTCTTTTAGATTCTCAAAACGCCGCTTTTAGACAAGATAACTGCATTTGGTAACAAATAGCCTGAAAACATTTTTTTGGTCAAAATGACTCTATTTTGGTCTCCAAGTGTCTAAAAAGCATTTATTTTTTTGCATTTGATCACCAAAGGTTTAAAAAATGTTTTAATATTTATTGATTATAAACAGTACACTGAATAAATAACATGAACGGTAGACATAATCAGTTACAGAACCAGTGTTCGGAAAAATACAAATATATAAAGGATATAACAGCAACAGTACAGGAAAAGGTCATCCATAAACCATCGCATTCAGGTGAAAATTACAGCCAAGTAAACAAACCTTAGCATGTTCCCATGTGCATACGTGAAGGATAAATAAAAACATACAGTTATTCCCTCCCAATAGTAATAGGACCATGAACATCTAGCAATATAGCACACACCTCCGTAAAGTAGCAAAAACCCACCTGAAGTACTAAGTGCAAAGGAGAAGGGAAGGGAAAAAAGGAAAACAGTGGCAGAAAACTTAAAGGGAGGGGGGAGGGGGGAAAGGAAGGGAAAGGATGGGAGGACTCTGCACTCTTCTCAAGAAATGCTACCCTATCCAATGAGCAGCCGATCCATAACCAGTTGGGGGGAGCCAAGGCCGGGTCATCCAACCAAGGTTGCCATAACGAGGCAAATTTCTTGTGAGCATTTCAATGCTGGTATGTCAGCTTTTCCCTGATTAAAGAGGCATTGACCTGTGTTATCCACTGGCCCATGCTCGGCACCCTGGAGGCGATCCAAAATCTAGTAATTAATTTGCGAGCAATATACAACAATCGCAACACGGCAACGTGAGCATTTGGGGTCAGAGTGTCCACCTCCAGAGCACCAAGCAGACAGACCACAGGATCCCTTAGTAGCTGAAAATTATACACTTTAGAGATCGTGTCAATTACCTTCCCCCAGTAGCGAAACAGCTTGGGACATCTAAACATCATGTGTATAAGTGTACCCTGGTCTCTCTCACATTTGGGGCACAAGGGAGTAGATCTGCGTCCCCAACGGTACAGCTGCATCGGTGTTCTGTATGCTCTGTGAAACAGAAATAAGTGAGATATCTTATGGGAGGCCGACACCGACACCAAAGGGATCGATGAGAGGCAAAGATCCCACGTCTCCCCATCTATGGGTCCAAGATCCCCCCTCCCACCCCGCACGAGCAGGGAGGGAAGAGGGGTCCTGCACGGATCCCAACAGAAGGACATAAACCTGTGAGATCATATTCTTGTCCGAGACCCGAAACACCTCACCCAACAGGCAGTGAGTGTCGGGTGTCAAAGAAGCCAAGCCTGCCTGGGCCATCATCGCGTGTCTCAATTGTAGGTAGCGAAAGAAACAGTGCCTAGGAACATCAAACTCCCTCTGTAAGTCTTGAATATATTTCAGTACCCCAGCTCTGAACAATTGTGCTATAAAATATACACCATGGGCCTCCCACATCTCCGCGCCCTCTAGATGAAACAGTTCTGAAAAGTTGCGATTATGCCAAATCGGAGTCTGAGGAAGGTAACCCGTGATCTGCAACATCCCCTTGACACAGCGCCACACCATGCGAATCAAGGCGAGTGTGGGTAACCGAGTCCCCATATTGGAGAACCCCGCTTCAAGGTGTACAAGGACAGGGTGAGGCGAGTCAGTAGGGACCAATAAGGACCCAATAGGATCGAATGGATCCAAAAGACCCCAGCCCCCCATATGCTGAACCTGGAAGGCTAGAAAATATACTCTGGGGTTGGGGACTTGCCCATCTGAAGGGTAGCCAATTTAATCCTAGCCACTTTTTTGCACCAGATCAGTTCTCGGAACTGGGAGTCAATCCTATAGAACCATTTCCTGGGTATCCAGATTGGGGAGTTGTGCAAGACATAAAGAAGTTGAGGAGCCCACACCATCTTAATTAGATTGACTCGCCCAGCCACCAACAAGGGAACTTTGCAGCAGAGGTACGAGGTTCAGTGTGATATACTGGGTAGGATCAGGAGACACCTGGATCCCCAAATATTTGAAGGAGTCAACCACTCGCACTGTGGATGCACAGTCCGGAAGAGGCTGAGTTATGGGATCAAGGGGCATTAAAACTGATTTATCCCAATTTATGGAAAATCCCGACAGGGACCCAAAATAGTCAATAAGGGACATTACCGCCCGCAAGGATTCCCCTGTATCACCTAGGTAGAGCAGTGTGTCATCCGCATAGAGTGAGATAACGTCTGCATGGGAGACCCTTCTGAACCCCACTATGTCAGGGGAGGACCGAATCCGCGCCGCTAAGGTCTCCAGTGCCATGGCAAACAGCAATGGAGATAGCGGGCAGCCCTGCCTAGTCCCCCTGTGCAAACAGAAGGGTCCAGAAAGCTCCCCGTTCACCCTCAGTCTGCCCGTGGGGGCAGCGTACAGTACCCACACCCAGTTCAGAAAGTTCTCTCCCACACCAAAGCGCTTGAGAACTTCCCATAGGTACACCCATTCAACACTATCGAATGCCTTAGCGGCATCTAGCGAAAAGACTGCCCGGTTCCCAGGGTTGTCTACTGGGATCTGAAGGTTCAGAAATAGTCGGCGGAGATTAAGTGCCGTCGATCTGGTCAGGATAAACCCCGATTGATCCCTATGGACAACCCCCTGGACAACAGAGGACAGCCTAGTGGCCAGTATCTTAGCTAGAATTTTAACATCCGTTGTGAGTAGAGATATGGGCCTTTAGGAATCCGACAAAAGCGGATCCTTGCCGGGCTTCAGCAGGAAAACAACTATAGCTTCGGACATAGAGGCAGGAAGGCGGCTGTTAGGGATACAAGTGGTAGCCTGATGGCAGAGGAAGGCTCCACGTGTGCCAGAGGGCGGTGCTTAGACAGGAACCCCCAAGGTAAGTGACACAGGCTAACCTGAGGTGCGGAATCTAAGTATCCACCGGTTTTCACCAGAGCCTCTAGTGGTGAGGATGGATTTTGCTGCGTGTGGATACCAGGTCGCAGTCCTCAGGGTCACCCCACCAAGGAAGAAGCCGATCAAGATCCGAAGGCAGATAAGCAGACAAGGGAGATCCGAGAGAATGGTCAAACAAGCCGGGGGTCAGGACGGGCAGCAGGTCAACAAGGTCAGGAACAAGCCAAAGGTCAAAACGGATATCAAACAGGTAGCAGGAAGCAGGCTTCAGGAACACAGGAAGAGCTGCAGACAAGTCAGCAAAGACACAGTGCTTCTGAGCTGTTTAAATAAGGCAGCCTCTTTGCCAATTACTGCAATTAGTCTGCTCTAGGTTTTAGATTGCAGATTCATGACAGCACATCAGTGTGCTCAGGAAGCATTCCTAACATTGCCCCCCCCCTTAAGGGCAACCTCCGGGTGTCCAACAAACTGCTTTTCTGAGGATGGGCAAGAAAAAACGCCTGGATCAGGTCTGCGGCATAAATGTTACTCTCAGGTTCCCAGGAATTCTCTTCCGGCACATAACCCTTCCATTTAATAAGGAACTGAAGCTGGTTACCTCTTTTCCGGCAATCAAGTACAGCCTCAACTTCGTACTCCATGTCGCCATCCACCATCACTGGTTCCGGAGGTCCAGGGCTTCTGCCGGGGAAGGCGTCGGGAACCACGGGTTTTAAAAAAGAGTGACATGGAACACAGGATGGATCCGTAGGGTATCAGGTAAGGATAACTCATAGGACACGGCATTGAGTCTTATTTTAACGGGGAATGGGCCGATAAACCTGGAAGCCAACTTCTTGGATGGTCAGGCCAAGCGCAGGTTAGCTGTGGATAAAAAGACCTGGTCACCTGGTTGGAGAATCAGTTCTCCCCTCTTTTTCCCATCAAAGATTCTTTTGGACGCTATCTGAGCCTTGGCCAAGGTGTCCTGCAGAAGTTTGTTGTTACTTGTGAAGAAGTCAATGGTGACCTGAACTGCGGGCACTCCGGAATCAGATGGGACGTCGGGCAGAAAGGAAGGATGAAAACCATAATTGGCAAAGAAGGGAGATTGCCCGGTAATGGAATGTCGTGAATTATTAAAGGCAAATTCCGCAAATGGTAGTAATGCTACCCAGTCGTCCTGGACGAAGGTGGTAAAGCACCGGAGATATTGTTCCAGGGTCTGGTTTGTCCTCTCTGTTTGCCCGTTTGTCTGCGGGTGGTAAGCTGAGGACATAGATAATTCAATTTTTAGTAGCTTACACAAGGCCCTCCAAAAGCGGGACATGAACTGTACCCCTCTGTCCGAGATAATGTTCGTGGGTACCCCGTGGAGTCACACAATCTCCCTAATGAAGACTTCTGCAGGGGGTACCTTTGAGGGGTAGAAAGTGGGCCATCTTAGTAAGCCGGTCTACAACCACAAAAATGGCGGAGCACCCGGCCAAAGGTGGAAGTTCCACGATAAAGTCCATGGCGATAGTTTGCCAGGGCCGGTCAGGGATTGGGAGTGGTCTGAGGAGACCCCACGCCTTACTTCTGGTGGTTTTACTCCTTCAGCAAGAAACACAGGAAGACACATAACTTCTGCAGTCTTTTCCCATCTCAGGCCACCAGAAGGTGCGTTGCATGAGGTCAAGGGTCCTATGAACACCAAAATGGCCAGCAAGAGGGTGGTCATGGCAGGCAGCTAGAACCGAAACTCTGACTCCCTCCGGGACAAATATTTTGTCCTTAGCCCACAACAAACCATCCTTGCGTGACAGGGGTATCCCAGGTGGACCGGAAATTTTGGCAGAGGCTTGCTCAAGATGGGATTTCAGGCTAGTGAGCAGGAAGTTTTTCTCTGACAGGATAGTGTCAGGTACCAACTCTTCTTTAGTATTATCAAACATCCGGGACAGGGCATCCGGTTTGACATTTTTCGACCCGGGCCGATAGGTGATATGGAACGAGAATCTGGAGAAGAAGAGTGCCCATCGGGCCTGGCGGGGTCTAAGTCGCTTTGCAGATCTTAAGTACTCAAGGTTCTTATGATCGGTAAATATAAGAATCGGGTGTGATGCTCCTTCTAGTAGATATCTCCACTCTTCGAGAGCGGCTTTGATTGCCAGGAGTTCCCGGTCCCCGACATCATAGTTTTTCTCCGCGGGAGAGAGTTTCCGGGAAAAGAAGGCTATTGGGTGAGTTAAGTCTCTAGTTCCCTGTCTTTGGGAGATGACTGCCCCGACCGAAACGTCCGATGCGTCTACCTCCAGGAGATAGGGTAAGGCAGGATCCGGGTGACTTAGGATAGGGGCAGAGGTAAAATGTTTTTTAAGAACCGAGAAGGCGGACTGAGCTTCTGGGGTCCACTGGAAGTGGACGTTCTTCTTAGTAAGGGGCTATGATGTTAGAGAACCCCTTAATGAACCTCCTATAAAAATTGGCGAAGCCAACGAAGCGCTGTACTCCCTTTTTGTCTGATGGAGGTGGCCAGTCCAGAATGGCAGAGACCTTCTGAGGATCCATCTCTATTCCTTCTGTGGAAATGATTAACCCCAGAAACGGGATACTGTTCTGCTCAAAAACGCACTTCTCGGCCTTGGCGTAGAGACCATGCTGGCGAAGGCGACCAAGGACATTTCGAACGTGCTCGCGATGCTGCTCTAGGGATGTTGAGAAGATTAGGATGTCATCCAAGTATACGATGACGAAGATATCCAACCAATCCCTGAAGATGTCGTTCACAAAGTGTTGGAACGTGGCAGGAGCATTACAAAGGCCAAATGGCATTACCAGGTATTCGAAATGTCCGAATCTAGTGCGGGAAGCAGTCTTCCATTCGTCGCCCTCTCGGATGCGCACCAAGTTGTACGCCCCACGAAGATCCAGCTTAGTAAACAGGATGGCAGATCTGAGTCTCTGAAAGAGTTCGGGGACTAGAGGAAGGGGATAACGTTTTTTAATAGTAACTTTATTTAAATCCCTATAATCGATGCAGGGTCGGAGGGTGTGATCCTTCTTCTCTACGAAGAGGATACCTGCCCTTGCTGGAGAGGTAGAGGGATGGATGAACCCCTTCTTCAGACTTTCGTCTACATAGTCCTTTAAGATGTCCAGCTCACGTTCAGAAAGTGGGTAAATCCGGCCGAACGGGATTTCGGCTCCTGGGAGCAAGTCGATGGGGCAGTCATATGGACGGTGGGGGGGCAAGGTCTCTGCTCCCCGTTTGCTGAATACATCCAGGAAATCATGGTATGCTTTGGGCACCACAGAACATACATCAGGTTCGGATTCAAGACAGAACAGAGTCTTGGGGAATTCAGGAGGAGCGGGTAGACAGGAATTCTTGCAGTAAAGAGATGGGAACTGGATGGTGCCTGTGATCCAATTGACTTGCGGGTTATGTGCTTGCAACCACGGTAATCCCAGGATAATGGGAAATAAGGAGGATGTGATAACATCCAGGCTAATCAGTTCCTTATGGCCGGAGGAGGAGACCATAGGAAGGGGAAAAGTTTCTTGGGTCACGGGCCCGGATTTGATGTGGGAGCCATCAGCCAGGAAGATGGTGAGGTCCTGAGTCTTGAGCCGGAGAGGTACGCAACATGCAGGGCAAACGAGCGATCAATGAAACAACGGCAGGCTCCAAAGTCAATGATTGCGGTAACTGGGACGAGTCCTTCCGGAAGCTGTAATGACACAGGAAAGGCTAGGTGGGAGGAACTGGCAACAGATGGTGAGGCCGGCATGAACTTATGGTATTTTGCCGGGCAGGAGCGCACATAGTGGCCAGCTTCACCGCAATACAGGCACAGCTTACCCAACTGGTGACGGCGTCTCTCCTCCGGGGACAAACCAGGCCGTATGATCCCAAGGTTCAGTCGTATCTGAGGTGACTCCAGCGGGAGCGGGGTTGGTAAGAGCTGACCCAGCAGAAGAAAAGTATGCAGGATGAGCAACTCGTGGTAGCGTCCAGGCTGGTCTGAACAGCTGCGGAGATCGTTCTGCTCTGCGCTCCCGTAGCCACCGGACGATTTGAATGGCCTGGGAAATCAAATCTTCCAAGGCGTTGGGGACACCTACCCGCGCCAGCTCGTCCTTCAGTCCTTCTGAAAGCCGAGACGGAACTGATACCGGAGTGCTGCTTCGTTTCAGGACGTATCGGAACTGAGGCAGCGGAAGTCAGTGACGTAGTGTTCTACGGGCCTGCGACCCTGCTGAAGAACATGAAGCGCAGCTTCTGCGGTGGAGGATCGCTGCGGGTCAACATAGAGCTGTGCCATGGCCTCAAAAAATGACCGTAAGGAGTTTAATGGGGGCTGCCCTCTTCAAGGAGCCGATATCTCCCTGCTCCTAGGCGAACTGGGGTTCGCCTAGGAGCAGGGAGATAAACAAACCCCACCTTGGTGGTCTCCAAAGAAAAGGTTCGAGGTTGCAGGGAGAAATACAGCTGGCAGGCGTTGCGAAAGGCGCGGAATTTACCGCGATCCCCGGAATATTTTTCGGGAGCAGGAACTCGAGGTTCTGGTGGCAGCATCACTACGGTAGGGCCAGAAGCAGGTGCAGAGAGTGCTGCAGCAGGAGAGGAAGCAGATAATACAGGAGGATCCCCCTGAAGTGTCGTAGAGCGCAGCCGTTCCTCTAGCTGTGTGTAGCCGTCTTGAAGTGACTTTACGGTTTGAGACAGGGCTGCGAGGTGTTGGCAGATCTCTTCCAACGGTGAGGCTTCTCTTGCAGGCTCCGTCATGGCTGACTTGTACTGTTAGGGATACAAGTGGTAGCCTGATGGCAGAGGAAGGCCCCACGTGTGCCAGAGGGCGGAGCTTAGACGGGAACCCCCAAGGTAAGTGACACAGGCTAACCTGAGGTGCGGAATCTAAGTATCCACCGGTTTTCGCCAGAGCCTCTAGTGGGGAGGATGGATTTTGCTGCGTGTGGATACCAGGTCGCAGTCCTCAGGGTCGCCCCACCAAGGGAGAAGCCGGTCATGATCCGAAGGCAGATAAGCAGACAAGGGAGATCCGAGAGAATGGTCAAACAAGCCGGGGGTCAGGACGGGCAGCAGGTCAACAAGGTCCGGAACAAGCCAAAGGTCAAAACGGATATCAAACAGGTAACAGGAAGCAGGCTTCAGGAACACAGGAAGAGCTGCAGACAAGTCAGCAAAGACACAGTGCTTCTGAGCTGTTTAAATAAGGCAGCCTGTTTGCCAATTACTGCAATTAGTCTGCTCTAGGTTAACCCTTTAGATTGCAGATTCATGACAGCACATCAGTGTGCTCAGGAAGCATTCCTAACAGCGGCCAATACGGAAGGCTTCGTTATATACCCGCAGCAGCACGGGCACCAACTGTTCAGCGTATCGGCTGTAAACCTCCGACGGGATACCATCAGCCCCCGGAGATTTACCAGGCCTTTTATGGCCGACACTTACTTCTTTATCCTGTTAATGCCTAATGTTCCTTCAGCCACAGAATACTATGTTCTTAGCTGTCAGGTAAACCTATTTGGGCTAATTTTTGGGTCCTTTTATGGCCGACACTTACTTCTTTATCCTGTAAATGCCTAATGTACCTTCAGCCACAGAATACTACATTTTTAGCTGTCAATTTTTGTCTTTTAGAGCCTTAAAAAGACGGTTTTAGACAAGATTTTAGACATTTGGCTCCAATGGCCTGAAATTTTTTTTGATTAAAATAACTATTTTGGTCTCCAAGTGTCTAAAAAGCCTTTTTTAGTCAAAATAACTGAATTTGGTAAACAAAGGTCTGAAAAACTTTTTTAGGCAAAATGACTGTATTTTTGTCTTTGAGTCTTAAAAAGCCAGTTTTAGACAAGATAACTGCATTTTGCTCTCCAATGACCTGAAATTTTTTTGGTCAAAATGACTATTTTGGTCTCCAAGTGTCTAAAAATCCTTTTTTAGTCAAAATAACGGCATTTGGTCACCAAAGGTCTGAACATTTTTTTAGTCAAAATGACTGTATTTTTGTCTTTTAGAGCCTTAAAAAGCTGGGTTTAGACAAGATTAGTCTAAAACTGGCCATTTGGGCTCCAATGGCCTGAAAAGATATTTTCGGTCAAAATTACTCTATTTTGGTCTCCAAGTGTCTTAAAATCCTTTTTTAGTCAAATTACTGCATTTGCTCCAAAGGTCAGAAAAAAAATGTAGTCAAAATGACTATATTTTTGTCTTTTAGAGCCTTAAAAAGCCGGTTTTAGAAAAGATTTTAGACATTTGGCTCCAATGGCCTGAAAAAAATGTTTTGGTCAAAATGACTCTATTTTGGTCTCCAAGTGTCTAAAAACCTTTTGTTAGTCAAAATAACAGCATTTGGTCACCAAAGGTCTGAAATTTTTTTTGTCAAAATGACTGTATTTTTGTCTTTTAGAGCCTTAAAAAGCCGTTTTTAGACTCGATTTGTCTAAAACAGGCCATTTGGGCTCCAATGGCCTGAAAAAGTTTTTGGTCAAAATGACTCTATTATGGTTTCCAAGTGTCTAAAAAGCCTTTTTAAGTCAGAGTCTGCAGAGTCGGCGAAACATGTTGGACCTGGGTGACCCCACTACTCTAGGATATGGCTCATAATTTTATTTATCACATATTTTCTATATTGACTGTCTTTTGATGCCTTTGCATCTGTGTCTTTTTTAACAATTTTGTACACATGTATTAATAAAATCATTATATATTAAATTGGTCTTCTATTTATCTATTCATGCCAAGTAACTCCTGCCTACAAAGTCCCAGGTTGGGTGTTTCCTCAGAATACACAGTTCCCTGTGGGGCTCATTTAGGCTCTGGTGTATTGGAACACCAATACCACTTGATACACTTTTTTCTCATATGTCCTTAGGGATGTGGCAGGACCTTTCTTGGCTTACTGGCATTTAGGGTCGGTACCTAACATTTTCTACTTGCTTCTGCATCCTGTGAATGCCTAATGTACCTTTAGCCACAGAATACTACGTTTTTAGGTAAACCCATGTGAGCTAATTTTTGGGGCCTATACAGGCCGACACTTACTTCTGTATCCTGTGAATGCCTAATGTAATTCCATCCTTTAAATACTACGTTCCTTGCTGTCAGTTAAACCTATGTGAGTTAATTTTTGGGGTCTATAAAGGCCGACACTTACTTCTGTATCCTGTGAATGCCTAATGTACCTTCAGCCTCCAAATACTACATACTTAGCTGTCAGGTAAACCCATGTGAGCTAATTTTTGGGGCCTATACATGCCGACACTTACTTCTGTATACTGTGTGAATGCCTAATGTACCTCTAAACAAAACGATTCAGGATGCTCATAATTGTCCGTTATGTTCCGCGGAAAGACCTTCTCTTTGCCACAAGTTCTGGTCCTGTCCCTATATCATGACATTCTGGGACCAGGTACTGACCTTCATCGGGGAAGTGACGAAGTGGCACATACCCAAAGACCCTATATTGCTCCTGTTCGGTTACTGGGACAAACGCCTCCAAAAGTGTGCCTCGCCACATCGTCTGTGGATCCTGACCTGTTTACTGGTGGCCAGAAGGACAATCCTAACTAATTGGATCTCCACGACTCCCCCCTTAGTTTCCCGGGTCAGATCAGAGCTTTCCACACTTCTTTCCATTGACCGCCTCAACACGTTTTTTTCAGCCCCATCCTCACGGAAATCATTTCTACAGAAATGGGACAATTACGTCAAGTACTCCTTCCCCAAATCCGACCCCTCTATGGATCAATATACATTTACGTTCCAGGACTCGCCCAAGAACTCTTCCCCACTCTCACATTCCCCATCAGTTTCCATGCTCTTTTTACCCTGGACCCCCCTCCCCCCACCCTGCCCTTCCCCAGTTCAGGTTACCCATACTATGAGTGACCTAATTTGCATAATGTCTGTATTTAATTGTACCTTTTCTGTTGTTGATACTCACGTGTTATATTACAAAATTTTAAATAAAAAAAAAAAGGAAAACCCAAAAGCCTTACAGCACCTGGTATTCCCAGGCGGTCTCCCATCAAGGGACTAACCAAGCCCGACCCTGCTTAGCTTCTGAGATCAGACGAGATAGGGCACGTTCAGGGTGATGTGGCCGTAGGCGATCACCCCTGCCACCCTCGACCCCTTTGAACTTGGCCATGGCAAGATGGCACCTCAGGAGAAACAAAAAGAAAGCCAACGAATAAAGGAAAAGCCAAAAGCATACAGCACCTGGTATTCCCAGGCGGTCTCCCATCCAGGTACTGACCAGGCCCGACCCTGCTTAGCTTCCAAGATTAGACAAGATCGGGTGCGTTCAGGGTGATGTGGCCGTAGGCGATCACCCCTGCCACATCTGGCCATGGCAAGATGGCACCTCAAGTTATTCGTTGGCTTTCTTTTTGTTTCTCCTGTGTGAATGCCTAATTTACCTCTAGCCATCAAATACACTATGTTCTTTGCTGTCAGTTAAACCCATGTGAGCTAAGTTTTGGGGCCTATATAGGCTGACACTTACTTCTGTATCCTGTGAAAGCCTAATGTACCTCCAGCCATCAAATACTACGTTCTGTGCTGTCAGTTAAACCCATGTGAGCTAATGTTTGGGGCCTATGAAGGCCGACACTTACTTCTGTCTACTGTGAATGCCTAATGTACCACCAGAATACTACATTCTTAGCTGTCAGGTAAACCCATTTGGGCTAATTTTTGGGGCCTATACAGGCCGAAACTTACTTCTGTACCCTGTGAATGCCTAATGTACCTCCAGCCACCAAATACTACGTTCTTAGTTGTCAGGTAAACTGATGTGGGCTAATTTTTGGGGCCTTTTATGGCCGACACTTACTTCTTTATCCTGTGAATGCCTAATGTACCTTCAGCCACAGAATACTACGTTCTTAGCTGTCAGGTAAACCCATTTGGGCTACTTTTTTGGGGCCTTTTATGGCCGAAACGTACTTCTTTATCCTGTAAATGCCTGATGTACCTATTTTGTCTCCAATGGTCTGAAAAAGTTTTTTGGGTCAAAATGACTGTATTTTGGTCTCCAAGTGTCTAAAAAGCCTATTTTAGTCAAAATAACTGCATTTGGTCACCAAAGGTCTGAAAAACAATTTTAGTCAAAATGACTGTATTTTTGTCTTTTAGACCCTTTAAAAGCTGGGAGACAAGATTTGTCTAAAATCGGCCATTTGGGCTCCAATGGCCTGAAAAAAATGTTTTGGTCAAAATGACTCTATTTTGGTCTCCAAGTGTCTAAAAAACCTTTTTTTTAGTCAAAATAACTGCATTTGGTCACCAAACGTCTGAAAAAAAATATAGTCAAAATGACTACATTTATGTCTTGTAGAGCCTTAAAAAGCCGGTTTTAGGCAAGATTTTAGACATTTGGCTCCAATGGCCTGAAAAAATGTTTTTGGTCAAAATGACTCTATTTTGGTCTCCAAGTGTCTAAAAAGCCTTTTTTAGTCAAAATAACGGCATTTGGTCATCAAAGGTCTTTTTTTTTTCCTCAAAATTACTGTATTTTTGTCTTTTAGACCCTTAAAAAGCTGGGTTTAGACAAGATTTGTCTAAAATCGGCCATTTGGGCTCCAATGGCCTGAAAAAAATGTTTTGGTCAAAATGACTCTATTTTGGTCTCCAAGTGTCTAAAAAACCTTTTTTTAGTCAAAATAACTGCAATTGGTCACCAAACGTCTGAAAAAAATATAGTCAAAATGACTACATTTATGTCTTGTAGAGCCTTAAAAAGCCGGTTTTAGGCAAGATTTTAGACATTTGGCTCCAATGGCCTGAAAAAAAGTTTTTTGGTCAAAATGACTCTATTTTGGTCTCCTAGTGTCTAAAAAGCCTTTTTGTTAGTCAGAATAACTGCATTTGGTCACCAAAGGTCTGAAAAAAATATTTAGTCAAAATTACTGTATTTTTGTCTTTTAGAGCCTTAAAAAGCCTGTTTTTAGACAAGATAACTTTATTTGGGCTCCAATGGCCTGAGAAATTGTTTTTGGTCAAAATGACTCTATTTTGGTCTCCAAGTGTCTAAAAAGCCTTCTTTAGTCAAAATAACTGCAATTATTCACCAAAGGTCTGACAACATTTTTTAGTCAAAATGACTGTATTTTTTGTCTTTTAGAGTCTTTAAAAGCCGGTTTTAGACAAGATAACTGCATTTGGTCTCCAATGGTCTTTTTTTGTCAAAATGAATGTATTTAGTATTCTGTGGCTGAAGGTACATTAGGCATTCACAGGATATTGAAGTAAGTGTCGGCCATAAAAGTCCCCAAAAATTAGCCTGACAGCTAAGAACGTAGTATTTGGTGGCTTAAGGTACATTAGGCATTCACAGGGTACAGAAGTAAGTGTCGGCCTGTATCGGCCCCAAAAATTAGCCAATGGTTGAACTGACAGCTAAGAACGTAGTATTCTGTGGCTGAAGGTGAGTGTCAGGTAAACCCATGTGGGCTAATTTCTGGGGCCTTTTATGGCCGATACTTACTTCTGTATCCTGTGAATGCCTAATGTACCTTCAGCCACAGAATACTACGTTCTTTGCTGTCAGTTAAACCCATGTGAGCTAATTTTTGGGGCCTATACAGGCCGACACTTACTTCTGTATCATGTGAATGCCTAATGTACCTCCAGCCATTAAATACTACGTTCTTTGCTGTCAGTTAAACCCATGTGAGCTAATTTTTGGGGCCTATACAGGCCGACACTTACTTCTGTATACTGTGTGAATGCCTAATGTACCTCCAGGCACCAAATACTACGTTCTTAGTTGTCAGGTAAACCCATGTGGGCTAATTTTTGGGGCCTTTTAAGGCCGACACTTACTTCTGTATCCCGTGAATGCCTAATGTACCTTCAGCGACAGAATACTACGTTCTTAGCTTTCTTTTTTTTTTTTTTTTGGATTTATTGTTCTTTATTTCAATTTCAAGGAGAATTACAACACAAAGTATAATATATACCTCCAAGGCATAAACAAAAAGAGAACGAGAACCACAATACAAGCCCCCATCCTCTTCCCAGTACACAATGTGTTCACATTCAAAGAAATATTCATCATTTTCCAGGGTACCAATAGTGCCCGCAATAAGAAAGAGAAAAAAAATCCTTGACGAGGAAACAGTTTGTCCAGATCGCAAGGCTCTTACCCAATCTTCCTTTTCACTCTTCCCTCTCCCTTCCTCTCCAAACATCACTGCTGCCCCCTTTAATCTACCTCTGTATTGTGTCTTCCGAGAAGACAGCTATGGAGTTCATCTTTCCGTCTCCTACACTATTCTTTTCTCCTTTCCACTTTTTTCCCCTCCCTCCCTACCCTCCCCCCCTTCCCTCACTCATACTATCAGACAAACATCCACTCACAAAAAAAACAAAAAATAAACATTTTTTAAAAAAATTTTCTCCTCCCCCTCTCCCCCCCTCCCCCTCTCCTCCCTCAACCAGGGCCTCCAAAACGCTGAACCTTTGTAGTCTAGTCCCCCAAGCTCATATTTTAGGGTGCTAAGTGGAGAAGTTGTTTCCCCTCATCCGAGGTCGTAAATAAGTTCCAGATACCCCATATCGCCTTATATTGTTCGTATTTGTTTTGTGAGGAAAGTACTAAATCCTCCATTTTATTTATATGCTCTAATTTCCGTGCCCATTTAGATACTGAGGGGGGATTTGTCCTCCTCCAGTATTGCGGTATGCATGCTCTTGCAGCATTCATCATATGAGGTAATATCGATCTTTCATATTTCTTCCTTGATAGCCCCGATATCTGCAAGAGGCAAAAGGCTGCATCTCCCTCAATTCTATAATCCGTTATTTTCTGAATTATACCCCCTACTTCAGACCAGTATTTCTTTATATCTGGGCAATTCCAGAAAATATGGTACAACGTACTCTCTCCCTCCCCACATCTCCAGCACCTATCAGATTCCTGGGGATACCACTTATGTAATTTATCTGGTGTATTATACCATCTGGTTAAGATCTTATAATTTGTTTCCTGAATTTTAGTGCACTTTGTTGGCCCGAATGTTAACCTACATATTCTCTGTACCTGTGCTATTGTTATATCCCTATTTAAATCTGATTTCCACTTTTCCACCCAATCTAATTTCTGTTGTTCTATTGGGGTATTCATCATTTTTATATAGCATAGAGAGGACACGTCCACTACTCTCCCCCTTCTCACATAGCCTCTCAAAGTTTGTCAACGGTTTTACAAATTTCTCCGGCCTTGGGAGCGACTCCAAGAAATGTTGTACCTGGAGCGCCTCCCAAAGGGGGAGGCCAAATGGTCCGTTCCTATCTGTTAAATTAGGGATCGAGGGCCAGCTCCTCTGATTCGCAAACATTTTTACACTTACTTGTCCGGATTCTCGTAGTTTTTTGAAATACTGTCTATCCAGTCCTGGGGTAAAGTTTGGGTTCCCCAATATAGGATATAGAGGGAAATCTATTGTTGTTATTTTTTGCCTCAGGGATTGCTGATTACCTATCTTTATAGTATTTCCTATCAATGGGTGTGTTTTTAATGTCTTAGGGAGACTCTGATAGCACCATAACGCTCTCTTTAAGGACACTGCAGTCTGTGCCTGTTCTATTTGAACCCAAATCTTCATTTCCGAATGGTGCCACCAATCTATTATTCTATTTAGCTGTATGGCATGATAGTATCTACATAGATCTGGGATCGCAAGTCCTCCCATATGCTTAGGCAAAGTTAAGCTATTACGAGCTATGTGTGGCTCCTTTTTGGCCCAGATATATCTAGTAAACATTCCATGTATGGTTTTAAAGAAGCTATTCGATATTTTGATAGGCAGAGCTCGCTTCAAATATAAATATTTTGGTAAGATGTTCATTTTTATTAGGTTCCCCCTCCCAAACCAAGACTGGAGTCCCCCCTCCCATTGGTCAAGAAGTCTCCTTGTCTCCTTGACCAGAGGGAGCAAATTCAGGTCGACTATCCTTGACAGGTCTGCTGATATATATGTCCCTAAATATTTCACTGCCTCTTTCACCCAGATAAAGCCAAAGTTACTTTTAGTCCCCATACTGTTTAAATTCCTTTAGGAGCACCGGTAGTGAGATGTCTGGCTCTGGCAAGGTAAATAACAGATCATCCGCATAGGCTGCGATTTTATATTGCTCTTTGCCCTGGGAAACTCCTCTTATATCCGGATTCATGCGGATTTTACATAAGAAAGGTTCCAGTACTAGAGCGAAGAGCAATGGGGAAAGTGGACATCCTTGTCTTGTGCCGTTCTTTATATAAAAAGGTTCTGAGAGTACCCCATTAGCCTTCACCCTCGCTGTCGGATTTGAATAGACTTTGGTGATTCTTTCCTTCATTACTTCTCCTACTCCTATATATCTGAGCACTGACTGCATAAAGGCCCACTCAACTCTATCGAAAGCCTTTTCTGCGTCGGTGCTCAGTATAACACAGGGGGTCCTTGCTTTATTAACTATGTGGATTAAATTGAGGACTCTCGTAGTATTGTCTTTCGCTTCTCTTGCCATCATGAATCCTACTTGATCTAAATGAATTACCCTCGAAAGGATCCTCGACATTCTAGTAGCTAATATTTTCGTGAAGATTTTTAAATCTGTATTTAACAAGGAGATAGGCCTATAACTTCCGCAATTTGCTGGGTCCTTACCCTCCTTCAGAATCAGCGTCAAGTAGGCTGCCAAAGTATCTCTGGCAAACACATTAGGCATTCACAGTATACAGAAGTAAGTGTCAGACTGTATAGGCCCCAAAAATTAGCTCACATGGTTTTAACTGACAGCAAAGAACGTAGTGTATTTGATGGCTGGAGGTACATTAGGCATTCACAGTAGACTGAAGTAAGTGTCGGCCTGTATAGGCCCCAAACATTAGCTCACATGGGTTTAACTGACAGCACAGAACGTAGTATTTGATGGCTGGAGGTACATTAGTCTTTCACAGGATACAGAAGTAAGGGTCAGCCTGTATAGGCCCAAAACTTAGCTTGCATGGGTTTAACTGACAGCAAAGAACATAGTGTATTTGGTGGCTGAAGGTACATTAGGCATTCACAGTATACAGAAGTAAGTGTCGGCCTGTATAGGCCCCAAAAAATAGCTCACATGGGTTTAACTGACAGCAAAGAACTTAGTATTTGATGGCTAGAGGTAAATTAGGCATTCACACAGGAGAAACAAAAAGAAAGCCAACGAATAACCTGAGGTGCCATCTTGCCATGGCCAAGTTCAAAGGGGTCGAGGGTGGCAGTGGTGACATTGACAGTATACAGAAGTAAGTGTCGGCCTGTTTAGGCCCCAAAACGTAGCTCACATGGGTTTAACTGACAGCAAAGAATGTATTATTGGATGGCTAGAGGTACATCAGGCATTCACACAGTATACAGAAGTAAGTGTCGGCCTGTATAGGCCCCAAAAATTAGCTCACATGGGTTTACCTGACTGCTAAGAACGTAGTATCCTGTGGCTAAAGGTACATTAGGCATTCACAGGATGCAGAAGTAAGTGGAAAGTGTTAGGTGCCGTCCCTAAATGCCAGTAAGCCAAGAAAGGTCCTGCCACATCCCTAAGGACATATGAGAAAAAAGTGTATCAAGTGGTATTGGTGTTCCAATACACCAGAGCCTAAATGAGCCCCACAGGGAACTGTGTATTCTGAGGAAACACCCAACCTGGGACTTTGTAGGCAGGAGTTACTTGGCATGAATAGATAAATAGAAGACCAATTTAATATATAATGATTTTATTAATACATGTGTACAAAATTGTTAAAAAAGACACAGATGCAAAGGCATCAAAAGACAGTCAATATAGAAAATATGTGATAAATAAAATTATGAACCATATCCTAGAGTAGTGGGGTCACCCAGGTCCAACATGTTTCGCCGACTCTGCAGACTCTGACTTAAAAAGGCTTTTTAGACACTTGGAGACCAAAATAGAGTCATTTTGACCAAAACATTTATTTCAGGCCATTGGAGCCACATGTCTAAAATCTTGTCTAAAACCAGCTTTTTAAGGCTCTAAAAGACAAAAATATAGTCATTTTGACTAAATTTTTTTTCTGACCTTTGGTGACCAAATGCAGTTATTTTGACTAAAAAAGGCTTTTTAGACACTTGGAGACCAAAATAGTTATTTTAACCAAAAAGAATTTTCAGGCCATTGGAGCCAAATGTCTAAAATCTTGTCTAAAACCGGCTTTTTAAGGCTCTAAAAGACAAAAATTGACAGCTAAGAACGTAGTATTCTGTGGCTGAAGGTACATTAGGCATTTACAGGATAAAGAAGTAAGTGTCGGCCATAAAAGGCCCCAAAAATTAGCCCAAATGGGTTTACCTGACAGCTAAGAACATAGTATTCTGTGGCTGAAGGTACATTAGGCATTAACAGGATAAAGAAGTAAGTGTCGGCCATAAAAGGCCCCAAAAATTAGCCCACATCAGTTTACCTGACAACTAAGAACGTAGTATTTGGTGGCTGGAGGTACATTAGGCATTCACACAGTATACAGAAGTAAGTTAAGGTGCTTCTAAGGACACTCCAAACACCGATATCCCCGTGCAGGAAGTACCACCACCAAAGGTAAAGGTTGGCCTCTTACCACAATGATTTGATTCCCATGACTGAGATCAAAAACAGCATATTTCAACCTCCACTGGCAAATCCTGCACCGACTCACTCTCTGATCACGTCCACTTCCTCACAGATAGTTATAACATGTAAAGAGGGAAACAACTGCCATAGTGTAGTACCATTAAACAACTATATTGGACGCAATTCTCAAAGTGGCAACTCACATTTGGCTGTAGTTTGTATGGCGTGTTTAAATCAGGGTGTCCTCGAGGCTCGATTCCTGCCGAAAAAATGGCCGCCACGTCCCCTCCGTGGTCTCAGCGTGACGCACCGCAGGCTCCTCCTACGCGTTTCATCAGAGACTGACATCGTCAGGGGGTGTGGCCTGCAGTGAACGTCTACAATTTATGCGCTGACGGAGACGGATAGGCGGGGCAATAGACAGGTCCCGGATCCTGGAAGAAAGACACTTGCGTGTCAGCGACCGCAAGTGGCATTTCACGAGAAGAGACATCCGGACTTAGAATGCGGTTCACGTGCGTACCAACGTCCGGAACCAAACATTAACCGGATGTCACATTAAGAGTCAATCAAGACCAATATTAGCACTCATACAATATTCAGTGCAAAATAAATCTTATGCAGATGGATACAGCATATGTAAGCCCAATTGAGCTAAACACACAAGTATCCATTAGCTTTGCATGATTAGATGGTCACAATGGACCACAGTGGAAACCGGCGCCATCTCTCAGCAGAAATAAAAAAATCGTGAGACTCAGACCACACCGCCAAATACAACACTAATACATAAAAGATATATTAGCAATATTACCAATCATAAATCTAAAATACATGATCTTAAATAAAAACATATTAAAAAGGCCTCTCAAAAAGAAAATACAGATAAAAACACATGAACTCATTTGTTATAGGCTAAATGGTAACTAGTATACAGGCAATCTACCTTCAAACTATGAATTATGAATTATTGATGAAGGAATAGATCGCTCTATACTATCGTTATATGGACGATCTGATCTTTATCTGCCATAGAGAAGTTGATTTGGATAGCTTTTTAACATATTTGAATGACATTCCTTATAATCTGAGGTTTACAGGTACAAAAAATATGGATACAATAGAGTTTTTGGATGTGGCTTTGGGTCATGTTGATAACAGAGTCACGTCAAATCTCTATAGAAAGCCACTATCTGGAAACAGTTTACTGCATGCACGCTCCAGTCATCCAATACATACAGTGAAAGGAATTCCTGTTGGGCAATTTCTTAGAGTACGGAGAATATGCAGTGACTTGTCAGAGTTCAAAATACAGGCATCTTTACTATATCATCGTTTCTTAGAACGAGGATATCCCAAATGGATGCTAGACAGGGCTTACTTCATTGCTTTAAATAAAAGCCGCCCTGAACTCCTATCGTCAGTGGCCTCGGAGGACTTGTCACACATAGTCCCAGGTGTGACCTCCGATGCCGCTCATGATGCTAGCAATTGGATGTCCTCGCAAAAACAAAAAACATAACAAAAATATGTTTAAATACAAAACTGCTTCCAGAAACCCTGAAAATAAGTCCCCCTTGGTCACACTGTCCTTGCCCTATAGTTTAGAATTTAATAAAATAAAAAATATTATTTATAAATATCTACCAACTTTATATACAGACGATATCTGTGCCAATATTCTCGAAAATGGGGTAAATATAGTGGCCAAGAGGGCTGCAACCTTAGGCAATTCCCTATCACCCAGTTTATATATGTCCACAAAATTCAATACATCGAAAACATGGCTGTACTGTAAAGGAAATTTTAGATGCGGCATGACAGATTGTATTACCTGTCCTCATATCATCCCCAGAGACACATTTGTCTTCACCTATGACAGTAAAGTTTACAATATAAAAAATTTCTTCAACTGCAACACAAAATATTTGATCTATTTAATCACATGTAAAGCATGTTCTATTCAGTATGTGGGTAGAACTACCCGAAAATTAAAAGACCGATTCAGGGAGCATCTCAGTGACATACGTACTTGTAAATCGACTAATATAGCGAAACATTTTAACAACATTCATGATGGTGATATGTCCCTGGTACAGATCCAAGTAATTGACCACATCACTAGACCCCCTAGAGGTGGAGATGTTTTCCGACTTTTATGTAAAAGAGAAGTTCTGTGGATCTTCAGGCTTCATACTCGGATGCCTCAGGGGTTAAACTGGGAATGGGATGTCACCCATTTTTATGGGTGACATCTCTCCCGGCTTGCCACCATCCTTTATGAAATCTTAGAGGGCCCATATCCAACATCATCTGGTTCTTTCCATTTGTGGAAGTTCATTCGTCTTTATATACTATATTTAGTCATATGTTTGCCTGGTCCGTTTTTGCAATTCATGCGGATTCTACATTAATGGTTTCCGCATTTGTTGCAAATCTGACTCTTTACACTATAGATCGGATGTACCATTATATTTACATATATTTGTTTCCATGTATACATCTGTATCTGTATGAATTTTCATCAATTACATTGAATATCGTACCGACTGGTTTTAAGAGGATATTCCATTGTTTTTCTCGTTCGGGATTTGGCCCCTCATCCGATCAGTTACAGTGATCGTTTTTCTTTTTTCTTTTTTCAATATACACCCAATTGATCATGTTCTTTAGCCTTTTATAGGATTATTTGGAGCACCACTGGAATATGCTTTATATTGCTTTTATCTATGTACAGATATTTGTAAAAGTTTTTTACCAGTCATTATATAAGAAGCAAAACTATTTGCATTAACAATATCTTTGGGCTCTATTATCCTATGGGGTTTTTTGATCTGATCGGATCGGGGACTCTTCCGTAACGAGCATGCACACATTGCGCATTTGGAACATACACATGCCGATATATGTTTTGAAAGTGTCTTTCCTTTTATATTTATGTCTGTAAACCATCATATATACGTTTCCATGTCGTTAAATCTATGGTTACATTAACAGATATTTGTATCTTGACATAGACACATTTACAATATGTACTTAACGATAATGTGGTCATCCACTTTTTATGTATTATTTAGATATACTGAAATTTTATTTATTGTACTGGATGGTAATTCACCATCAGTTTAATTAATTTTTTGTTACCAGTATATATTCTTTCATTATCACTTTTCACCATTCATCACGTGATTTTAGAATTTTTCTTTAAATCACTATTCTATATTTTTTCACATGTTCCATCACACACACACATCACATTTTACACATTTATATTTTTCACATACTTTTTATTTCATTTTTCACTATTTTCACCTTTATATTTATTTTTATTTTTATATTTATTTTTATATTTATATTTATATTTATTTTTATTTTATTTTATTTTATTTTATTTTATTTCATTTTGATTTTTTGTTTTTGCTTTTGTCACATTACACATTTCACATACATATTCAATATACATACCTTACTGCATGTTCACATCATACATATATATTTTTTCACACACACAACAGATTTTCATTTATCACGTTACATATTTTTATCCCATTCACGGTCTCTTTAAATTGATCACAGTACTCATATACATTTTAATACAACATACATTTATGCATATATATGTGTACATATTAGTTTTTTCTAAAATTGAAGCTCTTTCCAGTTTACATTGATGGCTAGAGGTAAATTAGGCATTCACACAGGAGAAACAAAAAGAAAGCCAACGAATAACCTGAGGTGCCATCTTGCCATGGCCAAGTTCAAAGGGGTCGAGGGTGGCAGTTGTGATCGCTTACGGCCACATCACCCTGAACGCGCCCAATCTGGTCTGATCTCTGAAGCTAAGCAGGGTCGGGCTGGTTAGTACCTGGATGGGAGACCGACTGGGAATACCAGGTGCTGTAGGCTTTTGGCTTTTCCTTTATTCGTTGGCTTTCTTTTTGTTTCTCCTGAGGTGCCATCTGGCCATGGCCGGGTTTAATGGGGTCAAGGGTGGCAGTGGTGATCGCCAACGGCTACATTACCTTGAAAGCACGAAATCTCGTCTGATCTTGTAAGTCAAGCAGGGTCGGGCCTGGTTAGTACCTGGATGGGAGACCTCCTGTGTAGCAGAGGAGTAGTTTAATCTACATTAGCTCTGCTGGTAAACAGGAAAACAGTTACTAATCCAACTAGGCAGGTACAGCATGCAACAATCCAGGTAGCGTTATGCAATCCTTCCCTCCCAAGAACTAGACGACACATAGGCTCGGAGTCAACTCAGAATGCCTTGTTTATTGAAAACATAAGAGATCTACACTCTGCCAAAACCCCCTCCCTCTTCATGTCATTCCACACAAACACACATCCCATAATATGCTTACAGGGCAGACAGGAACAATAGGACAATGGAATGCAGGTATTCACAATAACAAACCCCACCCCACTAGCAGGGGTCTATGAAACACTGCTGCCATATTCTAGCAATCTGCAATATATCTTTATATATTTCCTCAGGGACACTGTTCAGTAATATTATGGTCATTCTTTCAACACAAGCCACACTCTCAGTGTCCATTCCGCTACAGCCTGGGAATACCAGGTGCTGTAGGCTTTTGGCTTTTCCTTTATTCGTTGGCTTTCTTTTTTTTTCTTTTGAGGTGCCATCTTGGCATGGCCAAGTTCAAAGGGGTCGAGGGTGGCAGTGGTGGTCGCCTACGGCCACATCGCCTTGAATGCGCTCAATCTCATCTGATCTCGGAAGCTAAGCAGGGTTGGGCCTGGTTAGTACCTGGATGGGAGACCACCTGGGAATACCAGGTGCTGTAGCCTTTTGGCTTTTCCTTTATTCGTTGGCTTTCTTTTTGTTTCTCCTGAGGTGCCCTCTTGCCATGGCCAAGTTCAAAGGGGTCGAGGGTGGCAGTGGTGATCGCCTACGGCCACATCACCCTGAATGCGCCTGATCTCGTCTGATCTTGGAAGCTAAGCAGGGTCGGGCTTGGTTAGTACCTGGATGAGAGACCGCCTGGGAATACCAGGTGCTGTAGGCTTTTGGCTTTTCCTTTATTTGTTGGCTTTCTTTTTGTTTCTCCTGAGGTGCCATCTTGCCATGGCCAAGTTCAAAGGGGTCGAGGGTGGAAGTAGTGATCGCCTACGGCCACATCACCCTGAACACACCCAATCTGGTCTGATCTCAGAAGCTAAGCAGGGTGGGGCCTGGTTAGTACCTGGATGGGAGACCGCCTAGGAATATAAGGTGCTGTAGCCTTTTAGCTTTTCCTTTATTCGTTGTCTTTCATTTTGTTTCTCCTGAGGTGCCATCTTGCCATGGCAGAGTTCAAAGGGGTCGAGAGTGGCAGGGGTGATTGTGTGCAGCCACATCGCCCTGAACGTGCCCTATCTCATCTCATCTGATCTCAGAAGCTAAGCGGGGTCGGGCCTGGTTAGTACCTGGATGGGGGACTTCCTGGGAATACAAGGTGCTGTAGTCTTCTGGCTTTTCCTTTATTCGTTGGCTTTCTTTTTGTTTCTTCTGATGTGCCATCTTGCCATGGCCAAGTTCAAAGGGGTCGAGGGTGGCAGTGGTGGTCGCCTACGGCCACATCGCCTTTAACGCGCCCAATCTCGTCTGATCTTGGAAGCTAAGCAGGGTCGGGCCTGGTTAGTACCTGGATGAGAGACCGCCTGGGAATACCAGGTGCTGTAGGCTTCTGGCTTTTCCTTTATTCGTTGGCTTTCTTTTTGTTTCTCCTGAGGTGCCCTCTTGCCATGGCCAAGTTCAAAGGGGTCGAGGGTGGCAGTGGTGATCGCCTACGGCCACATCACCCTGAATGCGCCTGATCTCGTCTGATCTTGGAAGCTAAGCAGGGTCGGGCTTGGTTAGTACCTGGATGAGAGACCGCCTGTGAATACCAGGTGCTGTAGGCTTTTGGCTTTTCCTTTATTTGTTGGCTTTCTTTTTGTTTCTCCTGAGGTGCCATCTTGCCATGGCCAGGTTCAAAGGGGTCGAGGGTGGAAGTAGTGATCGCCTACGGCCACATCACCCTGAGCACACCCAATCTGGTCTGATCTCAGAAGCTAAGCAGGGTGGGGCCTGGTTAGTACCTGGATGGGAGACCGCCTAGGAATATAAGGTGCTGTAGCCTTTTGGCTTTTCCTTTATTCGTTGTCTTTCATTTTGTTTCTCCTGAGGTGCCATCTTGCCATGGCAGATTTCAAAGGGGTCGAGAGTGGCAGGGGTGATTGTGTACAGCCACATCACCCTGAACGTGCCCTATCTCGTCTGATCTCGGAAGCTAAGCGGGGTCGGGAGAGACCGCCTAGGAATATAAGGTGTTGAAGGCTTTTGGCTTTTTCTTTATTCATTGGCTTTCTTTTCATTTCTCCTGAGGTGCCATCTTGCCATGGCCAAGTTCAAAGGGGTCGAGGGTGGCAGTGGTGATTGCCTATGGACACATCACCCTGAACGCGCCCGATCTCATTTGATCTCGGAAGGTAAGCAGCATCAGGCCTGGTTAGTACCTGGATGGGAGACCGCCTGTGTAGCGGAGGAGTAGTTTAATCTACATTGGCTCCGCTGGTAGACAAGAAAATAGGTAATAATCCAACTAAGCAGGTACAGCATGCAACAATCCAGGTAGTGTTATACAATCCTTCCCTCCCAAGAACTAGACGACACATAAGCTGGGAGTCAACTCAGAATGCCTTGTTTATTGAAAACATAAGAGATCTACACTCTGCCAAAACCCTCTCCCTCTTTGAGTCATTCCACACAAACACACATCCCATAATATGCTTACAAGGCAGACAGGAACAATAGGACAATGGAATGCTGGTATTCACAATAACAAACCCCACCCCACTATCAGGAGTCTATAAAACACTGCTGCCATATTCTAGCAATCTGCAATATATCTTTATATATTTCCTCAGGGACACTTTTCAGTAATATTATGGTCATTCTTTCAACACAAGCCACACCCTCAGCGTCCATTCCGCTACAGCCTGGGAATACCAGGTGCTGTAGGCTTTCGGCTTTTCCTCTATTCGTTGACTTTCTTTTTGAGAAGTTTGTGTCGGCCTGTATAGGCCCCAAAAAATAGCTCACATGGGTTTAACTGACAGCAAAGAATGTAGTATTGGATGGCTAGAGGTACAGCAGGCATTCAAACATTATACAGAAGTAAGTGTCGGGCTCTATAGCCCCCAAAAATTAGCTCACATGGATTTACGTGACTGCTAAGAACGTAGTATTCTGTGGCTAAAGGTACATTAGGCATTCACAGGATACAGAAGTAAGTGTCGAAAAAGAAGTTTGGTTCCTCAGGCCAAAAAAGAGAAAGTGGGATTTTATAGGCAAGGTTAATTATTATTCATTTTATTAAGAGAGGATTACATATAAAAGTAAAAAAACAACAAAAGAATAACATTGGTTGCATGGGTAATGGGTATTACACAATAGACAATTTATGAACCATTTTACTTATTAAATGGTGATTCCTGGTTGTAGAACTAGGGTTCCGACGCGTTTTGGCATATATTGCCTTTGTCAAGGAAAAAACATCACCATTTTCTATAAAGTGAAAAAGTGAAAAATACAAAAAATTAGTGACTTGTTGTGAGAAATATATCAAAACAAACAAATAAACATCGTCTTTTCTTTTTGTGTACCTAGACTTCAGGAACATCTGTGCCCATGGGGAAGTGGGGGGAAGAGAGGTTCAGGTCCTGTGCCCCCCAGGCTTGTTACTGGATCCTTGGGCCTATTGGTCTGAAGAAGGGGGAAGGTTGGTTTTATGCAGGCATGTGTTGTTTAGTGCCATGTTTAAGCTAATAAAATTGGGTTTCCAAAATTACCTCAAATATACGAATAATGCCTCTTAGGGATGAATAGGGTCCTGGGGTATGTAGCAAACCCCAAGCTTCTATGTGTAACCACAAATACTCCTGGTTTCCCTAGGAGAGTGGATAAAATTTCAGTATATAAGGTTGGCGTGTACAGAAAAGAGGCCTGGAAATACAGTAGGTATGAAGCAACACTTACGTTTAGAGAAAGGGATAAAAGACACTGGTGTCCTCCGATTGGTCCCAAAGGTGTAAGCATATAATCCTATGTGAAAAATAATAATTTGCAATAAGGGAAGGGAAAAAGGGGATTTCCGAAATAATGATGTAATAAATAGTCGGTATGATCAGTGTGTTGGCTTACTGGAAGTTTTAAAGGAGAGGTCCTTGGATTTGACAGATTCCGAGATCAGTAGGGGGAACTGACCCTCTTACCGAGGATGCAGGGTCACTGAATCTCTGTCTGGCAGAAAGAATACATCATTTTAATATAATATAGGTAGTATTTGGGATTGGCCAGCAGGTGGCGCTGTGCCACAATTTGGCAACTTACTTTGTAAATGCTTGTCCTCTGCCACAGATGTATGAAACTCTGTCTGACAGGAGGAGAGAAAAATAACTAGTTTTAGTATGTAAAAAAAAAAAAAAAAATAATAAAAAATGTGTTAGAAATGGCCAACAGGTGGCGCTGTAGCGTGGCTTACTTGGTATCCTGAGGGAGCAGTAGGAGGCTGAAGAGTCTAGGCAGGTGCAGACCGCTGGCTTCGGACGTTCACTCCTCGCTGGTTGGAGCGGAGTGAAGTCCTGTGGATCCCCGGCCGTCTTTATATGTAAGTCGCGCATGCGCAATGAAGCGCCGGGCGACGCCGATGTTAGGTCATTGACTGCGGCCGCACGTACTGTGTGCGTGCCACAGGCTGCGCGCGCAGCCTGTCAGTGAGATGACGCGGTAGATACATATTCAGATGCCGCCGACACGGGGGTTGGAGCCAAACTGTCCCAGCGTGTGCTGGGTGGATGCGAAAGCATCAGATCTTGCTTTGACTCCCAGAATGTGCCCCCCCTGGAGGGAACCAGGGGGGGCTTGCCGTGCCGGGTACAAGGGGCTGGATGGGCAGTAAGGACCCGATCTTCCTCCCACAAACATGGGTCTAAGAATCACCGAAGATCTAGGACACAATAACATTTGAACATGTCTACATGTATTTAAAAATCATTAAATTCTTTATTATAAGGTCAACGAAGCAATTTAGGCAAGAATAAAGGAGAATCCTCCTGGATAGTAAGGAGCAATCATGCACTGAGAGGCAATGGGGGAAAAAAAATAGGTTCGGGGTAGCATGGGGATGGATTTGACCCAAAAGAAAGGAATGGGTTATGGTTCCCCGCAATGTGTGAAATGCGGGAAAAATAAATCAAAAATAAAGGATAAAAATAGAAAAATAATATAGAATAAAATAAAATGAAAATAAAATAAAATAAAAAACATGAAAAATAATAATATAAAAATAAAAAATGATAAAGATAAAAATAGAAATAAAAATATATGGAACAATGAAGGTTTTTAGTCGGTTTTTCCTGATGAGAAGCCTTCCAGGAATGCCCGGTAGCTCTCATTCTCATTTAATCCTGGGAAGGAGGTGGCATGCAAACGTTGGATCCACCGCATTTCTCGTTGTAATAGGATTTTGTTCCAATCTCCCCCACGAGGGGGGATGTGGACTCTATCTAGTGCAAAAAAAGAGATTTTGGGCATTTTATTGCCATGTGTTTGGGTCATATGTCTTCCAAGAGGGAGATGGAAATTACCCATAGACATGGTTTCAACATGCTTGTTGACTCGACGGCCAAACTCTTGCCGTGTTTTGCCTATATAAAAGGCTCCACACTGGCAGTTCATCATGTATACCACTCCTTTGGTACGACAATTAGCGAAGTGCCTCGGGTCAAAAATGTCCCCATTGGGGAGAATTTTTGAGACGCTTCTGGGTATTACTTTGCACTGCATGCAGCTTCCACAAGGGAAGGTGCCTTTCTGTTTGCAGGGGTCTTTGTGGTAACACTCTTTAAATTCGCTGTGTACGAGCGAGTTATGAATAGAACCTGCTTTCCTATAGGTTACGAGAGGTTTGGGTGGCACCAAGGTCTTAAGTAGGTCATCTTCCCTAAGTATGGACCAGTTTTTTTCAAGTATTTTTCTCACTTGTTGATGTTGATTCGAGAAGGTGAGAATTACTCTCGTCTCGTTTGTATTTTGTTGTTTACGTTGGGTTGAAGGTTTGTATAGTAGATCTTGTCGATCCAACGTTCTGACACGGTTGAATGCCCGTTTAAGGCAAGATTTTGTATATCCTCTCTTTAGTAGGCGTGTAGTGAGAGCATCGGCGTCTTTTTGAAAGTCTTCATACTTGGAACTATTCCGTTTGATACGTAAATATTGGCTGTGGGGGATGGATTGTTTGAGAGGAGTCGGATGGAAACTTTCCGCATGCAGTATGGTATTGCTGGCGGTTGTTTTCCTAAATAGTTTCGTGTAGAGTTGGCCATCTGTGTCCTTCATTATAGTAGTGTCCAAGAAGGTAACCTCCTGGTTGCTATGTGAGCTGGTGAAGTATAAATTGTAGGTGTTATTGTTCATTTTGTTTAGACATTCTTCAATGAGGATTTCCTGACCGTCCCATACGATGAACAAATCGTCTATGTATCTCTGCCATAGCGAGATATACTTGCAAAGATGTGCGTTGTTTTTAGATGCCAAAAACTCCTGCTCCCACATACCTAAATACAAGTTTGCGTACGATGGGGCACAGCTTGTCCCCATCGCAACACCGCATATCTGTAAGTAATACGAGCCGTCAAAGGAAAAGTAATTACGGGTGAGTATATACTCAAGCATTTTAATTATGAAATCTTGAAACGGTATGTCATGCAGGCTTTCTTGGCGGAGAACATGTTGTACTACGGAAAGTCCTTTGTCATGAGGTATGTTATTATACAATGACTCAACGTCTATGGTTAAAAGATACGCGTTGGCTGGAACAACCATTCCTTCCAGAGTTTGCAGTAGGTGGATGGTGTCCTTTGTATAAGATGCCAAATATTGGACATGTGGCTTCAGGTATGCGTCAATGACTTGACTGACTGCCTCAGTGACGTTACGGTAACATTTAGGTATGTGGGAGCAGGAGTTTTTGGCATCTAAAAACAACGCACATCTTTGCAAGTATATCTCGCTATGGCAGAGATACATAGACGATTTGTTCATCGTATGGGACGGTCCGGAAATCCTCATTGAAGAATGTCTAAACAAAATGAACAATAACACCTACAATTTATACTTCACCAGCTCACATAGCAACCAGGAGGTTACCTTCTTGGACACTACTATAATGAAGGACACAGATGGCCAACTCTACACGAAACTATTTAGGAAAACAACCGCCGGCAATACCATACTGCATGCGGAAAGTTTCCATCCGACTCCTCTCAAACAATCCATCCCCCACAGCCAATATTTACGTATCAAACGGAATAGTTCCAAGTATGAAGACTTTCAAAAAGACGCCGATGCTCTCACTACACGCCTACTAAAGAGAGGATATACAAAATCTTGCCTTAAACGGGCATTCAACCGTGTCAGAACGTTGGATCGACAAGATCTACTATACAAACCTTCAACCCAACGTAAACAACAAAATACAAACGAGACGAGAGTAATTCTCACCTTCTCGAATCAACATCAACAAGTGAGAAAAATACTTGAAAAAAACTGGTCCATACTTAGGGAAGATGACCTACTTAAGACCTTGGTGCCACCCAAACCTCTCGTAACCTATAGGAAAGCAGGTTCTATTCATAACTCGCTCGTACACAGCGAATTTAAAGAGTGTTACCACAAAGACCCCTGCAAACAGAAAGGCACCTTCCCTTGTGGAAGCTGCATGCAGTGCAAAGTAATACCCAGAAGCGTCTCAAAAATTCTCCCCAATGGGGACATTTTTGAGCCGAGGCACTTCGCTAATTGTCGTACCAAAGGAGTGGTATACATGATGAACTGCCAGTGTGGAGCCTTTTATATAGGCAAAACACGGCAAGAGTTTGGCCGTCGAGTCAACAAGCATGTTGAAACCATGTCTATGGGTAATTTCCATCTCCCTCTTGGAAGACATATGACCCAAACACATGGCAATAAAATGCCCAAAATCTCTTTTTTTGCACTAGATAGAGTCCACATCCCCCCTCGTGGGGGAGATTGGAACAAAATCCTATTACAACGAGAAATGCGGTGGATCCAACGTTTGCATGCCACCTCCTTCCCAGGATTAAATGAGAATGAGAGCTACCGGGCATTCCTGGAAGGCTTCTCATCAGGAAAAACCGACTAAAAACCTTCATTGTTCCATATATTTTTATTTCTATTTTTATCTTTATCATTTTTTATTTTTATATTATTATTTTTCATGTTTTTTATTTTATTTTATTTTCATTTTATTTTATTCTATATTATTTTTCTATTTTTATCCTTTATTTTTGATTTATTTTTCCCGCATTTCACACATTGCGGGGAACCATAACCCATTCCTTTCTTTTGGGTCAAATCCATCCCCATGCTGCCCCGAACCTATTTTTTTTCCCCCATTGCCTCTCAGTGCATGATTGCTCCTTACTATCCAGGAGGATTCTCCTTTATTCTTGCCTAAATTGCTTCGTTGACCTTATAATAAAGAATTTAATGATTTTTAAATACATGTAGACATGTTCAAATGTTATTGTGTCCTAGATCTTCGGTGATTCTTAGACCCATGTTTGTGGGAGGAAGATCGGGTCCTTACTGCCCATCCAGCCCCTTGTACCCGGCACGGCAAGCCCCCCCTGGTTCCCTCCAGGGGGGGCACATTCTGGGAGTCAAAGCAAGATCTGATGCTTTCGCATCCACCCAGCACACGCTGGGACAGTTTGGCTCCAACCCCCGTGTCGGCGGCATCTGAATATGTATCTACCGCGTCATCTCACTGACAGGCTGCGCGCGCAGCCTGTGGCACGCACACAGTACGTGCGGCCGCAGTCAATGACCTAACATCGGCGTCGCCCGGCGCTTCATTGCGCATGCGCGACTTACATATAAAGACGGCCGGGGATCCACAGGACTTCACTCCGCTCCAACCAGCGAGGAGTGAACGTCCGAAGCCAGCGGTCTGCACCTGCCTAGACTCTTCAGCCTCCTACTGCTCCCTCAGGATACCAAGTAAGCCACGCTACAGCGCCACCTGTTGGCCATTTCTAACACATTTTTTATTATTATTTTTTTTTTTTTACATACTAAAACTAGTTATTTTTCTCTCCTCCTGTCAGACAGAGTTTCATACATCTGTGGCAGAGGACAAGCATTTACAAAGTAAGTTGCCAAATTGTGGCACAGCGCCACCTGCTGGCCAATCCCAAATACTACCTATATTATATTAAAATGATGTATTCTTTCTGCCAGACAGAGATTCAGTGACCCTGCATCCTCGGTAAGAGGGTCAGTTCCCCCTACTGATCTCGGAATCTGTCAAATCCAAGGACCTCTCCTTTAAAACTTCCAGTAAGCCAACACACTGATCATACCGACTATTTATTACATGATTATTTCGGAAATCCCCTTTTTCCCTTCCCTTATTGCAAATTATTATTTTTCACATAGGATTATATGCTTACACCTTTGGGACCAATCGGAGGACACCAGTGTCTTTTATCCCTTTCTGTAAACGTAAGTGTTGCTTCATACCTACCGTATTTCCAGGCCTCTTTTCTGTACACGCCAACCTTATATACTGAAATTTTATCCACTCTCCTAGGGAAACCAGGAGTATTTGTGGTTACACATAGAAGCTTGGGGTTTGCTACATACCCCAGGACCCTATTCATCCCTAAGAGGCATTATTCGTATATTTGAGGTAATTTTGGAAACCCAATTTTATTAGCTTAAACATGGCACTAAACAACACATGCCTGCATAAAACCAACCTTCCCCCTTCTTCAGACCAATAGGCCCAAGGATCCAGTAACAAGCCTGGGGGGCACAGGACCTGAACCTCTCTTCCCCCCACTTCCCCATGGGCACAGATGTTCCTGAAGTCTAGGTACACAAAAAGAAAAGACGATGTTTATTTGTTTGTTTTGATATATTTCTCACAACAAGTCACTAATTTTTTGTATTTTTCACTTTTTCACTTTATAGAAAATGGTGATGTTTTTTCCTTGACAAAGGCAATATATGCCGAAACGCGTCGGAACCCTAGTTCTACAACCAGGAATCACCATTTAATAAGTAAAATGGTTCATAATTTGTCTATTGTGTAATACCCATTACCCATGCAACCAATGTTATTCTTTTGTTGTTTTTTTACTTTTATATGTAATCCTCTCTTAATAAAATGAATAAAAAATTAACCTTGCCTATAAAATCCCACTTTCTCTTTTTTGGCCTGAGGAACCAAACTTCTTTTTCGAATTATCACAGGGATGATGGCAACAAATCCATCTTAGTTTTTATATCTCTAAAAAACCACCCCCGACAGAAGTAAGTGTCGGCCATAAAAGGCCCCAGAAATTAGCCCACATGGGTTTACCTGACACTTACCTTCAGTCACAGAATACTAAGTTCTTAGTTAAACCCATGTGGGCTAATTTTTGGGGCCTATACAGGCCGACACTTACTTCTGTAGCCTGTGAATGCCTAATGTACCTTCAGCCACCAAATACTACGTTCTTAGCTGTCAGGCTAATTTTTGGGGACTTTTATGGCCGACACTTACTTCTGTATCCTGTGAATGCCTAATGTACCTTCAGCCACAGAATGCTAAATACATTCATTTTGACAAAAAAAATTTCAGTCCATTGGAGACCAAGTGCAGTGTCTAAAACCAGCTTTTTAAGACTCTAAAAGACAAAAATACAGTCATTTTTGACTAAAAAGTTTGTCAGACCTTTGGTGACCAAATGCAGTTATTTTGGCTAAGAAAAGCTTTTTAGACACCTGGAGACCAAAAAAGAGTAATTTTGACCAAAGAATTTTTTTCAGGCCATTGGAGCCAAATGTCTAAAATCTTGTCTAAAACCGACTTTTTAAGGCACTAAAAGACAAAAATACAGTCAATTTGAATACTTTTTTTTTCAGACCTTTGGTGACCAAATGCAGTTATTTGACTAGAAAAAGGCTTTTTAGACACTTGGAGACCAAAATAGAGTCATTTTGACCAAAAAACTTTTTTTCAGGCCATTGGATTCAAATGTCTAAAATCTTGTCTAAAACCGGCTTTTTAAGGCTCTAAAAGACAAAAATATAGTCATTTAGACTAAAAAAACAATTTCAGACCTTTGGTGACCAAATGCAGTTATTTTGACTATAAATTGCTTTTTAGACACTTGGAGACCAAAATAGAGTCATTTTGACCGAAAATTTCTTTTCAGGCCATTGGAGCCCAAATGGCCGGTTTGAGACAAATCTTGTCTTAAACCGGCTTTTTAAAGCTCTAAAAGACAAACATATAGTCATTTTGACTAAAGTTTTTTTTCAGACCTTTGGTGAACAAATGCAGTTATTTTGACTAAAAAAAAGGCCTTTTAGACACTTGGAGACCAAAATAGAGTCATTTTGACTGAAAACATTTTTTCAGGCCATTGGAGCCCAAATGGCCGGTTTTAGACAAATCTTGTCTAAAACCGACTTTTTAAGGCACTAAAAGACAAAAATACAGTCAATTTGAATACTTTTTTTTTCAGGCCTTTGGTGACCAAATGCAGTTATTTGACTAGAAAAAGGCTTTTTAGACACTTGGAGACCAAAATAGAGTCATTTTGACCAAAAAACTTTTTTTCAGGCCATTGGATTCAAATGTCTAAAATCTTGTCTAAAACCGGCTTTTTAAGGCTCTAAAAGACAAAAATATAGTCATTTAGACTAAAAAAACAATTTCAGACCTTTGGTGACCAAATGCAGTTATTTTGACTATAAAATGCTTTTTAGACACTTGGAGACCAAAATAGAGTCATTTTGACTGAAAATTTCTTTTCAGGCCATTGGAGCCCAAATGGCCGGTTTTAGACAAATCTCGTCTTAAACCGGCTTTTTAAAGCTCTAAAAGACAAAAATACATTCATTTTGACTTAATTTTTTTTCAGACCTTTGGTGACCAAATGCAGTTATTTTGACTTAAAAAAGGCTTTTTAGACACTTGGAGACCAAAATATAGTCATTTTGACCAAAACATTTTTTCAGGCCAGTGGAGCCAAATGTCTAAAATCTTGTCTAAAACCGGCTTTTTAACGCTCTAAAAGACAAACATATAGTCATTTTGACTAAAGTTTTTTTTCAGACCTTTGGTGAACAAATGCAGTTATTTTGACAAAAAAAAGGCCTTTTAGACACTTGGAGACATAAATAGAGTCATATTGACCAAAAATAATTTTTCAGGTCATTGGAGCCAAATGGCCGGTTTTAGACAAATCATGTCTAATACCGGCTTTTCAAGGCTCTAAAAGACAAAAATACATTCATTTTGACTAAAAAAAATTTCAGACTTTTGGTGACTAAATGCAGTTATAGACTCAAAGGCTTTTTAGACACTTGGAGACCAAAATAGAGCTCCAATAGCCTGAAAAAAATTGTTTTGGTCAAAATGACTCTATTTTGGTCTCCAAGTGTTTAAAAAGCCTTTTTCTAGTCAAAATGCATTTGGTCACCAAAGGTCTGGAAAAAAAATGTATTCAAATTGACTGTATTTTTGTCTTTTAGTGCTTTAAAAAGCCGGTTTTAGACAAGATTTTAGACATTTTGGCTCCAATGGCCTGAAAATCTTTTTGGTCAAAATGACTCTATTTTGGTCTCCAAGTGTCTAAAGAGCCCTTTTTAGTATAAATAACTGCATTTGGTCACCAAAGGTCTGAAAAATAAATTTAGTCAAAATGAATGTATTTTTGTCTTTTAGAGCCTTAGAGATTTGTCTAAAACTGGCTATTTGGGCTCCAATCGCCTGAAAAAATTTTTTGGTCAAAATGGTCTGGAAAAAAAATGGCCTGAAAAAAAATTTTGGCCTGAAAAAAAATTTTGGTCAAAATGACTCTATTTTGGTCTCCTTTTGTAGTCAAAATAACTGCATTTGGTCACCAAAGGTCTGAAATTTTTTTAGTCCAAATAACTATATTTTTGTCTTTTAGAGCATTAAAAAGCTGGTTTTAGACAAGATTTTAGACATTTGGCTCCAATGGCCCGAAAAACATTTTTTGGTCAAAATGACTCTGCCTGCTGTACCTCTAGCCATCCAATACTACATTCTTTGCTGTCAGTTAAACCCATGTGAGCTAATTTTTGGGGCCTAAACAGTCCGACGCTTACTTCTGTATCCTGTGAATGCCTAATGTACCTCTTGCCATCAAATACTACGTTCTTTGCTGTCAGTTAAACCCATGTGAGCTATTTTTTGGGGCCTATACAGGCCGACACAAACTTCTCAAAAAGAAAGCCAACGAATAAAGGAAAAGCCAAAAGCCTACAGCACCTGGTATTCTCAGGCTGTAGCGGAATGGACGCTGAGAGTCTGGCTTGTGTTGAAAGAATGACCATAATATTACTGAACAGTGTCCCTGAGGAAATATATAAAGATATATTGCAGATTGCTAGAATATGGCAGCAGTGTTTCATAGACCCCTGCTAGTGGGGTGGGGTTTGTTATTGTGAATACCGGCATTCCATTGTCCTATTGTTCCTGTCTGCCTTGTAAGCATATTATGGGATGTGTGTTTGTGTGGAATGACTCAAAGAGGGAGAGGGTTTTGGCAGAGTGTAGATCTCTTGTGTTTTCAAAAAAAAAGGCATTCTGAGTTGACTCCCAGTTCTTGGGAGGGAAGGATTGTATAACACTACCTGGATTGTTGCATGCTGTACCTGCTTAGTTGGATTATTACCTGTTTTCCTGTCTACCAGCGGAGCCAATGTAGATTAAACTACTACTCCGCTACACAATCAGTCTCCCATCCAGGTAGTAACCAGGCCTGACGCTACTTAGCTTCCAAGATCAGGCGCGTTCAGGTTGATGTGGCCGTAGGCGATCACCACTGCCACCCTCGACCCCTTTGAACTTGGTCATGGCAAGATGGTTCCTTAGGAGAAACAAAAATAAAGCCAACGAATAAAGGAAAAGCCAAAAGCTTACAGCACCTGGTATTCCCAGGTGGTCTCCCATCCAGGTACTAACCAGGCCTGACCCTTCTTAGCTTCTGAGATCAGACGAAATCAGGTGCGTTCAGGGTGATGTGGCCATAGGCAATAACCACTGCCACCATTGACCCCTTTGAACTTGGCCATGGCAAGATGGCACCTCAGGAGAAACCGAAAGAAAGCCAACGAATAAAGCAAAAGCCAAAAGTCTACAGCACTTGGTATTCCCAGGCAGTCTCCCATCCTGGTTACAGGCCTGACCCTGCTTAGCTTCCGAGATCAGACGAGATCGGGCGCGTTAAGGGTGATGTGGCCATAGGCAATAACCACTGCCACCATTGACCCCTTTGAACTTGGCCATGGCAAGATGGCACCTCAGGAGAAACAAAAGGAAAGCCAACGAATAAAGCAAAAGCCAAAAGTCTACAGCACCTGGTATTCCCAGGCGGTCTCCCATCCAGGTACTAAACAGGCCTGACCCTGCTTAGCTTCCAAGATCAGACGAGATGGGGTGTGTTCAGGGTGATGTAGCCATAGGTGATCACCACTGCCATCCTCGACCCCTTTGAACTTGGCCATAGCAAGATGTCACTTCAGGAGAAACAAAAAGAAAGCCAACGAATAAAGGAAAAGCCTACAGCACCTGGTATCTAGTGGGAGGGAAGGATTGTATAACGCTACCTGGATTGTTGCATGCTGTACCTGCCTAGTTGGATTATTACCTGTTTTCCTATCTACCAGCAGAGCCCATGTAGATTAAACTACTCCTCCGCTACACAGGCGGTCTCCCATCCAGGTACTAACCAGGCCCGACCCTGCTTAGCTTCCGAGATCAGACCAGATTGGGCGTGTTCAGGGTGATGTGGCCGTAGGCGATCACTACTTCCACCCTCGACCCCTTTGAACTTGGCCATGGCAAGATGGCACCTCAGGAGAAACAAAAAGAAAGCCAACGAATAAAGGAAAAGCCAAAAGCCTACAGCACCTGGTATTCCCAGTCGGTCTCCCATCCAGGTACTAACCAGGTCCGACCCTGCTTAGCTTCTGAGATCAGACGAGATTGGGTGCGTTCAGGGTGATGTGGCCGTAGCCGAGCACCACTACCACCCTCGACCCCTTTGAACTTGGCCATGGCAAGATGGCACCTCAGGTTATTCGTTGGCTTTCTTTTTGTTTCTCCTGTGTGAATGCCTAATTTACCTCTAGCCATCAAATACTACGTTCTGTGCTGTCAGTTAAACCCATGTGAGCTAATGTTTGGGGCCTATACAGGCCGACACTTACTTCAGTCTACTGTGAATGCCTAATGTACCTCCAGCCATCAAATACACTACGTTCTTTGCTGTCAGTTAAACCCATGTGAGCTAATTTTTGGGGCCTATACAGTCCGACACTTGCTTCTGTATACTGTGAATGCCTAACGTACCTTCAGCCATCAAATACACTATGTTATTTGCTGTCAGTTAAACCCATGTGAGCTAGGTTTTGGGGCCTATACAGGCTGACACTTACTTCTGTATCCTTTGAAAGCCTAATGTACCTCCAGCCATCAAATACTACGTTCTGTGCTGTCAGTTAAACCCATGTGAGCTAATGTTTGGGGCCTATACAGTCCGACACTTACTTCTGTATACTGTGTGAATGCCTAATGTACCTCAAGCCACCAAATACTACGTTCTTAGTTGTCAGGTAAACTGATGTGGGCTAATTTTTGGGGCCTTTTATGGCCGACACTTACTTCTTTATCCTGTGAATGCCTAAGGTACCTTCAGCCACAGAATACTACATTCTTAGCTGTCAGGTAAACCCATTTGGGCTCATTTTTGGGGCCTATACAGGCCGACACTTACTTCTGTACCCTGTGAATGCCTAATGTACCTTCAGCCACAGAATACTACGTTCTTAGCTTTCAGGTAAACCCATTTGGGCTAATTTTGTGGGGCCTTTTATGGCCGACACTTACTTCTTTATCCTGTAAATGCCTAATGTACCTTCAGCCACAGAATACTACATTCTTAGCTATCATGTAAACCCATGTGGGCTATTTTTTGGGGCCTTTTATGGCCGACACTTACTTCTGTATCCAGTGAATGCCTAATGTACATTCAGCCAAAAAATACTACGTTCTTAGCTGTCAATTAAACCCATGTGGGCTAATTTTTGAGGTTATACAGGCCGACACTTACTTCTGTATCCTGTGAATGCCTAATATACCTTCAGCCACCAAATACTACGTTCTTAGCTGTCAGGTAAACCCATGTGGGCTAATTTTTGGGGCCTTTTACGGCCGACACTTACTTCTGTATCCTGTGAATGAAACATTTTTTTATTCAAAATGACTGAATTTTTGTATTTTAGAGTCTTAAAAAGCCGGTTTTAGTGAAGATCGCTGCATTTTGCTCTCCAATGCCCTGAAAATGTTATTGGTCAAAATGACTCTATTTTGGTCTCCAAGTGTCTTAAAAGCCTTTTTTAGTCAAAATAACTGCATTTGGTCACCAAAAGTCTGAAAAAATTATTTTAGTCAAAATTACTTTATTTTTGTCTTTTAGAGTTTTAAAAAGCCGGTTTTAGACAAGATTACTGTATTTTGTCTCCAATGGTCTGAAAATTTTTTTGGGGTCAAAATGACTGTATTTTTGTCTCACCCTGAATGCGCCTGATCTCGGAAGCAAAGCAGGGCCGGGCCTGGTTAGTACCTGGATGGGAGACCACCTGGGAATACCAGGTGCTGTAGCCTTTTGGCTTTTCCTTTATTCGTTGGCTTTCTTTTTGTTTCTCCTGGCCCATTCATTACATGCTCTACACGCTATGTCCTGTATGTTTTGCGTTGCCCATGTGGTTTGGAATACGTGGGCCGCACGATACGCCAGCTGCATGTACGGTTAAACGAGCATGTGGCTAATATTATAAAAGCTTTCTCTAAACATAGCGTGTCGAGGCACTATGCTCTCTGCCATAATAAAGATCCTAGTGGCACTATTTTTATGGGGATTGATAAATTCCCGGGTAATTGGAGGGGTAGCAATCTGACGAGAGGGGTCTCCCAGTTGGAGACCAGTTGGATTTACCACCTCAAATCCTATGCCCCTCACGGGCTCAATATTGATTGGGACATCAATTCCTTCATCAATAATTCATAATTCATAGTTTGAAGGTAGATTGCCTGTATACTAGTTGCCTATAACAAATGAGTTCATGTGTTTTTATCTGGATTTTCTTTTTGAGAGGCCTTTTTAATATGTTTTTATTTAAGATCATGTATTTTAGATTTATGATTGGTAATATTGCTAATATATCTTTTATGTATTAGTGTTGTATTTGGCGGTGTGGTCGGAGTCTCCCGATTTTTTTATTTCTGCTGAGAGATGGCGCCGGTTTCCACTGTGGTCCATTGTGACCATCTAATCATGCAAAGCTAATGGATACTTGTGTGTTTAGCTCAATTGGGCTTACATATGCTGTATCCATCTGCATAAGATTTATTTTGCACTGAATATTGTATGAGTGCTAATATTGGTCTTGATTGACTCTTAATGTGACATCCGGTTAATGTTTGGTTCCGGACGTTGGTACGCACGTGAACCGCATTCTAAGTCCGGATGTCTCTTCTTGTGAAATGCCGGTTGTGGTCGCTGACACGCAAGTGTCTTTCTTCCGGGATCCAGGACCTGTCTATTGCCCCGCCTATCCGTCTCCGTCAGCGCATAAATTGTGGACGTTCACTGCAGGCCACACCCCCTGACGACGTCAGTCTCTGATGAAACGCGTAGGAGGAGCCTGCGGTGCGTCACACTGAGACCACGGAGGGGACGCGGCGGCCATTTTTTCGGCAGGAATCGAGCCTCGAGGACACCCTGATTTAAACACGCCATACAAACTACAGCCAAATGTGAGTTGCCACTTTGAGAATTGCGTCCAATATAGTTGTTTAATGGTACTACACTATGGCAGTTGTTTCCCTCTTTACATGTTATAACTATCTGTGAGGAAGTGGATGTGATCAGAGAGTGAGCCAGTGCAGGATTTGCCAGTGGAGGTTGAAATATGCTGTTTTTGATCTCTGTCATGGGGGTCAAATCATTGTGGTAAGAGGCCAACCTTTACCTTTGGTGGTGGTACTTCCTGCACGGGGATATCGGTGTTTGGAGTGTCCTTAGGAGCACCTTAACTTACTTCTGTATACTGTGTGAATGCCTAATGTACCTCCAGCCACCAAATACTACGTTCTTAGTTGTCAGGTAAACTGATGTGGGCTAATTTTTGGGGCCTTTTATGGCCGACACTTACTTCTTTATCCTGTTAATGCCTAATGTACCTTCAGCCACAGAATACTACGTTCTTAGCTGTCAGGTAAACCCATTTGGGCTAATTTTTGGGGCCTTTTATGGCCGACACTTACTTCTTTATCCTGTAAATGCCTAATGTACCTTCAGCCACAGAATACTACGTTCTTAGCTGTCAATTTTTGTCTTTTAGAGCCTTAAAAAGCCGGTTTTAGACAAGATTTTAGACATTTGGCTCCAATGGCCTGAAAATTTTTTTGGGTTAAAATAACTGTTTTGGTCTCCAAGTGTCTAAAAAGCCTTTTTTAGTCAAAATAACTGCATTTGGTCACCAAAGGTCTGAAAAACTTTTTTAGTCAAAATGACTGTATTTTTGTCTTTTAGAGTCTTAAAAAGCCAGTTTTAGACAAGATAACTGCATTTTGCTCTTCAATGGCCTGAAATTTTTTTGGTCAAAATGACTATTTTGGTCTCCAAGTGTCTAAAAATCCTTTTTAGTCAAAATAACGGCATTTGGTCACCAAAGGTCTGAACATTTTTTTAGTCAAAATTACTGTATTTTTGTCTTTTAGAGCCTTAAAAAGCCGGGTTTAGATAAGATTTGTCTAAAACTAGCCATTTGGGCTCCAATGGCCTGAAAAGATATTTTCGGTCAAAATTACTCTATTTTGGTCTCCAAGTGTCTTAAAATCCTTTTTTAGTCAAAATAACTGCATTTGGTCAACAAAGGTCAGAAAAAAAATTTAGTCAAAATGACTATATTTTTGTCTTTTAGAGCCTTAAAAAGCCGGTTTTAGACAAGATTTTAGACATTTGGCTCCAATGGCCTGAAAAAAATGTTTTGGTCATAATTACTCTATTTTGGTCTCCAAGTGTCTAAAAACCTTTTGTTAGTCAAAATAACGGCATTTGGTCACCAAAGGTCTGAAATTTTTTTTGGCAAAATGACTGTATTTTTGTCTTTTAGAGCCTTAAAAAGCCGGTTTTAGACAAGATTTTAGACATTTGGGCTCCAATGGCCTGAAAAAAGTTTTTGGTCAAAATGACTTTATTTTGGTCTCCAAGTGTCTAAAAAGCCTTTTTAAGTCAGAGTCTGCAGAGTCGGCGAAACATGTTGGACCTGGGTGACCCCACTACTCTAGGATATGGTTCATAATTTTATGTATTACATATTTTCTATATTGACTGTCTTTTGATGCCTTTGCATCTGTGTCTTTTTTAACAAATTTGTACACATGTATTAATAAAATCATTATATTTTAAATTGGTCTTTTATTTATCTATTCATGCCAAGTAACTCCTGCCTACAAAGTCCCAGGTTGGGTGTTTCCTCAGAATACACAGTTCCCTGTGGGGCTCATTTAGGGTCTGGTGTATTGGAACACCAATACCACTTGATACACTTTTTTCTCATATGTCCTTAGGGATGTGGCAGGACCTTTCTTGGCTTACTGGCATTTAGGGTCGGCACCTAACATTTTCTACTTACTTCTGCATCCTGTGAATGCCTAATGTACCTTTAGCCACAGAATACTACGTTCTTAGCAGTCAGGTAAACCCATGGGAGCTAATTTTTGGGGCCTATACAGGCCGACACTTACTTCTGTATACTGTGTGAATGCCTGATGTACCTCTAGCCATCCAATAATACGTTCTTTGCTGTCAGTTAAACCTATGTGTGCTAATTTTTGGGGCCTAAACAGGCCGACACTTACTTCTGTATACTGTCAATGCCTGATGTACCTCCAGCCATCAAATACACTATGTTCCTTGGTGTCAGTTAAACCCATGTGAGCTAATTTTTGGGGCCTATACAGGCCGACACTTACTTCTATATCCTGTGAATGCCTAATGTACTTCCATCCTTTAAATACTACGTTCCTTGCTGTCAGTTAAACCTATGTGAGCTAATTTTTGGGGTCTATAAAGGCCAACACTTCTGTATACTGTGAATGCCTAATGTACCTTGAGCCACAGAATACTACGTTCTTAGCTGTCAGTTAAACCCATGTGGGCTAATTTTTGGGGACTATACAGGCCGACACTTACTTCTGTATCCTGTGAATGCCTAATGTACCTTCAGCCTCCAAATACTACATACTTAGCTGTCAGGTAAACCCATGTGAGCTAATTTTTGGGGCCTATACATGCTGACACTTACTTCTGTATACTGTGTGAATACCTAATGTACCTCTAAACAAAACAATTCAGGATGCTCATAATTGTCCGTTATGTTCCGCGGAATGACCTTCTCTTTGCCACAAGTTCTGGTCCTGTCCCTATATCACGACATTCTGGGACCAGGTACTGACCTTCATCAGGGAAGTGACGAAGTGGCACATACCCAAAGACCCTATATTGCTCCTGTTCGGTTAATGGGACAAACGCCTCCAAAAGTGGTCTAGCACCCCTGCCTCGCCACATCGTCTGTGGATCCTGACCTGTTTACTGGTGGCCAGAAGGAGAATCCTAACTAATTGGATCTCCACAACTCCCCCCTTAGTTTCCCAGGTCAGATAAGAGCTTTCCACACTTCTTTCCATTGACCGCCTCAACACGGATTTTTCAGCCCCATCCTCACGGAAATCATTTCTACAGAAATGGGACAATTACGTCAAGTACTCCTTCTCCAAATCCGACCCCTCTATGGATCAATATACATTTACGTTCCAGGACTCGCCCAAGAACTCTCCCCCACTCTCACATTCCCCATCAGTTTCCATGCTCTTTTGACTCTGGACCGCCCTGCCCTAATTTGCATAATGTCTGTATTTAATTGTACCTTTTCTGTTGTTGATACTCACGTGTTATATTACAGAATTTAAAAAAAAAAAGGAAAAGCCAAAAGCCTTACAGCACCTGGTATTCCCAGGCGGTCTCCCATCCAGGTACTAACCAGGCCCGACCCTGCTTAGCTTCCAAGATCAGACAAGATAGGGCACGTTCAGTGTGATGTGGCCGTAGGCAATCACCACTGCCACCCTCGACCCCTTTGAACTTTGCCATGGCAAGATGGCACCTCAGGAGAAACAAAAAGAAAGCCAACGAATAAAGGAAAAGCCAAAAGCCTACAGCACCTGGTATTCCCAGGCGGTTTCCCATCCAGGTTCTAACCAGGCACGACCCTGCTTAGCTTCTGAGATCAGACGAGCTTGGGCGTGTTCAGGGTGATGTGGCCATAGGCGATGACCACTGCCACCCTCGACCCCTTTGAACTTGGCCATGGCAAGATGGCACCTCAGGAGAAACAAAAAAAAGGAAACAAATCAAGGAAAAGCCAAAAGCCTACAGCACCTGGTATTTCCAGGCAGTCTCCCATCCAGCTACTAACCAGGCCTGACCCTGCTTAGCTTCTGAGATCAGATGAGATCGGGCGCTTTCAGGGTGATGTGGCCGGAGGCGATCACAAATGCCAACCTCGACCCCTTTGAACTTGGCCATGGCAATATGGCACCTCGGGAGAAACAAAAAGAAAGCCAAACGAATAAAGGAAAAGCCTACAGCACCTGGTATTCCCAGGCGGTCTCCCATCCAGGTACTAACCAGGCTTGATCCTGCTTAGCTTCCAAGATTAGATAAGATCGGGTGCGTTCAAGGTGATGAGGCCATAGGCGATCACCACTGCCACCCTCGACCCCCTTTGAACTTGGCCATGGCAAGATGGCACCTCAAGTTATTCATTGGCTTTCTTTTTGTTTCTCCTGTGTGAATGCCTAATTTACCTCTAGCCATCAAATACACTATGTTCTTTGCTGTCAGTTAAACCCATGTGAGCTAAGTTTTGGGGCCTATACAGGCTGACACTTACTTCTGTATCCTGTGAAAGCCTAATGTACCTCCAGCCATCAAATACTACGTTCTCTGCTGTCAATTAAACCCATGTGAGCTAATGTTTGGGGCCTATAAAGGCCGACACTTACTTCTGTCTACTGTGAATGCCTAATGTACCACCAGCCTTTAAATACACTACGTTCCTTGCTGTCAGTTAAACCCATGTAAGCTAATTTTTGGGGCCTATACAGTCCGACACTTCTGTATACTGTGTGAATGCCTAATGTACCTCAAGCCACCAAATACTACGTTCTTAGTTGTCAGGTAAACTGATGTGGGCTAATTTTTGGGGCCTTTTATGGCCGACACTTACTTCTTTATCCTGTGAATGCCTAATGTACCTTCAGTCACAGAATACTACATTCTTAGCTGTCAGGTAAACCCATTTGGGCTAATTTTTGGGGCCTATACAGGCCGAAACTTACTTCTGTACCCTGTGATTGCCTAATGTACCGTTATCCAATCCTTCCCTCCCAAGAACTAGATGACACATAGGCTGGGAGTCAACTCAGAATGCATTGTTTATTGAAAACACAAGAGATCTACACTTCTCCAAAACCCCCTCCCTCTTCGAGTGATTCCACACAAATACACCGCCCAAAATATGCTTACAAGGCAGACAGGAACAATAGGACAATGGAATGCAGTTATTCACAAAAACAAACCCCACCCCACTAGCAGGTGTCCATGAAACACTGCTGCCATATTCTAGCAATCTGCAATATATCTTTATATATTTCCTCAGGGACACTGTTCAGTAATATTATGGCCATTCTTTCAACACAAGCCACACTGTGTTCATTCCGCTACAGCCTGGGAATACCAGGTGCTGTAGGCTTTAGGCTTTTCCTTTATTCATTGGCTTTCTCTTTGTTTCTCCTGAGGTGCCATCTTGGCATGGCCAAATTCAAAACGGTCGAGGGTGGCAGTGGTGATCGCCTAAGGCCACATCACCTTTAATGCGCTCAATCTGGTCTGATCTTGGAAGCTAAACAGGATTGGGCCTGGTTAGTACCTGGAGGGGGGACTGCCTGGGAATACCAGGTGCTGTAGGCTTTTGGCTTTTCCTTTATTCGTTGGCTTTCTTTTTGTTTCTCCAGAGATGCCATTTTGCCATGGCCAAGTTCAAAGGGGTCGAGGGTGGTAGTGGTGATCGCCAATGGCCACATCACCCTGAACGCACCTGATTTCGTCTGATCTCGGAAGCTAAGCAGGGTCGGGCCTGGTTAGTACCTGGATAGGAGATCACCAGGGAATACCAGGTGCTGTAAGCTTTTGGCTTTTCCTTTATTTGTTGGCTTTCTTTTTGTTTCTCCTGAGGAGCCATCTTGCCATGGCCAAGTTCAAAGGGGTCGAGAGTGGCAGTGGTGATCGCCTACGGCTACATCACCCTGAATGTGCCTGATCTCGGAAGCTAAGCAGGGTTGGGACTGGTTAGTACCTAAATGGGAGACCGCCTGGGATTACCAAGTGCTGTAGGCTTTTGGCTTTTCATTTATTCTTTGGCTTTCTTTTTGTTTCTCCTGAGGTGCCATCTTGCCATGGCCAAGTTCAAAGGGGTCGAGTGTGGCAGCGGTGATTGCCTACGGCCACATCACTCTGAACGTGCCCAATCTCGTCGGATCTCCAAAGCTAAGTAGTGTCGGGCCTGGTTAGTACCTGGATGGGAGACCGCCTGGAAATACCAGGTGCTGTAGGCTTTTGGCTTTTCCTTTATTCGTTGGCTTTCTTTTTGTTTCTCCTGAGGTGCCATTTTGCCATGCCAAGTTCAAAGGGGCCGAGGGTGGCAGTGGTGATCGCCTACGGCCACATCACCCTGAACGAGCCCGATCTCGTCTGATCTCGGAAGCTAAGCTGGGTCGGGCCTGGTTAGTAGGATGTGAGACCGACTGGGAATACCAGGTTCTGTAGGCTTTTGGCTTTTCCTTTATTTGTTGTCTTTCATTTTGTTTCTCCTGAGGTGCCATCTTGCCATGGCCAAGTTCAAAGGGGTCGAGAGTGGCAGGGGTGATTGCCTACAGCCATATTACCCTAAACGTGCCCTATCTTGTCTGATCTTGGAAGCTAAGCAGGTTCGGGCCTGGTTAGTACCTGGAAGGGGGACTTCATGGTTATACCAGGTGCTGTAGGGTTCTGGCTTTTCCTTTATTCGTTGGCTTTCTTTTTGTTTCTCCTGAGGTGCCATCTTGCAATGGCCAAGTTCAAAGGGGTCGAGGGTGGCAGTGGTGGTCGCCTACGGCCACATCACCTTGAACGCGCCCAATCTCGTCTGATCTTGGAAGCTAAGCAGGGTCGGGCCTGGTTAGTACCTGGATGGGAGACCGCCTGGGAATACCAGGTGCTGAAGGCTTTTTGCTTTTTCTTTATTCGTTGGCTTTCTTTTCATTTCTCTTGAGGTGCCATCTTGCAATGGCCAAGTTCAAAGGGGTCGAGGGTGGCAGTGGTGATTGCCTATGGCCACATCACCCTCAACGTGCCCGATCTCATTTGATCTCGGAAGGTAAGCAGCATCAGGCCTGGTTAGTACCTGGATGGGAGACCGCCTGTGTAGCAGAGGAGTAGTTTAATCTACATTGGCTCCGCTGGTAGACAGGAAAACAGGTAATAATCCAACTAAGCAGGTACAGCATGCAACAATCCAGGTAGTGTTATACAATCCTACCCTCCCAAGAACTAGACGACACATAAGCTGGGAGTCAACTCAGAATGCCTTGTTTATTGAAAACACAAGAGATCTACACTCTGCCAAAACCCTCTCCCTCTTTGAGTCATTCCACACAAACACACATCCCATAATATGCTTACAAGGCAGACAGGAACAATAGGACAATGGAATGCCGATATTCACAACAACAAACCCCACCCCACTAGCAGGGGTCTATAAAACACTGCTGCCATATTCTAGCAATCTGCAATATATCTTTATATATTTCCTCAGGGACACTGTTCAGTAATATTATGGTCATTCTTTCAACACAAGCCACACTCTCAGCGTCCATTCCGCTACAGCCTGGGAATACCAGGTGCTGTAGGCTTTTGGCTTTTCCTTTATTCGTTGGCTTTCTATTTGAGAAGTTTGTGTCGGCCTGTATAGGCCCCAAAAAATAGCTCACATGGGTTTAACTGACAGCAAAGAACGTAGTATTTGATGGCTAGAGGTACAGTAGGCATTCACACAGTATACAGAAGTAAGTGTCGGCATGTATAGGCCCCAAAAATTAGCTCACATGGGTTTACCTGACAGTTAAGAATGTAGTATTTGGTGGCTGAAGGTACATTAGGCATTTACAGGATACAGAAGTAAGTGTTGGCCTGTATAGTCCCCAAAAATTAGCCCACATGGGTTTTACTGACAGCTAAGAACGTAGAATTCTGTGGCTAAAGGTACATTAGGCATTCACAGGATACAGAAGTAAGTGTCGGCCATAAAAGGCCCCAGAAATTAGCCCACATATGTTTACCTGACACTTACCTTCAGTCACAGAATACTACGTTCTTAGTTAAACCCATGTGGGCTAATTTTTGGGGCCTATACAGGCCGACACTTACTTCTGTACCCTGTGAATGCCTAATGTACCTTCAGCCACAGAATGATAAATACATTCATTTTGACAAAAAAATTTCAGACCATTGGAGACCGGCAGTGTCTAAAACCGGCTTTTTACGACTCTAAAAAGACAAAAATACAGTCATTTTTGACTAAAAAAGTTTGTCAGTTATTTTGGCTAAAAAAAGCTTTTTAGATACCTGGAGACCAAAAAAGAGTCATTTTGACCAAAGAATTTTTTTCAGGCCATTGGAGCCCAAATGTCTAAAATCTTGTCTAAAACCGTCTTTTTAGGGCTCTAAAAGACAAAAATATAGTCATTTTGACTAAATTTTTTTTCAGACCTTTGGTTACCAAATGCAGTTATTTTGACTAAAAAGGCTTTTTAGACACTTGGAGACCAAAATAGAGTCATTTTGACCAAAAAAATTTTTCAGGCCATTGGAGCCCAAATGGCAGGTTTTAGACAAATCTGGTCTAAAAACGGCTTTTTAAGACACTAAAAGACAAAAATACATTCATTTTGACTAATTTTTTTCAGACCTTTGGTGACCAAATGCAGTTATTTATACTAAAAAAAGATTTTTAGACACTTGGAGACCAAAATAGAGTCATTTTAACCAAAAAAAATGTTCATGCCATTGGAGCCCAAATGTCTAAAATCTTGTCTAAAACCAGCTTTTTAAGGCTCTAAAAGACAAAAATAGAGTCAATTTGTCTAAATTGTTTTTCAGATCTTTGGTGACCAAATGCAGTTATTTTGACTAAAAAAGGCTTTTAGACACTTGAAGACCAAAATAGAGTCATTTTGACCGAAAAAAAATTTCAGGCCATTGGAGCCAATTGTCTAAAATCTTGTCTAAAACCGACTTTTTAAGGCTCTAAAAGACAAAAATATAGTCATTTAGACTAAAAAAACAATTTCAGACCTTTGGTGACCAAATGCAGTTATTTTGACTATAAAATGCTTTTTAGACACTTGGAGACCAAAATAGAGTCATTTTGACCAAAAATTTATTTTCAGGCCATTGGAGCCCAAATGGCCGGTTTTAGACAAATCTTGTCTTAACCACTTAAGCCCCGGAAGATTTTACCCCCATTCCGACCAGGGGGTATTTTACGACTCGGCACTGCGTGACTTTAACTGACAATTGTGCGGTCATGCAATGTGGTACCCAAACGAAATTTACGTCCTTTTTTTCCCACAAACAGAGCTTTCTTTTGGTGGTATTTGATCACCTCTGCGCTTTTTATTTTTTGCGATATTAATAAAAAAAGAGCGAAAATTTTGCAAAAAAATGACATTTTCAACTTTGTCTTTTAAAAAATATCCAATATACTCAATTTATGTATTTTTTTTTGGCCAAAATATATTTAGCTACATGTCTTTGACAAAAAAAAATTCAATGAGCGTATTTTTATTGGTTTGCGCAAAAGTTATAGCGTCTACAAACTATGGTGTAAATACAGAAATTTACGCAGCTTTAATTTTTGACTGCCTATCTCATTTCATGAAGTGCTAAAATGGCAGGGCAGTACAAAACCCCCCCAAACTACCACTTTTTGGAAAGTAGACATCCTAAGGAATGTTCTGAGAGGCATGTTGAGCTCATTGAATATTTCATTTTTTTGTCACAGGTGTTTGAAAAATGACTAAAAATTTTTTTTTTTTTTTTTTTTTTACACAAAGTTGTCATTGAAATGATATATTGCTCACACATGCCATGGGTATATGTGTAATTACACCCCAAAATATATTCTGCTGCTTCTCCTGAGTACAGGGATACCACATATGTGGGACTTTTTGGGAGCCTAGCTGTGTACGGGACCACAAAAACAAATCCCCACCATCAGAATTTCAAAGGGCGTACATTTTTCATTGCATTTTCTCACTACCTCTAACGGTTTAGGAGGCCCTGAAATGTCAAGATACCACAAAACCCCCCCAAATGACCCCATTTTGGAAAGTAGACACCCCAAGCTGTTTGCTAAGAGGCATGGTGAGTCCATGGAATATTTTATATTTTACCACAAGTTTTGGGAATATTACTATTTTTTTTTTTTATTTTTTTTTTTTACACAACGTTGTCACTAAAAGATAAAATTCTCACACATGACATGGGTATATGTGGAATTACACCCCAAAATACATTCTGCCACTTCTCCTGAGTATGGGGATGCCCCATGTGTGAGACTTTTTGGGAGCCTAGCTGTGTACAGGACCGCGAAAACCAATCAACACTCCCAGGTTTTCTAATGGCGTAAATTGTGCATGTCACCTCTGCACTACCTGTCACAGTTTCGGAGGCCCTAAAATTCCAAGATAGCACAAACCCCCCCCAAATGACCCCATTTTGGAAAGTAGACACCCCAAGCTATTTGCTGAGAGGCATGGTGAGTCCATGGAATATTTTATATTCTGCCACAAGTTCCGGGAAATACATATATATATATATTTTTTTTTTTCACAAAGTTGTCAGTAAATGAAATATTGCTCACACATGCCATGGGTATATGTGAAATGACACCCCAAAATACATTCTGCTGCTTCTCCTGAGTACAGGGATACCCCATGTGTGAGACTTTTTTGCAGTCTAGCCGAGTACAGGTCCCCGAAAACCAGTCCCCGCTTTCAGGCTTTCCAAGGGCGTAAATTGTTGATTTCACTCCTGACTACCTATCACAGTTTCGGAGGCCCTAAAATTCCAAGATAGCACAAAACCCCCCCAAATGACCCCATTTTGGAAAGTAGACACCCCAAGCTATTTGCTGAGAGGCATGGTGAGTCCATGGAATATTTTATATTTTGCCACAAGTTCCGGGAAATATATATATATATATATATTTTTTTTTTTTTTCACAAAGTTGTCAGTAAATGAAATATTGCTCACACATGCCATGGGTATATGTGAAATGACACCCCAAAATACATTCTGCTGCTTCTCCTGAGTACAGGGATACCCCATGTGTGAGACTTTTTTGCAGTCTAGCCGAGTACAGGTCCCCGAAAACCAGTCCCCACTTTCAGGCTTTCCAAGGGTGTAAATTGTTGATTTCACTCCTGACTACCTATCACAGTTTCGGAGGCCCTAAAATTCCAAGATAGCACAAAACCCCCCCAAATGACCCCATTTTGGAAAGTAGACACCCCAAGCTATTTGCTGAGAGGCATGGTGAGTCCATGGAATATTTTATATTTTGCCACAAGTTCCGGGAAATATATATATATATATATATTTTTTTTTTTTTACACAAAGTTGTCAGTAAATGATATATTGCTCACACATGCCATGGGTATATGTGAACTGACACCCCAAAATACATTCTGCTGCTTCTCCTGAGTATAGGGATACCCCATGTGTGAGACTTTTTTGCAGTCTAGCCGAGTACAGGACCCCGAAAACCAATCATCGCCTTCAGGCTTTCCAAGGGCGTAAATTGTTGATTTCACTCCTGACTACCTATCACAGTTTTGGAGGCCATGAAATGCCAAGACAGCACAACCCCCCCCCCAAATGACCCCTTTTCGGAAAGTAGACACCCTGAGCTATTTGCAGAGAGGCATGTTGAGTGTTTTGCAGATCTCACTTTTTGTCACAAAGTTTTGGAAATTGAAAAAAGAGGAAAAAAAATGCATTTTCCTGTTTTTTCTTCATTTTCCAAAAAAAATTAGAGCTGCAAAATACTCACCATGCCTCTCAGCAAATAGATTGGAGTGTCTACTTTGCAAAATTGGGTCATTTGGGGGGGGTTTGTGCAATCTTGGCTTTTTATGGACTTCAAAACTGTGATAGGTAGTAAGGAGTGAGATCAACAATTTACGCCCTTAGAAAGCCTAAAGGTGCGCATTGGTTTTCCGGGTCCTGTACGCGGCTAGACTGGCAAAAAGTCTCACACATGGGGTATCATTGTACTCAGGAGAAGCAGCAGAATGTATTTTGGGGTGTCATTTCACATATACCCATGGCCTGTGTGAGCAATATATCATTTACTGACAACTTTGTGTAAAAAAATAAAAAAAAATAAAAAAAATTTTTTTCCTCGAAACTTGTGGCAAAATATAAACTATTCCATGGACTCACCATACTTCTCAGCCAGTAGCTTGGAGTGTCTACTTTGCAAAATGGGGTCATTTGGGGGGGTTTTGTGCCATCTTGAAATTTCAGGGCCTCTGAAACTGTGACAGGTAGTCAGGGGTAAAATCAGCAATTTACGCCATTAGAAAACCTGAAGATGTGGATTGGTTTTCGGGGGCGCGTACACAGCTAGGCTCCCAAAAAGTCTCACACATGTGGTATCCCTGTACTCAGGAGAAGCAAAAGAATGTATTTTGGGGTGTCATTTCACATATTCCCATGGCATGCATGAGCAATATATCATTTAGTGACAACTTTCTGTAAAAAAACAACAAAAAAAAAAAAAAAAATAATTTTCCCGAAACTTGTGGCAAAATATAAAATACTCCATGGACTCACCATGCCTCTCAGAAAAAAGCTTTGGGTGTCTACTTTTCAAAAAGGGGTCATTAGGGGGGTGTTTGAACAGTTCCGGCATTTTATACTCAATCTTATCCACACATCACCCACTCTTCTAACCACTTGAAAACCAAGCCTTTTCTGTGCCTTTTTGTTTACATGAAAAAATATTTTTTTTTTACTAGAAAATTACTTTGAACCCCCAAACATTATATATTTTTTTAAAGCAGAGGCCCTATAGAATAAAATGGTGGATGTTGCAAATTTTTTTGTCACACGGTATTTGCGCACAGATTTTCCAAACGCAATTTTTGCGAAAAAAATACATTTTTTTTTAATTTATTGCACAAATACACTATATAATTCCAATTTTTTTGGTAAAATTTAAAAGATGATCTTATGCCGAGTTCATAGACACCTAACATGACATGCTTTAAAAATTGCGCATGCCTGCGCAGCGACAAAAACGTATGTACATTTTTGAAAACATTTAAAAGTCTCTACAGGTTACCACTTTAGACTTACAGAGGAGGTCTACTGCAAGAATTACTGCACTCGATCTGGCGATCGCGGCGATACCTCACATGCATGCTGCAATTGTGGTTTACATATGACACTAGACCACCGCTTGCGTGCGCCATTGCGCGCAAGCACCGGGGGTAAGGGGGGGGCTCAATTTTTTTTTTTTTTCTTTTGCTTTTTTATGTTATTTTGACACCTTTCCTTTAATTTTTTTTTTTTTAAATCATTTTTATTGTTATCATAGTGAATTTAAATATCCCCTATGATAGCAATCGGTCTTTTAGACTCTAGATCTCTCCTCTGACCTTAACGCATCTGACCACACCAAAATTGGTGTGATAAAATACTTTCCCAATTTCCCAATGGCCCTGTTTATTTCTGGCGAAACAGAAGTCATAAAATGCTCGTAGCCTCCGGCATCTTAGGCCATAGAGATGATTGGAGCCATTCTCATCTCCAATTAGCTCTATGGTTAGATAATTGAACCACCGGCTGCACTCTCGGGTTAACCGGTGGGACAGGAGAGCCAGAGAAAAACCATGGAAGGCTGCGGAAGGCGGCGGTGGGGGGGGGGGAGGCCCCTCCCACTGCATGTAAAAGCAGTCTAGCGGCCAATTACCTGCTAGAATTGCTTTTACATGTAAGCCGACCGCTGGCTGTAAAAAACGATACCAAGATGATGCCTAAATCTGCAGGCATCATCCTGGTATAACCACTCAAAGTCCAGCAACGTACCAGTACATTGCTGGTCCTTGTTTGGCATATAGGTTTTTTTTTTTTTCATGCAGCCTGTGGGCTGAACGGAAAAAAAGAGAACCTATCAGAAATCAGCACAGGAATAATGCGTAGTATTACTCATCATTAACCGCCCAAACAACCACCCACTGAATTTAATGATGGGTATACACGACACTATCCACGTATACCAAAATAGGATTTTAACTGCAGTGCTGAAATCAGAAAATCACCACAGCTGCTATCAGCAAAGGTATCCATATATGCTGAGCGCAAACGCTGTTTGTGTCAGAATATATAAAATCAATGCGTGGTAGCCGACGAGGGACCTGCAAGAGAAACAGGTCACAAAAGAATGAAAAAACAAACAAAGGACATTGAAAAAAAGTATAGTAGGAAGGAGTAGAAGGACATATAAAATGACTGACAACAACAGTTTTTGGATTTTCATCATTAACCGCCCAAACAACCACCCACTGAATTTAATGATGGGTATACACGGCGCTATCCACGTATACCAAAATAGGATTTTAACTGCAGTGCTGAAATCAGAAAATCACAACAGCTGCTATCAGCAAAGGTATCCATATATGCTGAGCGCAAACGCTGTTTGTGTCAGAATATATAAAATCAATGCGTGGTAGCCGACGAGGGACCTGCAAGAGAAACAGGTCACAAAAGAATGAAAAAACAAACAAAGGACATTGAAAAAAAGTATAGTAGGAAGGAGTAGAAGGACATATAAAATTACTGACACCACAACAGTTTTTGGATCCTTTTATTTTTCTTTCTAACTGTTCCTTTACTTCTTGATTTGGGAGGGACTGCGATCATCTGCGATCTTCTCTTCCAGCTTGGGTCTCTCAAAATGTCGATGGACATCCAACATCCTTCGAGACCCTGTGTTTATGTGCCCTACACTGTGTCGTGCTGTACCCTACGCTAATAATCCACTAGTGTATGGTAGCGCTCGAAACATTCCCCGATGCAGAGACCAGGTTGGTCAGGACATTTGGGACAATAATAACGGGTGTCACGCCTAAATCCGCGCTTGCTACAGACACGACATCTTCTTTGGGGCCATCTTTGGGTAGGGGTACTCGGGAGGACATGTGAAAAATGCCTCTCATGCAGCCGGCTCACTGCATCTGGAAGGGGAAGTTGGGCAGGCATGCCTCCTGGGTACAGGTAGGCAAGGATGATCTCTTCCTGGAATTCCCGGAAAGATCCAGTTCGTCCTGACGCCCTGTATAGGACAAAGGCGTTCAGCATAGCCAATTGGTATAGGTAAACAGACACTTTTTTGTACCAGCGTCTGGCTTTACGGGCAACTAAATACGGCGCCAAAAGCTGGTCGTTAAGGTCCACCCCTCCCATGTTAAGGTTATATTCGTGGACACAGAGGGGTTTCTCCACAACGCCAGTTGCCGTAGGAATTTGGATCGTCGTGTCTGGGTGAAGGGAGGACAGAACATAAACATCCCGTGTATCCTTCCACTTCACCGCAAGTAATTTGTCCGTTTTCAAGCAGGCTCTCGCCCCCCGACTAAGACGGGAATCTACAAGCCGTTGGGGGAAGCCCCGGCGATTAGGTCGCACGGTGCCACATGCGCCAATTTGTAAATCAAGAAGGTGACTAAATAGTGGCACGCTTGTATAAAAGTTGTCCACGTACAAATGGTACCCCTTTCCGGATAAGGGTGACACCAAGTCCCAAACGATCTTACCGCTGCTCCCTATGTAGTCTGGGCAGTTGGGGGGCTCCACACAGCTATCTTTTCCCTCATAGACCCGGAAACTAACTGTATAGCCTGTGGCCCTGTCACACAATTTATACAGTTTGACCCCGTACTTGGCACGCTTGCTGGGGAGGTACTGTTTCATAGCAAGGCGGCCAGTAAATTTAATCAGGGACTCGTCAACGCAGACAACTTGTTCGGGGGTAAACAAGGCTGCAAACCGCTGATTGAAGTGGTCTATGAGGGGCCGAATTTTGTGGAGCCGATCGTATGCAGGGTCTCCCCGAGGACGACAGAGTTCATTGTCGCTGAAATGCATAAATCGCAGAATTTGCTCGTATCTCGTCCTGGACATAGAGGCAGAGTACATGCGCATATGGTGAACTGGGCTAGTGGACCAATATAGCCGCAATTCACTCTGTTTAGTTATGCCCATGTGGAGGGAAAGGCCCAGAAAGATCTTAAATTCGGAAACCGTTATAGGTTTCCAGCCGAATTGTCTGGCAAGGTGTGAATTTGGGTTGGCGGCGATGAACTGTTGTGCATACAAATTTGATTGATCCACAATAGATCTGTAAAGATCTTCCGTGAAGAACAGCTCAAAAAAGTTCAGGGGCGTAAAACCAGCTGTCTCCACGTGGATTCCAGGTTGGGCGGTGAATGGGGGAAGTACTGGCGCTGTAGTATCGGTGGGTTGCCAATTAGGAAATGCCAGCGCATCAGGGAGGGCACTATGGGCTCTACGGGCCTGTCTTCGAATACGCGGTGGCTGCGGGCCACTACTTGTGCTAGCCACCGCACCAGCTTCAACTGCACTTAGGGGACTCGCCACGTCACCAGGTCTTACTGCAGTGCTGGTTGTACTAGGTCCAGGTTGTACTAGGCCGCTGGCGCTTGCCAGGTCGCCAGAAGGATGAGCGGCACTAGTACCCACACTCTGCTCCATACGAGCACCCTGCGATTCCTGCATCACAACAACTTCAGAATGGGGTCGGGTACGCCTGGGTCTAACAGGGACCCATCTGTCGTCGGAGCTATCTGTCAGGGAGCCGCTGCCGTCATCAGGTTCATATACTGACACTAATTCGGTCATTGTAGCTTCCCCTTCGCTATCAGATGACTCGGTCAGCATATAACTGAGAAGCTCTTCATCCCTGTACGAACGTTTGGTCATTTTGGCAACTAAATTTACTCGTACAGTGATGCGACTCACAGGTAATAAAAGCACCTGGTTGTCGAAGACTATTTCAAGCGCTACAAAAAAAACTGCTAATGCTAGCAGGGATCAGGCCTGACTCTGCTAACACAGCGGTTTTGTGTCTTGTGTTTTTTTGCAAGTGACAGTAATCTATTGATTACTACACTTGCCTGGGTGAAAGGGTTAAACGCAGGTGCTGGCCGGAATCAGTACTGATCGTGCAAACACCGCGTTTTGGGAACCCTAAACTATGGGGGCGCTAGTATAGTTCTGATCAGATCAGATATTGATCTGTTCAAACACTATACTAGAAATGGAAGTGTAGGTGCGTGCGTGCGTGCGTGCGTGTGTGGCAATCAAGGGGTTACTTCTAAACTATGCGCTGGGGATCTGGGGGGGGTGGCGGGGACCCTAAACCTCCTTTGGGAAAGAAACTAGCTAGCTAGCGCAACCTCAAGTCACAATGACACCAATACAAAATACAGTAAAAACAGTATATTATGTGTGTATTAGTGCTAATGTGACAGAGGGTGTAGGGGTTAACGGGATGTGATCAGGGGGGGATCAGGGGTTTAAATCTTTATTGGAAGGGACTGGCGGGTATCCTAAGGATAAAAGGAACGGTGGCAAGCGCTAAACCTGGTCACAAGTCACACTTATACGGGTATATAGAAAATGCTATATACTGTATACAGTGTGCGTTGTGGCAGGGGGTGTAGGGGTGATCAGGAGGGGATCAGGGGATTAAATCTTTATTGGGCGGGTGGGGGGGACCCTAAACCTGCTTGGGACACAAACTTAGTCGCCTGCGCTAATTCTGATCACAATGACACTAATACAAAAATACAAAAACACAGTATATTACGTTTGTATTAGTGCTGATGTGACAGAGGGTGTAGGGGTTAACTAGCGGTGATCAGGGGGGGATCAGGTGGGATCAGGGGCTTAAATCTTTATTAGGGGGGGGTGGCGGGTAATTCAAGTGGAAAAAGGGGGGTCGCAAGCGCTAGACCTGACCACAAATCACACTTATACGGGTATATAGCAAAATGCTATATACTGTATACGGTGTGTGTTATGGCAGGGGGTGTAGGGGTGATCAGGGGGGGGTCAGGGGCTTAAATCTTTATTGGGCGGGTGGCGGGGACCCTAAACCTTCTTGGGACAGAAACTTAGTCGCCTGCGCTAATTCTGATCACAATGACACTAATACAAAAATACAATAACACCGTATATTGCGTTTGTATTAGTGCTGATGTGACAGAGGGTGTAGGGGTTAACGGCGGTGATCAGGGGGGGTTCAGGGGGGATCAGTGGGTTAAATCTTTATTAGGGGGGGGTGGGGGGTAATTTGAGTGGAAAAGGGGGGGTCGCAAGGGCTACACCTGTTCACAAATCACACTTATACAGGTATATAGGTATATGCTATATGCTGTATATAGTGTGTGTTGTGTCAGGTGCTGTAGGGGTTAATTGGGGGGGCGATCGGGGGTGAAATGTGCCTATCTAACTGTGTGTGGGTGTGCTTGGTGCAGTACTCACAGTAAGATGTGCTCTCCTCTCACGCTGGATCCAAAAAGACCGTTGTGGGGGGAGGGCACATCTCCTCTAAGCCTGTGTTTACATTTCACAGGCTTAGAGGATGATCTGATTGGGCAGGACCGATCAACAGGTCCAGACCAAAAATGATTGGCCTGGACCTGATGACTGATCGGTTCTGAACCCAATCGAGTCATCATCGGCGGCGGGGACGCGCGGGAGCGCGCACAGGGCCGGCAAATTGTGCTGACGTAGGCCTACGTCAGTTTGCCTGGCCGGGGCTGAGTGCCGACGTAGATCGTCGTGCGCCGGTCGTAAAGTGGTTAAACTGGCTTTTTAAAGCTCTAAAAGACAAAAATACATTCATTTTGACTTAATTTTTTTTCATACCTTTGGTGACTAAATTTTTGCCTTTTTTTAGTCAAAATACTGCATTTGGTCACCAAAGGTCTGAAAAAAACTTTAGTCAAAATGACTATATGTTTGTCTTTTAGCGCGTTAAAAGCCGGTTTTAGACAAGATTTTAGACATTTGGCTCCAATGACCTGAAATTTTTTTCGGTCAAAATGACTCTATTTTGGTCTCCAAGTGTCTAAAAAGCCTTTTTTAGTCAAAATAACTGCATTTAGTCACCAAAGATCTGAAAAACAATTTAGTCAAATTGACTCTATTTTTGTCTTTTAGAGCCTTAAAAAGCCAGTTTTAGACAAGATTTTAGACATTTGGGCTCCAATGGCATGAACATTTTTTTGGTAAAATGACTCTCTTTTGGTCTCCAAGTGTCTAAAAATCTTTATTTTTGTCTTTTAGAACCCTAAAAAGCCGGTTTTAGACAAGATTTTAGACATTTGGGCTCCAATGGCCTGAAAAAATTTCTTTGGTCAAAATGACTCTTTTTTTGTCTCCAGGTGTCTAATAACCTTTTTTTAGCCAAAATAACTGCATTTGGTCACCAAAGGTCTGACAAACTTTTTTAGTCAAAAATGACTGTATTTTTGTCTTTCAGAGTCTTAAAAAGCCGGTTTTAGACACTGCACTTGGTCTCCAATTGTCCAAAATTTTTTTGTCAAAATGAATGTATTTAGCATTCTGTGGCTGAAGGTACATTAGGCATTCACAGGATACAGAAGTAAGTGTCGGCCATAAAAGTCCCCAAAAATTAGCCCGACAGCTAAGAACGTAGTATTTGGTGGCTGAAGGTACATTAGGCATTCACAGGGTACAGAAGTAAGTGTCGGCCTGTATAGGCCCCAAAAATTAGCTCACATGGGTTTAACTGACCGCAAAGAATGTAGTAAATCCGCTCGGGCGAGCTCGTCTTTTATGGCTTCAGATAACCCAAGCCTGAACTGGGTTCGCAAAGATGCATCATTCCACCCTGAATCAAGGGTCCATCTCTTGAACTCTGCTACGAAATCTTCAACAGGTCTCCTTCCTTGTTTTAAAGCCCTCAATTGGCTGTCAGCAGTACTCTGCCTATTAGAGTCTTCATATAGGCTAGAGAGCTCTGCTAAAAACGTAGGATAGGAGTTGAGAAGAGGGTCATTTTTCTCAATAAGAGAGTCTGCCCAAGCCCGTGGATCACCTGACATATATGATATAGTGGTGCAGACTTGTGGAGGGTTTATTTTGGACTCGGGGGGTTGGGCAGCAGTGAGCTGTGAAACACGGGCTATCTGCTGTCTCAAGGTCTGGTTTTCATTTTTCACTTCAGTAAGTGAAAGAATTAATGAATTTACCTTTTGTGTTAGTTGTATCACATGTGTAGCTATTTCCGCTGAATCCATTTTTCGGGTTCGTGCAATCTGTAACGCTCCGGCGTTTATTTGTGTGGTGTGGATTTGCAGCTGCGGAAGTTACACTCAGTAGTCATGTAGAGATGTGTTGAACTACCATATCCAACTCTCAAGACTCATAGTTACATAGTTACATAGTAGGTGAGGTTGAATAAAGACAATAGTCCATCCAGTTCAACCTGTGTAGGTGTGTGTGACTGTAATCATCTAACATAGCCCTCAATCTCCTGATCCTTGAGATGTAAGTCTAAGAGTCTTTTGAAAGTCACCATACTACCCGCAGAAACCACCTCTTGTGGTAGACAATTCCACAATCTTGTAGCCCTAACAGTAAAGAACCCCCCACGTTGCCTGAGGTTAAAACGCTTCTCCTCTAATCGCATTGTATGTCCTCGAGTCCTCATGCAATTCCTTCGAATGAACAGCTTTTCTTCTAAGCTGAGATCCCCATTAAGATATTTATAAATTGCTATCATGTCCCCTCTCAGACGTCTTTTCTCCAGGGAAAATAAATCGAGCGATTGCAGCCGCTCTTCATAGGTAAGGTCCTCCAACCCCCTAATCAGTTTAGTTGCCCTTCTCTGGACTTTCTCCAGCTCCAACACATCCCTCCTGAGGACTGGCGACCAGAACTGGACAGAATACTCCAGATGCGGTCGGACCAGAGTTTTATAAAGTGGAAGGATTATAGTCTTATCTCTGGAATACATCCCTTTCTTTATGCATGCTAATATTCTGTTGGCTTTGGAAGCTGCCGCTTGGCATTGCATGCTGTTGCCTAATCTATCATCAACTAAGACTCCCAGATCCTTCTCCATTTTTGATTCCCCCAAGGGTTCCCCTCCTAACGTGTATTGTGTTTTTATGTTTTTGGTCCCCAAGTGCAAAACCTTACACTTCTCCACATTAAACCTCATTTGCCATGTCGTTGCCCACTCCGTAATTTTGTCCAGGTCATTCTGTAGGATATCTGCTTCATGCTGTGCAGTTATTGCCCTGGCCAATTTTGTGTCATCTGCAAAAACTGATAACGAACTACTGATCCCGTCCTCAATGCTGTTTATGAATAAATTGAACAAGGTTGGTCCCAGGACTGAGCCCTGGGGCACCCCGCTTACTACCTCAGACCAGTCTGAGTATGCGCTGTTTATTACTACCCTTTGGACACGGCCTTTTAGCCAATTCCGTATCCAAGAGCAAACCCTGCTGTCGATACCTGCAGACCTTATTTTATAAATTAAGCGCTTGTGGGGAACTGTATCAAACGCCTTAGCGAAGTCCAAGTACACCACATCCACTGGTCTCCCCCTATCTAGCTCACAGCTCACTTCCTCGTAGAATGCTAAGAGATTGGTTTGACAAGATCGCCCATTTGTAAACCCGTGCTGGTTACTACTGATGATGTTGTTGTCTTTAGCATACTCTACCATATAGTCCCTTATCATCCCCTCCAAAAGTTTACATATTATTGATGTCAGACTGACAGGCCTATAATTTCCCGGGATATGTCTCTGGCCCTTTTTGAATATCGGAATCACGTTAGCCTTCCTCCAATCCCCTGGTACATCTCCTGTCCTAATACTGTCAGCAAAGATCAGGAACAGTGGTCTAGATATAACCATACTGAGTTCCTTGAGCACTCTCGGATGTACGCCATCCGGGCCTGGTGATTTGTTTGTGTTAAGTTTATCCAGTCTTTCCCTGATTTCCCCCTCTGTTAGCCATAGTGGCAAGTCCTGTGTATTACTACTAACCATACAGTCATGGTCAGTGTACCCTTCCTTTTCCTGCGTAAAGACTGACGAGAAAAAAGAATTCAGCACGGTTGCTTTTTCAGTGTCCTCTGTAACCATCCTCCCATCATCGCTAATTATGTGTGCAATATGCTCTGCCCTAGTTTTTTTGCTGTTGATATATTTAAAGAATTTCTTTGGGTTTTTTTTACTATCCTCCGCTATTTGTCTCTCAAAGTTGATTTTAGCCATCTTGATTTCGTGTTTACACTTCTTATTTTCCTCCTTGTATTGCTGGAAGGCCGATACGGTGCCCTCTGATTTATATTTCTTGAAGGCCAATTTTTTTCCCCTAATAAGTTTTTTAACGCTACAGTTTAGCCAGCCAGGTTTGGCTTTGTCTCTTCTAAATTTATTCCCCATAGGAATGCACTGCAAGATGCCTTTGCTTAATATTGTTCTAAAGCATTCCCATTTTTCCTCTGTGGTCAGTGATCCCAGGGTTTGGTCCCAGTTTACCCTTTCCATCAATGAGTACAATTTTGGAAAGTCTGCCCTTCTGAAGTTTAGGGTTCTTATGTTCCCCACTTGCCTTTTTATATTGTTATTTATACTAAATGTGATCATCCTGTGATCGCTAGAGCCCAGGTTGTCCTGGACTCCTACCTCCGAGATTATGTCAGGGTCATTAGTGATCAATAGATCCAGGATAGCATTCTCTCTAGTAGGGGAATCCACCAACTGCGACATGTAGTTATCCTGTAAGGTTTCCGTGAATAGCCGGGCCTTATGCGAGTGTGCAGTCCCCTCTTCCCAGTCAATGTCGGGATAATTGAAGTCCCCCAATATGATGACTGATCCTAGTTTTGCCGCTTTACCTATTAGTGCTAAAAATTCCAGCTCTACCTCCTCCCCTTGGTTAGGTGGCCTATAGCAAACCCCCACAACTACTTTTCCCTTATCTTCTTCCCTATCGAGTTCAACCCACTCATCATTGTGCATCAGCAAGTCTCAAGCTGTCTCAGCAAGCACATACACAAACACAGACACTCATTAAAGATGTTCCTGGAGTGATATGTTTATATGTGAAAGTATAGAGGTGATGCCTTGATACAACTTAGTATCAAAATAGACAGATGATTGCGAGAGAGGAAGGCTGAGAAAATGGGAATCCCATTACCCAACCCTTCTCGGGAGTCGTCCTTCGATCCTACTCCTATGGAGGTAGGAACCATCCGCCCACCAATATCATCTACTGAAAAGACCAGGAGAAAAACAGAAAATCTCTGTATGTACTGCGCCTCCGCCGAACATTTGATAAGCGTTTGTCCCCTTGTCCACAAGAAAAAGGGTGAGTGTGCACAGGTCTTGCTGGGGGGATTAACGACTTCTTTTACTAATCCCTATCACTTTATTCGTTTGATCCTACAGTGGGACCAAATTAGGATCACCACCAAGGCCATGACCGACACAGGATCTTGTGGGAACTACATTGACACTAGTTTTGTTGCTTTAAATAAAATACCTATTATTTCAAAACCCAAACCTGTCTCTGTTAGTTTGATTAACGGTATTCCGTTATCTTCTGGTCCAATTACCACTCAGACACAAGCACTCCTTGCTACTGCTAACGAGTCTCATGTTGAGACCACCACGTTTGATGTGTTACCCTCACCACATTTTCCCATTATTTTGGGACTTCCCTGGTTACATATACATCAACCAACTATTGATTGGAAGACACGGTCCCTAACCTTCCCTTCTCACTATTGCGAGACCACGTGTAACCTCCAATCTCAAAAGAAAATCCTGTCCATGGTGTCAGAGGAAATTACACCACCACCATGCTATCAGGATTTATCAGAAGTCTTCCTTGAGAAAAATGCTCAAGTGTTGCCTCCCCATAGGGACAACGATTGTTCTATTGACCTACTCCCTAATAGTAAGCTACCTTTCGGTCATGTTTATCCTCTTTCTCAGGATGAACTTTCTCATCTCAAGGAATACTTGGATGAGAACTTAGCGAAAGGGTTCATTAGACCCTCTACTTCCTCTACAGCTGCAGGACTTTTCTTTGTCCGCATTAAGGTTTTAAGCCTTCGGCCTATTATTGACTATAGTCAATTAAATATTATTACGATAAAGGATCGCTATCCCTTACCTCTCATCCCGGAACTGATTGAACAAGTGCGTGGAGCCACTTACTTCTCAAAGTTAGACCATAAAGGGGCTTACAATCTCATCCGCATCCGTAGTGGGGATGAGTGGAAGACAGCATTCAGAACTAGATACGGACTATTCGAATATCTAGTGATGCCGTTTGGGTTGTATTACACAAGCATTTCAGCGGTTTCATAAACGACATCTTCCGAGATCTACTCGATGTCTGTGTCGTAGTATATCTGGACGATATACTCATTTACTCTCAATCCTTGTCTGAACATAAAAGACATGTAAGACTTGTGTTGTCCAGATTGCTCGCACACAACTTGTACGTAAAACTGAAGAAATGCCTATTCCATAAGGAAGAGGTGTTATTCTTAGGATACATCATATCTAAGAACAGCATCAAGATGGATATGAGCAAGATATCCTGTATTCTGGATTGGCCTGTACCAACAACTCATAAGGCCTTACAACGATTTCTTGGATTCTCAAACTTCTATAGGAAGTTCATCAAGAACTTCTCGTCTATTGTGAGACCACTCACACAACTTACAAGTGTTAAGCAAACATTTAAATGGTCTGAAGAAGCAAATAAAGCGTTCAGCTTGTTGAAATCAAGCTTCATTACCGCTCCCATACTACGCCATCCAGACCCATCCCTCCAATACATCCTGGAGGTAGATGCGTCAAATATGGCTGTAGGAGCAGTTCTTTCCCAAGGACCTACGAATACTTCACCACTTCATCCAGTTGCCTTCTTCTCTAAATCACTAAGTAACCCAGAGGTGAACTACCCAGTGGGTGAAAAAGAGTTACTTGCCATGAAGTTGGCACTGGAGAATTGGCGACATCTACTTGAGGGCACCCGGTTGCCAATACTCATATATACAGACCATAAAAACCTCCAATATCTCCAGACCAACAAGACCCTTTCCCACCGACAGGTACGTTGGTCGCTATTCTTCCTAAGATTCAATTTCTTAGTGACCTATACACCTGCAGACAAAAACAAGAAGGCAGATGCGTTATCACGGTTAACCGAAGATAACTGTGCCGAAATTCCTTCATTACCTATAATACCCCATGACCGTATTATTGGTGTTGTTCGTCCCTTAAAGGAAGAGATTCTGCACAGTCTAAGACTGGATTCACCACCACCTCTACTAAGTACTGATGCAGAAGGCTTCCGCTACTTTAACGACAAACTCTACATACCTCCCGGTATGCGTACCAAAATCTTGGAGTTATCCCATGACGTACCTATGGCAGGACATATGGGTATGACTAAGACATTTAATTTGCTCACTAGGCAATTTTGGTGGCCTGGGATGAAGACGTCTGTACAAAAATTCATTTCTTCATGTGACATCTGTGCAAGGTCCAAAATTGACACTACAAAACCTTCTGGTTTACTTTGCAGTCTACCAATACCCAAAGTTCCATGGTAAGTTGTTTCTTTAGACTCCATAGTGGAATTACCACCGTCCAAGGGATTCACTACCATCCTAGTGTCAGTGGACCATCTGACAAAAATGGCACATTTCATTCCCATTCGCAGACTACCTTCATCTAAGGAAACAGCGGAATTGCTAGTAAAATATGTGTTCAAACTACATGGAATTCCAAAGACTCTTTTATCTGACCGGGGCTCGCAGTTCATCTCTAAGTTTTGGCAAGCTCTATGCCACATACTGCGCATTGAGCGAAAACTTACTTCCCCCTATCACCCGCAGACCAACGGACAAACTGAAAGAGTCAACCAGTGTATTGAAAAATATTTGCGTTGCTACACCTCATACCTACAGGATGATTGGGTGGACCTCCTCCCTCTGGCAGAATTTGCTTATAACAATGCAACCCACAGTACTACTAAGCAAAGTCCGTTCTACCTGAACTATGGGTTCCATCCCACAATTCTTCCACCACGCATCCTACCATCAAGTAACCCAGTAGCCTCTGACTATCTCACCCAAATAAAAGACTCTTTGGGCTTACTTAACACCACCATCTCACATGCTCATAGCCAACAAAAGAGGTACTATGACCTCCGCAGAAGACCTTCACCTCAATATGCTATTGGGGATCTTGTTTGGCTATCTACGAGGAACTTGAGGTTGAAAATTCCTAGTAAAAAGCTTGAACCTCTATTCCTGGGACCTTTCCCAATTGAGAAGCTCATTGGGGAATCTGCAGTTCGACTCACTTTACCGGCAGATCTTAAAATACACCCCACGTTCCATGTATCTCTATTGAAGCCACATACACCCAACCAAGGGATTAGACCTACCATCGCGCCTCCACCTCCAATACAAGTTGAAGGTGGAGAAGAATTTGAGATTAAAGAAATTTTGGATTCTCCTATCCACAGAGGAAAGCTCCAATATTTCATAAGATGGAAAAATTATGGTCCCCAAGATGACACCTGGTTGGATGCTTCTGACGTCCACGCACCCAGGCTTATACGAAGGTTACACTCCAAATACCCGGAGAGACCAGTGTTATAGGCCTTCCGGAGCCGGCCTTAGGGGGGGGGTACTGTAAGATCCTGGTACCTGCGGTACCCTTCCAGCCTATTATTTGTACATTACGTTCCACCATATAGATAGGTGGAACGCATCTAGTACCTGTCCCTTTAAATTCCATGACCTCTTCAGTGAGTGCCGCTCTGAGCGGCTATTTCAACCGCCGGCATTCACTCACATGTGTTCGTGCAAACCGCTTGCTACAGCATTACCTAACGCTGCCGAATCCTCCAGCTATTCCCTAATACCTGGATTGACCGAAGACTTGCTACAACATCTTGTATCTCGCTACAAGATCATTACCTCACCGCCGGAACCCTCTCCTTACAAACCTACCAGTGATAAGTACCCCGCAGGGGAATACCTTCCTAATCTACTTTCACTACTACTCTGCTTACTAAAGACTATTGCTACTCTAAGAACTATACTGTTACATCTAACATCTGCACCGCTACTTAGATTGCAAGCTCTTGAGCCTATTACCATCTTGTCACTGCACTAGCCTAGCATCTCCTGTACACTTCATCTGCTCTTCACTACCACCTGTTACCTGTACATGATTGCTATCCTAAGTGCTTACTATCACCATCTGTTACCTCTTACCATTGCTATCACTATCCACGCCTGTCCCCTCAGTATCACCTCTATACTTTCACATATAAACATATCACTCCAGGAACATCTTTAATGAGTGTCTGTGTTTGTGTATGTGCTTGCTGAGACAGGCTGATGCACAATGATGAGTCTTGAGAGTTGGATATGGTAGTTCAACACATCTCTACATGACTACTGAGTGTAACTTCCGCAGCTGCAAATCCACACCACACAAATAAACGCCGGAGCGTTACACCGACACAAACTTCTCAAAAAGAAAGCCAACGAATAAAGGAAAAGCCAAAAGCCTACAGCACCTGGTATTCCCAGGCTGTAGCGGAATGGACGCTGAGAGTGTGGCTTGTGTTGAAAGAATGACCATAATATTACTGAACAGTGTCCCTGAGGAAATATATAAAGATATATTGCAGATTGCTAGAATATGGCAGCAGTGTTTCATAGACCCCTGCTAGTGGGGTGGGATTTGTTATTGTGAATACCGACATTCCATTGTCCTATTGTTCCTGTCTGCCTTGTAAGCATATTATGGGATGTGTGTTTGTGTGGAATGACTCAAAGAGGGAGAGGGTTTTGGCAGAGTGTAGATCTCTTGTGTTTTCAATAAACAAGGCATTCTGAGTTGTCCTTTATTCATTGGCTTTCTCTTTGTTTCTCCTGAGGTGCCATCTTGGCATGGCCAAATTCAAAAGGGTCGAGGGTGGCAGTGGTGATTGCCTAAGGCCACATCACCTTTAATGCGCTCAATCTGGTCTGATCTTGGAAGCTAAGCAGGATTGGGCCTGGTTAGTACCTGGAGGGGGGACTGCCTGGCAATACCAGGTGCTGTAGGCTTTTGGCTTTTTCTTTATTCGTCGTTTATTCAAAGGGGTCGAGGGTGGTACTGTGTAATGTTCTGGTACCTCTGGTACCCTTATTCCACTTTTCATTCCGCGTATGCGTCCCACCATTCTCTTCTGGTAGGTGCGCATACACCTTTAAGACCGATGCTGTCATCACTGAGCGCCACAGAGCGGCTATTTCAACCGCCGGCGTTCTCACTCACATGTTCATTCAACCTGCCTTGCATCTATGCTTAAAAGCGTGTCTCGCTGTGGAACCTCGCTACAGATCCCTGTATCTCGCTACCAGGATCACTTCCTCAGACCCGAACCTCGCTACTGATCCCTGTATCTCGCTACTGGATCACTTCCTCATCACCGGACCCTTCTACTACTATACTATAGTGATAAGTACCCCGCAGGGGAAACCTCCATAACTTACACTACTACTATTGCATTAAGGACTGTTACTACCTATCCATACTATCCTATCATCTGCACTGTTGCATAGATTGCTAGCTCTTGAGACTACTACCATCTATCTGCATAGATTGCTAGCTCTCCTGTCTACTACCATCTATCATCTGCACTGCTGCATAGATTGCTAGCTCTCCTGTCTACTACTATCTATCCTTGCACTGGGTTAGTCTATCCTTGTATTTGTCATCTGCTGTCCTCACCACCTGTTAGCATACTCGATACTAACCTATCTGCATTCCTAAATACCATCTTGAACTCTCCTGTACAAACCTATCAAGTGCTTACCATCCTTGTCACTGTTCACACCTGTCCCTTCAGCACATCACCTTCATACTATCATATACATCCTATCACTCCAGGAACATCTCATTGAGTGTGTATATATCTGTATGTTGAAGCTGACAGGCCCACGGTGATGAGTCCTGGAGAGTTGGATCTGGTATTCAACACATCTCTACATGACTACTGAGTGGAGATTTTGCAGCTGTAAATCCAGCCTATAACAAAACGCAGGAGCGTTACACACTGGTGATCACCTATGGCTACATCACCCTGAAAACACCCCATCACCTCTGATCTCGGAAGCTAAGCAGGGTCAGGCCTGGTTAGTACCTGGATGGGAGACCGCCTGGGAATACCAGGTGCTGTAGACTTTTGGCTTTTGCTTTATTCGTTGGCTTTCTTTTTGTTTATCCTGAGGTGCCATCTTGCTATGGCCAAGTTCAAAGGGGTCAATGGTGGCAGTGGTTATTGCCTATGGCCACATCACCCTTAACGCGCCTGATCTCGGAAGCTAAGCAGGGTCAGGCCTGTAACCAGGATGGGAGACCACCTGGGAATACCAAGTGCTGTAGACTTTTGGCTTTTCCTTTATTCGTTGGCTTTCTTTTTGTTTCTCCTGAGGAGCCATCTTGCCATGGCCAAGTTCAAAGGGGTCGAGGGTAGCAGTGGTGATCGCCTACGGCCACATCACCCTGAACGCGCCTGATCTCGGAAGCTAAGCAGGGTCGGGCCTGGTTAGTACCTGAAGGGGAGACCGCCTGGGAATACCAAGTGCTGTAGGCTTTTGGCTTTTCATTTATTCGTTGACTTTCTTTTTGTTTCTCCTGAGGAGCCATCTTGCCATGGCCAAGTTCAAAGGGGTCGAGGGTGGCAGTGGTGGTTGCCTATGGCCACATCACCCTGAATGCGCCCGATCTCATTTGATCTCGGAAGCTAAGTAGCATCAGGCCTGGTTAGTACCTGGATGGGAGACCGCCTGTGTAGCGGAGGAGTAGTTTAATCTACATTGGCTCTGCTGGTAGACAGGAAAACAGGTAATAATCCAACTAAGCAGGTACAGCATGCAACAATCCAGGTAGTGTTATACAATCCTTCCCTCCTAAGAACTAGATGACACATAAGCTGGGAGTCAACTCAGAATGCCTTGTTTATTGAAAACACAAGAGATCTACACTCTGCCAAAACCCTCTCCCTCTTTGAGTCATTCCACACAAACACACATCCCATAATATGCTTACAAGGCAGACAGGAACAATAGGACAATGGAATGTCGGTATTCACAATAACAAACCCCACCCCACTAGCAGGGGTCTATGAAACACTGCTGCCATATTCTAGCAATCTGCAATATATCTTTATATATTTCCTCAGGGACACTGTTCAGTAATATTATGGTCATTCTTTCAACACAAGCCACACTCTCAGCGTCCATTCCGCTACAGCCTGGGAATACCAGGTGCTGTAGGCTTTTGGCTTTTCCTTTATTCGTTGGCTTTCTTTTTGAGAAGTTTGTGTCGGTGTAACGCTCCGGCGTTTATTTGTGTGGTGTGGATTTGCAGCTGCGGAAGTTACACTCAGTAGTCATGTAGAGATGTGTTGAACTACCATATCCAACTCTCAAGACTCATCATTGTGCATCAGCCTGTCTCAGCAAGCACATACACAAACACAGACACTCATTAAAGATGTTCCTGGAGTGATATGTTTATATGTGAAAGTATAGAGGTGATACTGAGGGGACAGGCGTGGATAGTGATAGCAATGGTAAGAGGTAACAGATGGTGATATTAAGCACTTAGGATAGCAATCATGTACAGGTAACAGGTGGTAGTGAAGAGCAGATGAAGTGTACAGGAGATGCTAGGCTAGTGCAGTGACAAGATGGTAATAGGTTCAAGAGCTTGCAATCTAAGTAGCGGTGCAGATGTTAGATGTAACAGTATAGTTCTTAGAGTAGCAATAGTCTTTAGTAAGCAGAGTAGTAGTGAAAGTAGATTAGGAAGGTATTCCCCTGTGGGGTACTTATCACTGGTAGGTTTGTAAGGAGAGGGTTCCGGCGGTGAGGTAATGATCTTGTAGCGAGATACAAGATGTTGTAGCAAGTCTTCAGTCAATCCAGGTATTAGGGAATAGCTGGAGGATTCGGCAGCGTTAGGTAATGCTGTAGCAAGCGGTTTGCACGAACACATGTGAGTGAATGCCAGCGGTTGAAATAGCTGCTCAGAGCGGCACTCACTGTTGAGGTCATGGAATTGAAAGGGACAGGTACTAGATGCGTTCCACCTATCTATATGGTGGAACGTAATATACAAATAATAGGCTGGAAGGGTACCGCAGGTACCAGGATCTTACAGTCGGCCTGTATAGGCCCCAAAAAATAGCTCACATGGGTTTAACTGACAGCAAAGAACGTAGTATTTGATGGCAAGAGGTACAGTAGGCATTCACACAGTATACAAAAGTGTCGACATGTATAGGCCCCAAAAATTAGCTCACATGGGTTTACCTGACAGTTAAGAATGTAGTATTTGGTGGCTGAAGGTACATTAGGCATTCACAGGATACAGAAGTAAGTGTCGGACTGTTTAGGCCCCAAAAATTAGCTCACATGGGTTTAACTGACAGCAAAGAATGTAGTATTGGATGGCTAGAGGTACAGCAGGCATTCACACAGTATACAGAAGTAAGTGTCGGCCTCTATAGCCCCCAAAAATTAGCTCACATGTGTTTACCTGACTGCTAAGAATGTAGTATTCTGTGGCTAAAGGTACATTAGGCATTCACAGGATACAGAAGTAAGTGTCGGCCATAAAAGGCCCCAGAAATGAGCCCACATGGGTTTACCTGACACTTACCTTCAGTCACAGAATACTACGTTCTTAGTTAAACCCATGTGGGCTAATTTTTGGGGCCTATACAGGCCGACACTTACTTCTGTACCCTGTGAATGCCTAATGTACCTTCAGCCACCAAATACTACGTTCTTAGCTGTCAGGCTAATTTTTGGGGACTTTTATGGCCGACACTTACTTCTGTATCCTGTGAATGCCTAATGTACCTTCAGCCACAGAATGCTAAATACATTCATTTTGACAAAAAAATTTTGGACAATTGGAGACCAAGTGCAGTGTCTAAAACCGGCTTTTTAACACTCTAAAAGACAAAAATACAGTCATTTTTGACTAAAAAAGTTTTCCAGACCTTTGGTGACCAAATGCAGTTATTTTGGCTAAAAAAAGGTTATTAGACACCTGGAGACCAAAAAAGAGTCATTTTGACCAAAGAAATTTTTTCAGGCCATTGGAGCCCAAATGTCTAAAATCTTGTCTAAAACCGGCTTTTTAGGGCTCTAAAAGACAAAAATATAGTCATTTTGACAAAAAAAATTTTCAGACCTTTGGTTACCAAATGCAGTTATTTTGACTAAAAAGGCTTTTTAGACACTTGGAGACCAAAATAGAGTCATTTTGACCAAAAAATTTTTTTCAGGCCATTGGAGCCCAAATGGCCGGTTTTAGACAAATCTGGTCTAAAACAGGCATTTTAAGACTCTAAAAGACAAAAATACATTCATTTTGACTTAATTTTTTTTCAGACCTTTGGTGACCAAATGCAGTTATTTTGACTAAAAAAGGCTTTTTAGACACTTGGAGACCAGAATAGAGTAATTTTGACCAAAAAATGTTTTTCAGGCCATTGGAGCCATGGGTTTTACTGACAGCTAAGAATGTAGAATTCTGTGGCTAAAGGTACATTAGGTATTCACAGGATACAGAAGTAAGTGTCGGCCATAAAAGGCCCCAGAAATTAGCCCACATGGGTTACCTGACACTTACCTTCAGTCACAGAATACTACGTTGTTAGTTAAACCCATGTGGGCTAATTTTTGGGGCCTATACAGGCCGACACTTACTTCTGTACACTGTGAATGCCTAATGTACTAGGGGGACGGAGCGTGCGTGGCCGATGCAGAGTCTCTCTCTGGTAACAGATCGCTGACATCGCTTATACAGCAGGCACTGCTGAGTGCCCAACAAATGTGAGTTGATCTGCCTTTCTCTAATAAAGCACACCCTTATTAGTAAGCAGAGAGCACTAGATTTCTTCATCTGTTTCTTATATGTCCCGGGATCCCTCGAGGTGCAATACAGTGTGGCTCTTTCCTGGAAGTCTGATCCATGATACATGTGATTGCTGGCCCGTTTGGGTCCTTTAGGAAGGTGAGAGGCTAATTCACCTGGTGGAGGGATTCACTATATGGTGTTTACAACTTGTTTTCATCACTGGATTTTCTTCAATTGGATACGGGGACACTCTTCATATCACTTTATTGGAAGCACACACATTGCTATGTGCCTTATGAACTGGATATGATTTATTGTATTTAAAGTCATCACTTTTTTATTATATTTCTGGCGCATCATATTTTGGTAGGATTTAATGCCTAATGTACCTTCAGCCACAGAATGCTAAATACATTCATTTTGACAAAAAAAATTTCAGACCATTGGAGACCAAGTGCAGTGTCTAAAACCGGCTTTTTAAGACTCTAAAAGACAAAAATACAGTCATTTTTGAATAAAAAAGTTTGTCAGTTATTTTGGCTAAAAAAAGCTTTTTAGACACCTGGAGACCAAAAAAGAGTCATTTTGACCAAAGAAATTTTTTCGGGCCATTGGAGCCCAAATGTCTAAAATCTTGTCTAAAACCGGCTTTTTATGGCTCTAAAAGACAAAATTATAGTCATTTTGACTAAATTTTTTTTCAGACCTTTGGTTACCAAATTGAGTTATTTTGACTAAAAAGGCCTTTTAGACACTTGGAGACCAAAATAGAGTCATTTTGACCAAAAATATTTTTAAGCCATTGGAGCACAAATTGCCGGTTTTAGACAAATCTGATCTAAAACCGGCTTTTTAAGACACTAAAAGACAAAAATACATTCATTTTGACTATTTTTTTTCTGACCTTTGGTGACCAAATGCAGTTATTTATACTAAAAAAAGATTTTTAGACACTTGGAGACCAAAATAGAGTCATTTTAACCAAAAAAAATGTTCATGCCATTGGAGCCCAAATGTCTAAAATCTTGTCTAAAACCAGCTTTTTAAGGCTCTAAAAGACAAAAATAGAGTCAATTTGTCGAAATTGTTTTTCAGATCTTTGGTGACCAAATGCAGTTATTTTGACTAAAAAAGGCTTTTAGACACTTGGAGACCAAAATAGAGTCATTTTGACCAAAAAACTTTTTTTCAGGCCATTGGAGCCAAATGTCTAAAATCTTGTCTAAAACCGGATTTTTAATGCGCTAAAAGACAAACATATAGTCATTTTGACTAAAGTTTTTTTCAGACCTTTGGTGGCCAAATGCAGTTATTTTGACTAAAAAAAAGGCTTTTTAGACACTTGGAGACCAAAATAGAGTCATTTTGACCGAAAACATTTTTTCAGGCCATTGGAGCCCAAATGGACGGTTTTAGACAAATCTTGTCTAAAACCGGCTTTTTAAGGCTCTAAAAGACAAAAATACAGTTATTTTGACAAATTTTTTTTATCAGACCTTTGGTGACTAAATGCAGTTATTTATACTAAAAAAGGCTTTTTAGACACTTGGAGACCAAAATAGAGTCATTTTGACCAAAAAACTTTTTTTCAGGCCATTGGAGCCAAATGTCTAAAATCTTGTCTAAAACCGGATTTTTAATGCGCTAAAAGACAAACATATAGTCATTTTGACTAAAGTTTTTTTCAGACCTTTGGTGGCCAAATGCAGTTATTTTGACTAAAAAAAGGCTTTTTAGACACTTGGAGACCAAAATAGAGTCATTTTGACCGAAAACATTTTTTCAGGCCATTGGAGCCCAAATGGACGGTTTTAGACAAATCTTGTCTAAAACCGGCTTTTTAAGGCTCTAAAAGACAAAAATACAGTTATTTTGACAAATTTTTTTATCAGACCTTTGGTGACTAAATGCAGTTATTTATACTAAAAAAGGCTTTTTAGACACTTGGAGACCAAAATAGAGTCATTTTGACCAAAAAACTTTTTTTCAGGCCATTGGAGCCAAATGTCTAAAATCTTGTCTAAAACCGGATTTTTAATGCGCTAAAAGACAAACATATAGTCATTTTGACTAAAGTTTTTTTCAGACCTTTGGTGGCCAAATGCAGTTATTTTGACTAAAAAAAGGCTTTTTAGACACTTGGAGACCAAAATAGAGTCATTTTGACCAAAAACATTTTTTCAGGCCATTGGAGCCCAAATGGACGGTTTTAGACAAATCTTGTCTAAAACCGGCTTTTTAAGGGTCTAAAAGACAAAAATACAGTTATTTTGACAAATTTTTTTTATCAGACCTTTGGTGACTAAATGCAGTTATTTATACTAAAAAAGGCTTTTTAGACAATTGGAGACCAAAATAGAGCTCCAATAGCCTGAAAAAAAGTTTTTTTGGTCAAAATGACTCTATTTTGGTCTCCAAGTGTTTAAAAAGCCTTTTTCTAGTCAAAATGCATTTGGTCACCTAAGGTCTGAAAAAAATGTATTCAAATTGACTGTATTTTTGTCTTTTAGTGCTTTAAAAAGCCGGTTTTAGACAAGATTTTAGACATTTTGGCTCCAATGGCCTGAAAATCTTTTTGGTCAAAATGACTCTATTTTGGTCTCCAAGTGTCTAAAGAGCCCTTTTTAGTATAAATAACTGCATTTGGTCACCAAAGGTCTGAAATTTTTTTTAGTCCTAATGACTATATTTTTGTCTTTTAGAGCATTAAAAAGCTGATTTTAGACAAGATTTTAGACATTTGGCTCCAATGGCCTGAAAAACATTTTTTGGTCAAAATTACTCTATTCTGGTCTCCAAGTGTCTAAAAAGCCTTTTTTAGTCAAAATAACTGCATTTGGTCACCAAAGGTCTGAAAAAAAATTAAGTCAAAATGAATGTATTTTTGTCTTTTAGAGTCTTAAAATGCCTGTTTTAGACCAGATTTGTCTAAAACCGGCCATTTGGGCTCCAATGGCCTGAAAAAAAATTTTTGGTCAAAATGACTCTATTTTGGTCTCCAAGTGTCTAAAAAACTTTTTTAGTCAAAATAACTGCATTTGGTAACCAAAGGTCTGAAAATTTTTTTTGTCAAAATGACTATATTTTTGTCTTTTAGAGCCCTAAAAAGCCGGTTTTAGACAAGATTTTAGACATTTGGGCTCCAATGGCCTGAAAAAATTTCTTTGGTCAAAATGACTCTTTTTTGGTCTCCAGGTGTCTAATAACCTTTTTTTAGCCAAAATAACTGCATTTGGTCACCAAAGGTCTGGAAAACTTTTTTAGTCAAAAATGACTGTATTTTTGTCTTTTAGAGTCTTAAAAAGCCGGTTATTAGACACTGCACTTGGTCTCCAATTGTCCGAAATTTTTTTGTCAAAATGAATGTATTTAGCATTCTGTGGCTGAAGGTACATTAGGCATTCACAGGATACAGAAGTAAGTGTCGGCCATAAAAGTCCCCAAAAATTAGCCTGACAGCTAAGAACGTAGTATTTGGTGGCTGAAGGTACATTAGGCATTCACAGGGTACAGAAGTAAGTGTCGGCCTGTATAGGCCCCAAAAATTAGCCCACATGGGTTTAACTAAGAACGTAGTATTCTGTGACTGAAGGTAAGTGTCAGGTAAACCCATGTGGGCTCATTTCTGGGGCCTTTTATGGCCGACACTTACTTCTGTATCCTGTGAATGCCTAATGTACCTTTAGCCACAGAATACTACATTCTTAGCAGTCAGGTAAACACATGTGAGCTAATTTTTGGGGGCTATAGAGGCCGACACTTACTTCTGTATACTGTGTGAATGCCTGCTGTACCTCTAGCCATCCAATACTACATTCTTTGCTGTCAGTTAAACCCATGTGAGCTAATTTTTGGGGCCTAAACAGTCCGACACTTGTGGCCATAGGCAATAACCATTGCCACCATTGACCCCTTTGAACTTGGCCATAGCAAGATGGCACCTCAGGATAAACAAAAAGAAAGCCAACGAATAAAGCAAAAGCCAAAAGTCTACAGTGCATACCCCGATCCCTGCTGCCACCCCCTGCCTCTCGGAGTCCCAGGAGGGGGGTCCCGGTCTCATAGACACTCTGGGGGATGGGGACCTGAGGAGGCACATTTGGGCCCTTCCTACTAAGGCAGACCTGGACAGATTCATCTCCAGGGTTGAGACTGCTTAACTGTCAGGTAAACCCATGTGAGCTAATTTTTGGGGCCTATACATGTCGACACTTTTGTATACTGTGTGAATGCCTACTGTACCTCTTGCCAGAACACAGAACAGCACAGAACCCCTGGAGGTCGTCTTTGGTGCGTAGGGTAGCCGAGACATCACCTCTAGTAGCTTGAAGATAAAAGGGGAAGCCCCAGTGGTAGGTGAGGCCAGCAGCTTGAAGCGACTCGAGCAGAGGACGAAGAGCCCTGCGTTGCATAAGGGTGTGGCGCGACAAATCCTGGTAGAAGTAAAGACGTGCACCATCAAAGTAAAAAAAGGGCTTGTTTCTCATCTTCTGCATTATATTGTCTTTAACGGTGTATTTATGGAGCTTACAGATGACGTCACGTGGATTGTCAGCGTCTTGTGAAGGAGGTCGCAGGGCCCTGTGCGCCCTATCAATTTCAATAGGGGCAGTGGCAGGGAGGCCCAAAATCTCTCTGAATATGTCAGTCAGTGTGGGGACAATGTCCCTAGGGGCCGTGGCTTCAGGGAGGCCCAGAATCCTGATATTCCCCCGGCGGCTGCGATTTTCAAAGTCGTCAAGTTGGGAGAGCAGGGTCTCAATTTTCTGATCCTGTCCAACACAGTGTGCCTGTAACTGGGAAATGATAGGGAGAGCTGCATCCAGGCGCTGTTCTACAGACTCCACCCGGGATCCCAAGTGAGAAGTGTCCACCTTCAGCTGAGCAATATCCTCTTTAAAGGCAGTCTCAACCCTGGAGATGAATCTGTCCAGGTCTGCCTTAGTAGGAAGGGCCCAAATGTGCCTCCTCAGGTCCCCATCCCCCAGAGTGTCTGTGAGACCGGGACCCCCCTCCTGGGACTCCGAGAGGCAGGGGGTGGCAGCAGGGATCGGGGTATGCACTGTAGACTTTTGGCTTTTGCTTTATTCGTTGGCTTTCTTTTTGTTTATCCTGAGGTGCCATCTTGCTATGGCCAAGTTCAAAGGGGTCAATGGTGGCAGTGGTTATTGCCTATGGCCACATCACCCTTAACGCGCCTGATCTCGGAAGCTAAGCAGGGTCAGGCCTGTAACCAGGATGGGAGACCACCTGGGAATACCAAGTGCTGTAGACTTTTGGCTTTTCCTTTATTCGTTGGCTTTCTTTTTGTTTCTCCTGAGGAGCCATGTTGCCATGGCCAAGTTCAAAGGGGTCGAGGGTGGCAGTGGTGATCGCCTACGGCCACATCACCCTGAATGCGCCCGATCTCATTTGATCTCGGAAGCTAAGTAGCATCAGGCCTGGTTAGTACCTGGATGGGAGACCGCCTGTGTAGAGGAGGAGTAGTTTAATCTACATTGGCTCCGCTGGTAGACAGGAAAACAGGTAATAATCCAACTAAGCAGGTACAGCATGCAACAATCCAGGTAGTGTTATACAATCCTTCCCTCCTAAGAACTAGATGACACATAAGCTGGGAGTCAACTCAGAATGCCTTGTTTATTGAAAACACAAGAGATCTACACTCTGCCAAAACCCTCTCCCTCTTTGAGTCATTCTTCCAAGTGTCTAAAAAGCCTTTTTAAGTCAGAGTCTGCAGAGTCGGCGAAACATGTTGGACCTGGGTGACCCCACTACTCTAGGATATGGCTCATAATTTTATTTATCACATATTTTCTATATTGACTGTCTTTTGATGCCTTTGTATCTGTGTCTTTTTTAACAATTTTGTACACATGTATTAATAAAATCATTATATATTAAATTGGTCTTCTATTTATCTATTCATGCCAAGTAACTCCTGCCTACAAAGTCCCAGGTTGGGTGTTTCCTCAGAATACACAGTTCCCTGTGGGGCTCATTTAGGCTCTGGTGTATTGGAACACCAATACCACTTGATTCACTTTTTTCTCATATGTCCTTAGGGATGTGGCAGGACCTTTCTTGGCTTACTGGCATTTAGGGACGGCACCTAACACTTTCCACTTACTTCTGCATCCTGTGAATGCCTAATGTACCTTTAGCCACAGGATACTACGTTCTTAGCAGTCAGGTAAACCCATGTGAGCTAATTTTTGGGGCCTATACAGGCCGACACTTACTTCTGTATACTGTGTGAATGCCTGATGTACCTCTAGCCATCCAATAATACATTCTTTGCTGTCAGTTAAACCCATGTGAGCTACGTTTTGGGGCCTAAACAGGCCGACACTTACTTCTGTATACTGTCAATGTCACCACTGCCACCCTCGACCTCTTTGAACTTGGCCATGGCAAGATGGCACCTCAGGTTATTCGTTGGCTTTCTTTTTGTTTCTCCTGTGTGAATGCCTAATTTACCTCTAGCCATCAAATACTAAGTTCTTTGCTGTCAGTTAAACCCATGTGAGCTATTTTTTGGGGCCTATACAGGCCGACACTTACTTCTGTATACTGTGAATGCCTAATGTACCTTCAGCCACCAAATACACTATGTTCTTTGCTGTCAGTTAAACCCATGCAAGCTAAGTTTTGGGCCTATACAGGCTGACCCTTACTTCTGTATCCTGTGAAAGACTAATGTACCTCCAGCCATCAAATACTACGTTCTGTGCTGTCAGTTAAACCCATGTGAGCTAATGTTTGGGGCCTATACAGGCCGACACTTACTTCAGTCTACTGTGAATGCCTAATGTACCTCCAGCCATCAAATACACTACGTTCTTTGCTGTCAGTTAAAACCATGTGAGCTAATTTTTGGGGCCTATACAGTCTGACACTTACTTCTGTATACTGTGAATGCCTAATGTGTTTGCCAGAGATACTTTGGCAGCCTACTTGACGCTGATTCTGAAGGAGGGTAAGGACCCAGCAAATTGCGGAAGTTATAGGCCTATCTCCTTGTTAAATACAGATTTAAAAATCTTCACGAAAATATTAGCTACTAGAATGTCGAGGATCCTTTCGAGGGTAATTCATTTAGATCAAGTAGGATTCATGATGGCAAGAGAAGCGAAAGACAATACTACGAGAGTCCTCAATTTAATCCACATAGTTAATAAAGCAAGGACCCCCTGTGTTATACTGAGCACCGACGCAGAAAAGGCTTTCGATAGAGTTGAGTGGGCCTTTATGCAGTCAGTGCTCAGATATATAGGAGTAGGAGAAGTAATGAAGGAAAGAATCACCAAAGTCTATTCAAATCCGACAGCGAGGGTGAAGGCTAATGGGGTACTCTCAGAACCTTTTTATATAAAGAACGGCACAAGACAAGGATGTCCACTTTCCCCATTGCTCTTCGCTCTAGTACTGGAACCTTTCTTATGTAAAATCCGCATGAATCCGGATATAAGAGGAGTTTCCCAGGGCAAAGAGCAATATAAAATCGCAGCCTATGCGGATGATCTGTTATTTACCTTGCCAGAGCCAGACATCTCATTACCGGTGCTCCTAAAGGAATTTAAACAGTATGGGGACTAAAAGTAACTTTGGCTTTATCTGGGTGAAAGAGGCAGTGAAATATTTAGGGACATATATATCAGCAGACCTGTCAAGGATAGTCGACCTGAATTTGCTCCCTCTGGTCAAGGAGACAAGGAGACTTCTTGACCAATGGGAGGGGGGACTCCAGTCTTGGTTTGGGAGGGGGAACCTAATAAAAATGAAAATCTTACCAAAATATTTATATTTGAAGCGAGCTCTGCCTATCAAAATATCGAATAGCTTCTTTAAAACCATACATGGAATGTTTACTAGATATATCTGGGCCAAAAAGGAGCCACACATAGCTCGTAATAGCTTAACTTTGCCTAAGCATATGGGAGGACTTGCGATCCCAGATCTATGTAGATACTATCATGCCATACAGCTAAATAGAATAATAGATTGGTGGCACCATTCGGAAATGAAGATTTGGGTTCAAATAGAACAGGCACAAACTGCAGTGTCCTTAAAGAGAGCGTTATGGTGCTATCAGAGTCTCCCTAAGACATTAAAAACACACCCATTGATAGGAAATACTATAAAGATAGGTAATCAGCAATCCCTGAGGCAAAAGTTAACAACAATAGATTTCCCTCTATATCCTATATTGGGGAACCCAAACTTTACCCCAGGACTGGATAGACAGTATTTTGAAAAAACTACGAGAATCCGGACAAGTAAGTGTAAAAATGTTTGCGAATCAGAGGAGCTGGCCCTCGATCCCTAATTTAACAGATAGGAACGGACCATTTGGCCTCCCCCTTTGGGAGGCGCTCCAGGTACAACATTTCTTGGAGTCGCTCCCAAGGCCGGAGAAATTTGTAAAACTGTTGACAAACTTTGAGAGGCTATGTGAGAAGGGGGAGAGTAGTGGACGTGTCCTCTCTATGCTATATAAAAATGATGAATACCCCAATAGAACAACAGAAATTAGATTGGGTGGAAAAGTGGAAATCAGATTTAAATAGGGATATAACAATAGCACAGGTACAGAGAATATGTAGGTTAACATTCGGGCCAACAAAGTGCACTAAAATTCAGGAAACAAATTATAAGATCTTAACCAGATGGTATAATACACCAGATAAATTACATAAGTGGTATCCCCAGGAATCTGATAGGTGCTGGAGATGTGGGGAGGGAGAGAGTACGTTGTACCATATTTTCTGGAATTGCCCAGATATAAAGAAATACTGGTCTGAAGTAGGGGGTATAATTCAGAAAATAACGGATTATAGAATTGAGGGAGATGCAGCCTTTTGCCTCTTGCAGATATCTGGGCTATCAAGGAAGAAATATGAAAGATCGATATTACCTCATATGATGAATGCTGCAAGAGCATGCATACCGCAATACTGGAGGAGGACAAATCCCCCCTCAGTATCTGAATGGGCACGGAAATTAGAGCATATAAATAAAATGGAGGATTTAGTACTTTCCTCACAAAACAAATACGAACAATATAAGGCGATATGGGGTATCTGGAACTTATTTACGACCTCGGATGAGGGGAAACAACTTCTCCACTTAGCACCCTAAAATATGAGCTTGGGGGACTAGACTACAAAGGTTCAGCGTTTTGGAGGCCCTGGTTGAGGGAGGAGAGGGGGAGGGGGGGAGAGGGGGAGGAGAAAATTTTTTTAAAAAATGTTTATTTTTTGTTTTTTTTGTGAGTGGATGTTTGTCTGATAGTATGAGTGAGGGAAGGGGGGGAGGGTAGGGAGGGAGGGGAAAAAAGTGGAAAGGAGAAAAGAATAGTGTAGGAGACGGAAAGATGAACTCCATAGCTGTCTTCTCGGAAGACACAATACAGAGGTAGATTAAAGGGGGCAGCAGTGATGTTTGGAGAGGAAGGGAGAGGGAAGAGTGAAAAGGAAGATTGGGTAAGAGCCTTGCGATCTGGACAAACTGTTTCCTCGTCAAGGATTTTTTTTCTCTTTCTTATTGCGGGCACTATTGGTACCCTGGAAAATGATGAATATTTCTTTGAATGTGAACACATTGTGTACTGGGAAGAGGATGGGGGCTTGTATTGTGGTTCTCGTTCTCTTTTTGTTTATGCCTTGGAGGTATATATTATACTTTGTGTTGTAATTCTCCTTGAAATTGAAATAAAGAACAATAAATCCAAAAAAAAAAAAAGAAAGCTAAGAACGTAGTATTCTGTGGCTGAAGGTACATTAGGCATTCACGGGATACAGAAGTAAGTGTCGGCCTTAAAAGGCCCCAAAAATTAGCCCACATGGGTTTACCTGACAACTAAGAACGTAGTATTTGGTGCCTGGAGGTACATTAGGCATTCACACAGTATACAGAAGTAAGTGTCGGCCTGTATAGGCCCCAAAAATTAGCTCACATGGGTTTAACTGACAGCAAAGAACGTAGTATTTAATGGCTGGAGGTACATTAGGCATTCACATGATACAGAAGTAAGTGTCGGCCTGTATATGCCCCAAAAATTAGCTCACATGGGTTTAACTGACAGCAAAGAACGTAGTTTGATGGCTGGAGGTACATTAGGCTTTCACAGGATACAGAAGTAAGTGTCAGCCTATATAGGCCCCAAAACTTAGCTCACATGGGTTTAACTGACAGCAAAGAACATAGTGTATTTGATGGCTAGAGGTAAATTAGGCATTCACACAGGAGAAACAAAAAGAAAGCCAACGAATAACTTGAGGTGCCATCTTGCCATGGCCAGATGTGGCAGAGGTGATTGCCTACGGCCACATCACCCTGAACGCACCCGATCTTGTCTAATCTTGGAAGCTAAGCAGGGTCGGGCCTGCTCAGTACCTGGATGGGAGACCGCCTGGGAATACCAGGTGCTGTAGGCTTTTGGCTTTTCCTTTATTCGTTGGCTTTCTTTTTGTTTCTCCTGAGGTGCCATCTTGCCATGGCCAAGTTCAAAGGGGTCGAGGGTGGCAGGGGTGATCGCCTACGGCCACATCACCCTGAACGTGCCCTATCTCGTCTGATCTCAGAAGCTAAGCAGGGTCGGGCTTGGTTAGTCCCTTGATGGGAGACCGCCTGGGAATACCAGGTGCTGTAAGGCTTTTGGGTTTTCCTTTTTTTTTTTTTATTTAAAATTTTGTAATATAACACGTGAGTATCAACAACAGAAAAGGTACAATTAAATACAGACATTATGCAAATTAGGTCACTCATAGTATGGGTAACCTGAACTGGGGAAGGGCAGGGTGGGGGGAGGGGGGTCCAGGGTAAAAAGAGCATGGAAACTGATGGGGAATGTGAGAGTGGGGAAGAGTTCTTGGGCGAGTCCTGGAACGTAAATGTATATTGATCCATAGAGGGGTCGGATTTGGGGAAGGAGTACTTGACGTAATTGTCCCATTTCTGTAGAAATGATTTCCGTGAGGATGGGGCTGAAAAAAACGTGTTGAGGCGGTCAATGGAAAGAAGTGTGGAAAGCTCTGATCTGACCCGGGAAACTAAGGGGGGAGTCGTGGAGATCCAATTAGTTAGGATTGTCCTTCTGGCCACCAGTAAACAGGTCAGGATCCACAGACGATGTGGCGAGGCACACTTTTGGAGGCGTTTGTCCCAGTAACCGAACAGGAGCAATATAGGGTCTTTGGGTATGTGCCACTTCGTCACTTCCCCGATGAAGGTCAGTACCTGGTCCCAGAATGTCATGATATAGGGACAGGACCAGAACTTGTGGCAAAGAGAAGGTCTTTCCGCGGAACATAACGGACAATTATGAGCATCCTGAATCGTTTTGTTTAGAGGTACATTAGGCATTCACACAGTATACAGAAGTAAGTGTCGGCATGTATAGGCCCCAAAAATTAGCTCACATGGGTTTACCTGACAGCTAAGTATGTAGTATTTGGAGGCTGAAGGTACATTAGGCATTCACAGGATACAGAAGTAAGTGTCGGCCTGTATAGTCCCCAAAAATTAGCCCACATGGGTTTAACTGACAGCTAATAACGTAGTATTCTGTGGCTGAAGGTACATTAGGCATTCACAGGATACAGAAGTAAGTGTCAGCCTGTATAGGCCCCAAAAATTAGCTCACATGGGTTTAACTGACAGCAAAGAACGTACTGTATTTGATGGCTGGAGGTACATTAGGCATTTCCAGTATACAGAAGTAAGTGTCGGCCTTTATAGACCCCAAAAATTAGCTCACATAGGTTTAACTGACAGCAAGGAACGTAGTATTTAAAGGATGGAATTACATTAGGCATTCACAGGATACAGAAGTAAGTGTCGGCCTGTATAGGCCCCAAAAATTAGCTCACATGGGTTTAACTGACACCAAAGAACGTAGTGTATTTGATGGCTGGAGGTACATCAGGCATTGACAGTATACAGAAGTAAGTGTCGGCCTGTTTAGGCCCCAAAACGTAGCTCACATGGGTTTAACTGACAGCAATGAACGTATTATTGGATGGCTAGAGGTACATCAGGCATTCACACAGTATACAGAAGTAAGTGTCGGCCTGTATAGGCCCCAAAAATTAGCTCACATGGGTTTACCTAAAAACGTAGTATTCTGTGGCTAAAGGTACATTAGGCATTCACAGGATGCAGAAGCAAGTAGAAAATGTTAGGTACCGACCCTAAATGCCAGTAAGCCAAGAAAGGTCCTGCCACATCCCTAAGGACATATGAGAAAAAAGTGTATCAAGTGGTATTGGTGTTCCAATACACCAGACCCTAAATGAGCCCCACAGGGAACTGTGTATTCTGAGGAAACACCCAACCTGGGACTTTGTAGGCAGGAGTTACTTGGCATGAATAGATAAATAGAAGACCAATTTAATATATAATGATTTTATTAATACATGTGTACAAAATTGTTAAAAAAGACACAGATGCAAAGGCATCAAAAGACAGTCAATATAGAAAATATGTGATAAATAAAATTATGAGCCATATCCTAGAGTAGTGGGGTCACCCAGGTCCAACATGTTTCGCCGACTCTGCAGACTCTGACTTAAAAAGGCTTTTTAGACACTTGGAAACCATAATAGAGTCATTTTGACCAAAAACTTTTTCAGGCCATTGGAGCCCAAATGGCCTGTTTTAGACAAATCGAGTCTAAAAACGGCTTTTTAAGGCTCTAAAAGACAAAAATACAGTCATTTTGACAAAAAAAATTTCAGACCTTTGGTGACCAAATGCCGTTATTTTGACTAACAAAAGGTTTTTAGACACTTGGAGACCAAAATAGAGTCATTTTGACCAAAACATTTTTTTCAGGCCATTGGAGCCAAATGTCTAAAATCTTTTCTAAAACCGGCTTTTTAAGGCTCTAAAAGACAAAAATATAGTCATTTTGACTACATTTTTTTTCTGACCTTTGGAGCAAATGCAGTAATTTGACTAAAAAAGGATTTTAAGACACTTGGAGACCAAAATAGAGTAATTTTGACCGAAAATATCTTTTCAGGCCATTGGAGCCCAAATGGCCAGTTTTAGACTAATCTTGTCTAAACCCAGCTTTTTAAGGCTCTAAAAGACAAAAATACAGTCATTTTGACTAAAAAAATGTTCAGACCTTTGGTGAACAAATGCCGTTATTTTGACTAAAAAAGGATTTTTAGACACTTGGAGACCAAAATAGTCATTTTGACCAAAAAAATTTCAGGCCATTGGAGAGCAAAATGCAGTTATCTTGTCTAAAACTGGCTTTTTAAGACTCAAAGACAAAAATACAGTCATTTTGCCTAAAAAAGTTTTTCAGACCTTTGTTGACCAAATGCAGTTATTTTGACTAAAAAAGGCTTTTTAGACACTTGGAGACCAAAATAGTTATTTTAATCAAAAAAAATTTCAGGCCATTGGAGCCAAATGTCTAAAATCTTGTCTAAAACCGGCTTTTTAAGGCTCTAAAAGACAAAAATTGACAGCTAAAAATGTAGTATTCTGTGGCTGAAGGTACATTAGGCATTTACAGGATAAAGAAGTAAGTGTCGGCCATAAAAGGACCCAAAAATTAGCCCAAATAGGTTTACCTGACAGCTAAGAACGTAGTATTCTGTGGCTGAAGGAACATTAGGCATTAACAGGATAAAGAAGTAAGTGTCGGCCATAAAAGGCCTGGTAAATCTCCGGGGGCTGATGGTATCCCGTCGGAGGTTTACAGCCGATACGCTGAACAGTTGGTGCCCGTACTGCTGCGGGTATATAACGAAGCCTTCCGTATTGGCCGCTGTTAGGAATGCTTCCTGAGCACACTGATGTGCTGTCATGAATCTGCAATCTAAAGGGTTAACCTAGAGCAGACTAATTGCAGTAATTGGCAAACAGGCTGCCTTATTTAAACAGCTCAGAAGCACTGTGTCTTTGCTGACTTGTCTGCAGCTCTTCCTGTGTTCCTGAAGCCTGCTTCCTGTTACCTGTTTGATATCCGTTTTGACCTTTGGCTTGTTCCGGACCTTGTTGACCTGCTGCCCGTCCTGACCCCCGGCTTGTTTGACCATTCTCTCGGATCTCCCTTGTCTGCTTATCTGCCTTCGGATCATGACCGGCTTCTCCCTTGGTGGGGCGACCCTGAGGACTGCGACCTGGTATCCACACGCAGCAAAATCCATCCTCCCCACTAGAGGCTCTGGCGAAAACCGGTGGATACTTAGATTCCGCACCTCAGGTTAGCCTGTGTCACTTACCTTGGGGGTTCCCGTCTAAGCTCCGCCCTCTGGCACACGTGGGGCCTTCCTCTGCCATCAGGCTACCACTTGTATCCCTAACAGTACAAGTCAGCCATGACGGAGCCTGCAAGAGAAGCCTCACCGTTGGAAGAGATCTGCCAACACCTCGCAGCCCTGTCTCAAACCGTAAAGTCACTTCAAGACGGCTACACACAGCTAGAGGAACGGCTGCGCTCTACGACACTTCAGGGGGATCCTCCTGTATTATCTGCTTCCTCTCCTGCTGCAGCACTCTCTGCACCTGCTTCTGGCCCTACCGTAGTGATGCTGCCACCAGAACCTCGAGTTCCTGCTCCCGAAAAATATTCCGGGGATCGCGGTAAATTCCGCGCCTTTCGCAACGCCTGCCAGCTGTATTTCTCCCTGCAACCTCGAACCTTTTCTTTGGAGACCACCAAGGTGGGGTTTGTTTATCTCCCTGCTCCTAGGCGAACCCCAGTTCGCCTAGGAGCAGGGAGATATCGGCTCCTTGAAGAGGGCAGCCCCCATTAAACTCCTTACGGTCATTTTTTGAGGCCATGGCACAGCTCTATGTTGACCCGCAGCGATCCTCCACCGCAGAAGCTGCGCTTCATGTTCTTCAGCAGGGTCGCAGGCCCGTAGAACACTACGTCACTGACTTCCGCTGCCTCAGTTCCGATACGTCCTGAAACGAAGCAGCACTCCGGTATCAGTTCCGTCTCGGCTTTCAGAAGGACTGAAGGACGAGCTGGCGCGGGTAGGTGTCCCCAACGCCATGGAAGATTTGATTTCCCAGGCCATTCAAATCGTCCGGTGGCTACGGGAGCGCAGAGCAGAACGATCTCCGCAGCAGTTCAGACCAGCCTGGACGCTACCACGAGTTGCTCATCCTGCATACTTTTCTTCTGCTGGGTCAGCTCTTACCAACCCCGCTCCCGCTGGAGTCGCCTCAGATACGACTGAACCTTGGGATCATACGGCCTGGTTTGTCCCCGGAGGAGAGACGCCGTCACCAGTTGGGTAAGCTGTGCCTGTATTGCGGTGAAGCTGGCCACTATGTGCGCTCCTGCCCGGCAAAATACCATAAGTTCATGCCGGCCTCACCATCTGTTGCCAGTTCCTCCCACCTAGCCTTTCCTGTGTCATTACAGCTTCCGGAAGGACTCGTCCCAGTTACCGCAATCATTGACTTTGGAGCCTGCCGTTGTTTCATTGATCGCTCGTTCGCCCTGCATGTTGCGTACCTCTCCGGCTCAAGACTCAGGACCTCACCATCTTCCTGGCTGATGGCTCCCACATCAAATCCGGGCCCGTGACCCAAGAAACTTTTCCCCTTCCTATGGTCTCCTCCTCCGGCCATAAGGAACTGATTAGCCTGGATGTTATCACATCCTCCTTATTTCCCATTATCCTGGGATTACCGTGGTTGCAAGCACATAACCCGCAAGTCAATTGGATCACAGGCACCATCCAGTTCCCATCTCTTTACTGCAAGAATTCCTGTCTACCCGCTCCTCCTGAATTCCCCAAGACTCTGTTCTGTCTTGAATCCGAACCTGATGTATGTTCTGTGGTGCCCAAAGCATACCATGATTTCCTGGATGTATTCAGCAAACGGGGAGCAGAGACCTTGCCCCCCCACAGTCCATATGACTGCCCCATCGACTTGCTCCCAGGAGCCGAAATCCCGTTCGGCCGGATTTACCCACTTTCTGAACGTGAGCTGGACGTCTTAAAGGACTATGTAGACGAAAGTCTGAAGAAGGGGTTCATCCATCCCTCTACCTCTCCAGCAAGGGCAGGTATCCTCTTCGTAGAGAAGAAGGATCACACCCTCCGACCCTGCATCGATTATAGGGATTTAAATAAAGTTACTATTAAAAAGCGTTATCCCCTTCCTCTAGTCCCCGAACTCTTTCAGAGACTCAGATCTGCCATCCTGTTTACTAAGCTGGATCTTCGTGGGGCGTACAACTTGGTGCGCATCCGAGAGGGCGACGAATGGAAGACTGCTTCCCGCACTAGATTCGGACATTTCGAATACCTGGTAATGCCATTTGGCCTTTGTAATGCTCCTGCCACGTTCCAACACTTTGGGAACGACATCTTCAGGGATTGGTTGGATATCTTCGTCATCGTATACTTGGATGACATCCTAATCTTCTCAACATCCCTAGAGCAGCATCGCGAGCACGTTCGAAATGTCCTCGGTCGCCTTCGCCAGCATGGTCTCTACGCCAAGGCCGAGAAGTGCGTTTTTGAGCAGAACAGTATCCCGTTTCTGGGGTTAATAATTTCCACAGAAGGAATAGAGATGGATCCTCAGAAGGTCTCTGCCATTCTGGACTGGCCACCTCCATCAGACAAAAAGGGAGTACAGCGCTTCGTTGGCTTCGCCAATTTTTATAGGAGGTTCATTAAGGGGTTCTCTAACATCATAGCCCCTTACTAAGAAGAACGTCCACTTCCAGTGGACCCCAGAAGCTCAGTCCGCCTTCTCGGTTCTTAAAAAACATTTTACCTCTGCCCCTATCCTAAGTCACCCGGATCCTGCCTTACCCTATCTCCTGGAGGTAGACGCATCGGACGTTTCGGTCGGGGCAGTCATCTCCCAAAGACAGGGAACTAGAGACTTAACTCACCCAATAGCCTTCTTTTCCCGGAAACTCTCTCCCGCGGAGAAAAACTATGATGTCGGGGACCGGGAACTCCTGGCAATCAAAGCCGCTCTCGAAGAGTGGAGATATCTACTAGAAGGAGCATCACACCCGATTCTTATATTTACCGGTCATAAGAACCTTGAGTACTTAAGATCTGCAAAGCGACTTAGACCCCGCCAGGCCCGATGGGCACTCTTCTTCTCCAGATTCTCGTTCCATATCACCTATCGGCCCGGGTCGAAAAATTGTCAAACCGGATGCCCTGTCCCGGATGTTTGATAATACTAAAGAAGAGTTGGTACCTGACACTATCCTGTCAGAGAAAAACTTCCTGCTCACTAGCCTGAAATCCCATCTTGAGCAAGCCTCTGCCAAAATTTCCGGTCCACCTGGGATACCCCTGTCACGCAAGGATGGTTTGTTGTGGGCTAAGGACAAAATATTTGTCCCAGAGGGAGTCAGAGTTTCGGTTCTAGCTGCCTGCCATGACCACCCTCTTGCTGGCCATTTTGGTGTTCATAGGACCCTTGACCTCATGCAACGCACCTTCTGGTGGCCTGAGATGGGAAAAGACTGCAGAAGTTATGTGTCTTCCTGTGTTTCTTGCTGAAGGAGTAAAACCACCAGAAGTAAGGCGTGGGGTCTCCTCAGACCACTCCCAATCCCTGACCGGCCCTGGCAAACTATCGCCATGGACTTTATCGTGGAACTTCCACCTTTGGCCGGGTGCTCCGCCATTTTTGTGGTTGTAGACCGGCTTACTAAGATGGCCCACTTTCTACCCCTCAAAGGTACCCCCTCTGCAAAAGAAACTGCAGAAGTCTTCATTAGGGAGATTGTGTGACTCCACGGGGTACCCACGAACATTATCTCGGACAGAGGGGTACAGTTCATGTCCCGCTTTTGGAGGGCCTTGTGTAAGCTACTAAAATTGAATTATCTATGTCCTCAGCTTACCACCCGCAGACAAACTGGCAAACAGAGAGGACAAACCAGACCCTGGAACAATATCTCCGGTGCTTTACCACCTTCGTCCAGGACGACTGGGTAGCATTACTACCATTTGCGGAATTTGCCTTTAATAATTCACGACATTCCATTACCGGGCAATCTCCCTTCTTTGCCAATTATGGTTTTCATCCTTCCTTTATGCCCGACGTCCCATCTGATTCCGGAGTGCCCGCAGTTCAGGTCACCATTGACTTCTTCACGAGTAACAACAAACTTCTGCAGGACACCTTGGCCAAGGCTCAGATAGCGTCCAAAAGAATCTTTGATGGGAAAAAGAGGGGAGAACTGATTCTCCAACCAGGTGACCAGGTCTTTTTATCCACAGCTAACCTGCGCTTGGCCTGACCATCCAAGAAGTTGGCTTCCAGGTTTATCGGCCCATTCCCCGTTAAAATAAGACTCAATGCCGTGTCCTATGAGTTATCCTTACCTGATACCCTACGGATCCATCCTGTGTTCCATGTCACTCTTTTTTAAAACCCGTGGTTCCCGACGCCTTCCCCGGCAGAAGCCTTGGACCTCCGGAACCAGTGATGGTGGATGGCGACATGGAGTACGAAGTTGAGGCTGTACTTGATTGCCGGAAAAGAGGTAACCAGCTTCAGTTCCTTATTAAATGGAAGGGTTATGTGCCGGAAGAGAATTCCTGGGAACCTGAGAGTAACATTTATGCCGCAGACCTGATCCAGGCGTTTTTTTCTTGCCCATCCTCAGAAAAGCAGTTTGTTGGACACCCGGAGGTTGCCCTTAAGGGGGGGGGCAATGTTAGGAATGCTTCCTGAGCACACTGATGTGCTGTCATGAATCTGCAATCTAAAACCTAGAGCAGACTAATTGCAGTAATTGGCAAAGAGGCTGCCTTATTTAAACAGCTCAGAAGCACTGTGTCTTTGCTGACTTGTCTGCAGCTCTTCCTGTGTTCCTGAAGCCTGCTTCCTGTTACCTGTTTGATATCCGTTTTGACCTTTGGCTTGTTCCTGACCTTGTTGACCTGCTGCCCGTCCTGACCCCCGGCTTGTTTGACCATTCTCTCGGATCTCCCTTGTCTGCTTATCTGCCTTCGGATCTTGATCGGCTTCTTCCTTGGTGGGGTGACCCTGAGGACTGCGACCTGGTATCCACACGCAGCAAAATCCATCCTCACCACTAGAGGCTCTGGTGAAAACCGGTGGATACTTAGATTCCGCACCTCAGGTTAGCCTGTGTCACTTACCTTGGGGGTTCCTGTCTAAGCACCGCCCTCTGGCACACGTGGAGCCTTCCTCTGCCATCAGGCTACCACTTGTATCCCTAACAGCCGCCTTCCTGCCTCTATGTCCGAAGCTATAGTTGTTTTCCTGCTGAAGCCCGGCAAGGATCCGCTTTTGTCGGATTCCTAAAGGCCCATATCTCTACTCACAACGGATGTTAAAATTCTAGCTAAGATACTGGCCACTAGGCTGTCCTCTGTTGTCCAGGGGGTTGTCCATAGGGATCAATCGGGGTTTATCCTGACCAGATCGACGGCACTTAATCTCCGCCGACTATTTCTGAACCTTCAGATCCCAGTAGACAACCCTGGGAACCGGGCAGTCTTTTCGCTAGATGCCGCTAAGGCATTCGATAGTGTTGAATGGGTGTACCTATGGGAAGTTCTCAAGCGCTTTGGTGTGGGAGAGAACTTTCTGAACTGGGTGTGGGTACTGTACGCTGCCCCCACGGGCAGACTGAGGGTGAACGGGGAGCTTTCTGGACCCTTCTGTTTGCACAGGGGGACTAGGCAGGGCTGCCCGCTATCTCCATTGCTGTTTGCCATGGCACTGGAGACCTTAGCGGCGCGGATTTGGTCCTCCCCTGACATAGTGGGGTTCAGAAGGGGCTCCCATGCAGACGTTATCTCACTCTATGCGGATGACACACTGCTCTACCTAGGTGATACAGGGGAATCCTTGCGGGCGGTAATGTCCCTTATTGACTATTTTGGGTCCCTGTCGGGATTTTCCATAAATTGGGATAAATCAGTTTTAATGCCCCTTGATCCCATAACTCAGCCTCTTCCGGACTGTGCATCCACAGTGCGAATGGTTGACTCCTTCAAATATTTGGGGATCCAGGTGTCTCCTGATCCTACCCAGTATATCACACTGAACCTCGTACCTCTGCTGCAAAGTTCCCTTGTTGGTGGCTGGGCGGGTCAATCTAATTAAGATGGTGTGGGCTCCTCAACTTCTTTATGTCTTGCACAACTCCCCAATCTGGATACCCAGGAAATGGTTCTATAGGATTGACTCCCAGTTCCGAGAACTGATCTGGTGCAAAAAAGTGGCTAGGATTAAATTGGCTACCCTTCAGATGGGCAAGTCCCCAACCCCAGAGTATATTTTCTAGCCTTCCAGGTTCAGCATATGGGGGGCTGGGGTCTTTTGGATCCATTCGATCCTATTGGGTCCTTATTGGTCCCTACTGACTCGCCTCACCCTGTCCTTGTACACCTTGAAGCGGGGTTCTCCAATATGGGGACTCGGTTACCCACACTCGCCTTGATTCGCATGGTGTGGCGCTGTGTCAAGGGGATGTTGCAGATCACGGGTTACCTTCCTCAGACTCCGATTTGGCATAATCGCAACTTTTCGGAACTGTTTCATCTAGAGGGCGCGGAGATGTGGGAGGCCCATGGTGTATATTTTATAGCACAATTGTTCAGAGCTGGGGTACTGAAATATATTCAAGACTTACAGAGGGAGTTTGATGTTCCTAGGCACTGTTTCTTTCGCTACCTACAATTGAGACACGCGATGATGGCCCAGGCAGGCTTGGCTTCTTTGACACCCGACACTCACTGCCTGTTGGGTGAGGTGTTTCGGGTCTCGGACAAGAATATGATCTCACAGGTTTATGTCCTTCTGTTGGGATCCGTGCAGGACCCCTCTTCCCTCCCTGCTCGTGCGGGGTGGGAGGGGGGATCTTGGACCCATAGATGGGGAGACGTAGGATCTTTGCCTCTCATCGATCCCTTTGGTGTCGGTGTCGGCCTCCCATAAGATATCTCACTTATTTCTGTTTCACAGAGCATACAGAACACCGATGCAGCTGTACCGTTGGGGACGCAGATCTACTCCCTTGTGCCCCAAATGTGAGAGAGACCAGGGTACACTTATACACATGATGTTTAGATGTCCCAAGCTGTTTCGCTACTGGGGGAAGGTAATTGACACGATCTCTAAAGTGTATAATTTTCAGCTACTAAGGGATCCTGTGGTCTGTCTGCTTGGTGCTCTGGAGGTGGACACTCTGACCCCAAATGCTCACGTTGCCGTGTTGCGATTGTTGTATATTGCTCGCAAATTAATTACTAGATTTTGGATCGCCTCCAGGGTGCCGAGCATGGGCCAGTGGATAACACAGGTCAATGCCTCTTTAATCAGGGAAAAGCTGACATACCAGCATTGAAATGCTCACAAGAAATTTGCCTCGTTATGGCAACCTTGGTTGGATGACCCGGCCTTGGCTCCCCCCAGTTGGTTATGGATCGGCTGCTCATTGGATAGGGTAGCATTTCTTGAGAAGAGTGCAGAGTCCTCCCATCCTTTCCCTTCCTTTCCCCCCTCCCCCCTCCCTTTAAGTTTTCTGCCACTGTTTTCCTTTTTTCCCTTCCCTTCTCCTTTGCACTTAGTACTTCAGGTGGGTTTTTGCTACTTTACGGAGGTGTGTGCTATATTGCTAGATGTTCATGGTCCTATTACTATTGGGAGGGAATAACTGTATGTTTTTATTTATCCTTCACGTATGCACATGGGAACATGCTAAGGTTTGTTTACTTGGCTGTAATTTTCACCTGAATGCGATGGTTTATGGATGACCTTTTCCTGTACTGTTGCTGTTATATCCTTTATATATTTGTATTTTTCCGAACACTGGTTCTGTAACTGATTATGTCTACCGTTCATGTTATTTATTCAGTGTACTGTTTATACTCAATAAATATTAAAACATTTTTTAAACCTTTGGTGATCAAATGCAAAAAAATAAATGCTTTTTAGACACTTGGAGACCAAAATAGAGTCATTTTGACCCAAACAAATGTTTCAGGCGGTTGGTTACCAAATGCAATTATCTTGTCCAAAACCGGCTTTTTAAGACTCTAATAGACGAAATAGTCATTTTGACTAAATGTTTATTTCAGACCTTTGGTGACCAAATGTAGTTATTTTGACTAAAAGGGGCTTTTTAGACACTTGGAGACCAAAATAGAGTCATTTTGACCAAAAAATGTTTTCAGATCACTGGTTACGAAATGTAATTATCTTGTCTAAAACCGGCTTTTTAAGACTCTAAAAGACAAAAATACAGTCATTTTGGCTAAAAAAGTTTTTCAGACTATTGGTGACCAAATGCAGTTATTTTGACTAAAACAGGCTTTGGAGACCTAAATAGAGTCATTTTGACCAAAAACATGTTTTCAGACCATTGGTTACCAAATGCAGTTATCTTGTCTAAAAGCGGCGTTTTGAGACTCTAAAAGACAAAAATATAGTCATTTTGGCTAAAAAAAAGTTTTTCAGACCTTTGGTGACCAAATGCAGTTATTTGACTAAAAAAGGCTTTTTAGACACTTGGGAGACCAAAATAGAGTAATTTTGACCAAAAACATGTTATCAGGCCTTTTGTTACGAAATGCAATTATCTTGTCAAAAAGCGGCGTTTTAAGACTCTAAAAGACAAAAATACAGTAATTTTAGCTAAAAAAAGTATTTTGACTAAAATAGGCTTTTTAGACACTTGGAGACCAAAATAGAGTCATTTTGACCCAAACAAATGTTTCAGGCGATTGGTTAGAAAATGCAATTATCTTGTCCAAAAGCGGCTTTTTAAGACTCTAATAGACGAAAATACAATCATTTTGACTAAATTTTTTTTCACACCTTTGGTGACCAAATGCAGTTATTTTGACTAAAAAAGGCGTTTTAGACATTTGGAGACCAAAATAGAGTCATTTTGACCAAAAACATGTTTTCAGGCCATTGGTTACCAAATGCAGTTATCTTGTCTAAAAGCGATGGTTTGAGATTCTAAAAGATAAAAATACAGTCATTTTTGGTAAAAATGTTTTTCAGACCTTTGGTGACCAAATGCAGTTATTTTGACTAAGAAAGGATCTTTAGACACTTGGAGACCAAAATAGAGTCATTCTGACAAAAACATTTTTTTCAGGCCATTGGTTACCAAATGCAGTTATCTTGTCTAAAAGCGATGGTTTGAGACTCTAAAAGACAAAAATACAGTCATTTTGGCTAAAAAAAGTTTTTCAGACCTTTGGTGACCAAATGCAGTCATTTTGACAAAAAAGGATTTTAAGACACTTGGAGAGCAAAATAGAGTCATTTTGACCAAAAACATGTTGTCAGGCCTTTTGTTACGAAATGCAATTATCTTGTCTAAAAGCGGCGTTTTAAGACTCTAAAAGACAAAAATACAGTAATTTTAGCTAAAAAAAGTATTTCAGACCTTTGGTGAACAAATGCAGTTATTTTGAAAAAAGAGGCTCTTTAGACACTTGGAGACCAAAGATAGAGTCATTTTGACCAAAAAAATGTTTTCAGGCTATTTGTTACCAAATGCAGTTATCTTGTCTAAAAGCGGCGTTTTGAGAATCTAAAAGACAAAAATACAGTCATTTTGGATAAAAGTTTTTCAGACCTTTGATGACCAAATGCATTTATTTTGACTAAAAAAGGCTTGTAAGACACTTGGAGACCAAAATAGAGTTATTTTGACCAAAAACATGTTGTCAGGCCTTTTTTTAAGAAATGCAATTATCTTGTCTAAAATCGGCGTTTTAAGACTCTAAAAGACGAAAATACAGTAATTTTAGCTAATAAAGTATTTCAGACCTTTGGTGATCAAATGCATTTATTTTGACTAAAATAGGCTTTTTAAACACTCGGGAGACCAAAATAGAGTCATTTTGACCAAAAATGTTTTCAGATCACTGGTTACGAAATGTAATTATCTTGTCTAAAACCGGCTTTTTAAGACTCTAATAGACGAAAATACAGTAATTTTGACTAAATGTTTATTTCAGACCTTTGGTGACCAAATGTAGTTATTTTGACTAAAAGGGGCTTTTTAGACACTTGGAGACCAAAATAGAGTCATTTTGACCCAAACAAATGTTTCAGGCGGTTGGTTACCAAATGCAATTATCTTGTCCAAAACCGGCTTTTTAAGACTCTAATAGACGAAAATACAGTCATTTTGACTAAATGTTTATTTCAGACCTTTGGTGACCAAATGTAGTTATTTTGACTAAAAGGGGCTTTTTAGACACTTGGAGACCAAAATAGAGTCATTTTGACCAAAAAATGTTTTCAGATCACTGGTTACGAAATGTAATTATCTTGTCTAAAACCGGCTTTTTAAGACTCTAAAAGACAAAAATACAGTCATTTTGGCTAAAAAAGTTTTTCAGACCATTGGTGACCAAATGCAGTTATTTTGACTAAAACAGGGTTTGGAGACCTAAATAGAGTCATTTTGACCAAAAACATGTTTTCAGACCATTGGTTACCAAATGCAGTTATCTTGTCTAAAAGCGGCGTTTTGAGACTCTAAAAGACAAAAATATAGTCATTTTGGCTAAAAAAAAGTTTTTCAGACCTTTGGTGACCAAATGCAGTTATTTGACTAAAAAAGGCTTTTTAGACACTTGGGAGACCAAAATAGAGTAATTTTGACCAAAAACATGTTATCAGGCCTTTTGTTACGAAATGCAATTATCTTGTCAAAAAGCGGCGTTTTAAGACTCTAAAAGACCAAAATACAGTAATTTTAGCTAAAAAAAGTATTTTGACTAAAATAGGCTTTTTAGACACTTGGAGACCAAAATAGAGTCATTTTGACCCAAACAAATGTTTCAGGCGATTGGTTAGAAAATGCAATTATCTTGTCCAAAAGCGGCTTTTTAAGACTCTAATAGACGAAAATACAATCATTTTGACTAAATTTTTTTTTCACACCTTTGGTGACCAAATGCAGTTATTTTGACTAAAAAAGGCGTTTTAGACATTTGGAGACCAAAATACAGTCATTTTGACCAAAAACATGTTTTCAGGCCATTGGTTACCAAATGCAGTTATCTTGTCTAAAAGCGATGGTTTGAGATTCTAAAAGATAAAAATACAGTCATTTTTGGTAAAAATGTTTTTCAGACCTTTGGTGACCAAATGCAGTTATTTTGACTAAGAAAGGATCTTTAGACACTTGGAGACCAAAATAGAGTCATTCTGACAAAAACATTTTTTTCAGGCCATTGGTTACCAAATGCAGTTATCTTGTCTAAAAGCGATGGTTTGAGACTCTAAAAGACAAAAATACAGTCATTTTGGCTAAAAAAAGTTTTTCAGACCTTTGGTGACCAAATGCAGTCATTTTGACAAAAAAGGATTTTAAGACACTTGGAGAGCAAAATAGAGTCATTTTGACCAAAAACATGTTGTCAGGCCTTTTGTTACGAAATGCAATTATCTTGTCTAAAAGCGGCGTTTTAAGACTCTAAAAGACAAAAATACAGTAATTTTAGCTAAAAAAAGTATTTCAGACCTTTGGTGAACAAATGCAGTTATTTTGAAAAAAGAGGCTCTTTAGACACTTGGAGACCAAAGATAGAGTCATTTTGACCAAAAAAATGTTTTCAGGCTATTTGTTACCAAATGCAGTTATCTTGTCTAAAAGCGGCGTTTTGAGAATCTAAAAGACAAAAATACAGTCATTTTGGATAAAAGTTTTTCAGACCTTTGATGACCAAATGCATTTATTTTGACTAAAAAAGGCTTGTAAGACACTTGGAGACCAAAATAGAGTTATTTTGACCAAAAACATGTTGTCAGGCCTTTTTTTAAGAAATGCAATTATCTTGTCTAAAATCGGCGTTTTAAGACTCTAAAAGACGAAAATACAGTAATTTTAGCTAAAAAAGTATTTCAGACCTTTGGTGATCAAATGCATTTATTTTGACTAAAATAGGCTTTTTAAACACTCGGGAGACCAAAATAGAGTCATTTGGGAGACCCCCTGGGAATACCAGGTGCTGCAGACTTTTGCCTTTTGCTTTATTCGTTGGCTTTCTTTTTGTTTCTCCTGAGGTGCCATCTTGCCATGGCCAAGTTCAAAGGGGTCAATGGTGGCAGTGGTTATTGCCTATGGCCACATCACCCTTAACGCGCCCAATCTCATCTGATCTCGGAAGCTAACCAGGGTCGTGCCTGGTTAGTACCTGGGAGACCACCTGGGAATACCAGGTGCTGTAGGCTTTTGGCTTTTCCTTTATTCGTTTGCTTTCTTTTTGTTTCTCCAGAGATGCCATTTTGCCATGGTCAAGTTCAAAGGGGTCGAGGGTGGTAGTGGTGATCGCCAATGGCAACATCACCCTGAACGCACCTGATTTCGTCTGATTCTCCTAAGCTAAGCAGGGTCGGGCCTGGTTAGTACCTGGATGGGAGACCACCTGGGAATACCAGGTGCTGTAAGCTTTTGGCTTTTCCTTTATTTGTTGGCTTTCTTTTTGTTTCTCCTGCGGAGCCATCTTGCCATGGCCAAGTTCAAAGGGGTCGAAAGTGGCAGTGGTGATCGCCTACGGCCACATCACCCTGAACGTGCCTGATCTCGGAAGCTAAGCAGGGACGGGACTGGTTAGTACCTAAATGGGAGACCGCCTGGGAATACCAACTGCTGTAGGCTTTTGGCTTTTTTTTTTTTTTTAAACAATCTTTATTTTTCAACATATAACAAAATCACACCGTACAAAGAAAAAAAAAAAAAGAACGCACAGTAGAAACAGCAAGTCAAACAATTGGCAAAGTGACAAGTGTTGCATGAGGGGAGCAGAAATCCTAGGCATCAAAAGGTGCTGTAGCTCCGCATACTACAGTAAGCCTCCAGGGCCGGTGATCCGAAGCCCAGGGGCGAGAGGCATGCCACCATGCGCCAGAGGTGGACACAAAAACGGAGCACTCAGGCCGCCAGGTGTGCGAAAAGGAAAGAAAAATCAAAATAGGAACAGCACCCCATCGGGGCCCTCCGGCGGGATACACCCAGAGAGAGGGGGGCTTAAAAATGAGGCCTCCAACAAACCGCTCTCCGGGAAGTCGCCCCAACAGAGGACAGTCCCATCTCTCGACCCACCACCCAAGCCGGGCAGCGGGGAGGGGGGGGCCAGGCACCCACCACACCACAGCACCCCGTACTAATAGCAGACGGGGTGTCCACGACCCAGTGGGTCCACGGACACGACGCCGGCAGCATGCCTGTCGCCGGGCACATACAACACAAGCAAGTGGCATCACACAGTCAGTGAGAGAAATAGAACGAAAGGGGGAGAGTATCAGAAGTAGGGGGAAACAAAGAGGGGGAACAGCAGGAAAAGAAGAGGGGGGGAGAGAGAAACGTACCTGCTATCATCCGGGGCACACCCATCTCCACCACGCATCCCATCCACCGCCCTCCAACAGCCGGCTACACGCAGCTTCCAGTGGCCACCTAAGGAGAGGGGGGCACTGGACCCAGGGGTCGGGCTGGGGGCGAAGGGCCCGCCAAGTCCGTTAAGGACGGGTCAGCAAGCACTAACAGGGCCCTATCGAGGCTGGAGGCACAAGGGCAGGGTCACCAATGTGATCCAGCCAGGGTCTCCACTTCTCAGCATCGCGGTCCCCAGTTCCCCTGCATTTAGCAAGCCATTCCTCCGCATCTCTGATGCCGTCAACAACTCGCCTCCACTCCGAGCCGCCCGGCACCTGCGGCCTCTTCCAGTACATAGGGATTAATCTCCTGGCAGCATTGAGGAGATGGGGCAGTATACTGCGTCGGTATCGGCTAATCGGCAGGCATGGAACGTGCAGCAAGAAGTGGAGGGGGTCGAAGGGAACCTCAACATCCAGGATGGCTTTAATCTGATCGCGGATGTCCCGCCAAAAGGGGGCGATGACCGGGCACTCCCACCAAATATGGAGGAGAGTACCACGGCCACCACACCCCCTCCAGCAAGTAGCAGGGACGGAGGGGAAAATACGATGAAGGTCGGCAGGGACCCTGTACCATCGAGTCATAATTTTGTAATTCGTCTCTTGCATTTTGGAATCTGTGGAGCTCGAGTGCGTAAGCTGGTAGAGATGAGCCGACCTCGTCTCCGAAAGTTCCCGGCCCAAGTCCCGCTCCCACGCCCGCAGGAATCCAGGCCTGGAAGCAGGAACCACCTCCCCCAGTAGCTGGTACATTTCTGACACAAGACGAGGGGCCGCCTCGTCCTGTATGAACAAACGTTCAAAGGGTTTGAGAGAGGCAGGAGGGCGAATCGAGGGGCCGTAAACCCGGAAGAAATGGTGCAGTTGGCGGTATTTCCAGAAATTAAGTGGGGAACCACCCCGACGGCCTCCCAGCCGCTCGTAAGGCAACAGTCTGCCCCCCTCCAGCAGCTTACCACAACTAGCATTCCCATCATCCACCCAGGGGTCAAAGAACGACATCTGCTCACCCGGAGGAAACCAGAGGAAACCCCCCAGGGGCGCCAGCGGGGAAACAGGGGGCGCCAGGTCTAGAAGCTTATTGATGCGATCCCAGGTGTCCAAGACCTGGGTTGTCAGAGGAGACGTATAAGTCGACAGCCCCCTGTATTCCCGGGACAGCCAGGGAGCATAGGACAGGTTCCTACCCGCCATACACTTCTCCAAGGAAACCCAAAGCTTGGAGTGGGTGTGGAAACGCCGGTTCAAAATACGTTGTAGAACAACCGCCCTATAATAGCGACGCACATCTGGCAGGCCAAGGCCACCCAGATTTTTCGGGCGCTTCAGGGTAGTCAGTGCGAGGCGGGGGCGCTTCGCGTTCCATACAAAATCAATGAGCATGCCGTCAAGGTGAGTGAAGAAACCGCGGGCAGGGGGATGGGTAGCATTTGCAAGTAAAACAGCACCCGAGGGAGGACAGTCATTTTAACAATGTTAACCCTCCCTAGCCAAGTGAAAGCCGTCTTAGTCCAATGGAGGAAGTCCTGTTTGATGTTAGATAGCAGTCGGGGGTAGTTCTGAGCGTATAGCGTGTCGAAGCTGTTGGTAAGTTGGATCCCGAGGTACCTCATAGACGTGGCGGTCCATGTGAAGGGAAAGGCAGCCCTAAGGGCCCCGGAGAGGGACGAGGGGACGGACACCGGCAGTATCTCCGATTTGGTGAGATTTATTTTAAAGTTGGAAACAGCGCCAAAGCGCTCCAGTTCCCGCATCAGGACCGGCAGCGAGAGCAAGGGGTCAGTGAGATGGAATAACACATCATCAGCGTAGGCCGAGAGTTTGTGCTCCATGTTGCCTACCGTCACACCCCTAATATCGCCATTCGCCCGAACCCTGCTCAAGAAAGGTTCCAGAACAAGGGCAAAAAGAAGGGGCGAAAGGGGGCACCCCTGCCTGGTACCGTTCCTGATCGGGAAGACGAGCCCAGACGCCGCGGTCCAAGAGGCGGGAAAAGAGCACCCGTAGCACTATATGCAGGCGGTGCTGGGGTCCCTGGGCCTCGGCTCCCGTATGATGGCTTGGATTCTGGCGCTGTATGCGGGCCCTAGGGCCAGGGTTCGGGTCAATGGCTACTTGTCAGCGGACTTCCCGATCAGGAACGGTACCAGGCAGGGGTGCCCCCTTTCGCCCCTTCTTTTTGCCCTTGTTCTGGAACCTTTCTTGAGCAGGGTTCGGGCGAATGGCGATATTAGGGGTGTGACGGTAGGCAACATGGAGCACAAACTCTCGGCCTACGCTGATGATGTGTTATTCCATCTCACTGACCCCTTGCTCTCGCTGCCGGTCCTGATGCGGGAACTGGAGCGCTTTGGCGCTGTTTCCAACTTTAAAATAAATCTCACCAAATCGGAGATACTGCCGGTGTCCATCCCCTCGTCCCTCTCCGGGGCCCTTAGGGCTGCCTTTCCCTTCACATGGACCGCCACGTCTATGAGGTACCTCGGGATCCAACTTACCAACAGCTTTGACACGCTATACGCTCAGAACTACCCCCGACTGCTATCTAACATCAAACAGGACTTCCTCCATTGGACTAAGACGGCTTTCACTTGGCTAGGGAGGGTTAACATTGTTAAAATGACTGTCCTCCCTCGGGTGCTGTTTTACTTGCAAATGCTACCCATCCCCCTGCCCGCGGTTTCTTCACTCACCTTGACGGCATGCTCATTGATTTTGTATGGAACGCGAAGCGCCCCCGCCTCGCACTGACTACCCTGAAGCGCCCGAAAAATCTGGGTGGCCTTGGCCTGCCAGATGTGCGTCGCTATTATAGGGCGGTTGTTCTACAACGTATTTTGAACTGGCATTTCCACACCTACTCCAAGCTTTGGGTTTCCTTGGAGAAGTGTATGGCGGGTAGGAACCTGTCCTATGCTCCCTGGCTGTCCCGGGAATACAGGGGGCTGTCGACTTATACCTCTCCTCTGACAACCCAGGTCTTGGACACCTGGGATCGCATCAATAAGCTTCTAGACCTGGCGCCCCCTGTTTCCCCGCTGGCGCCCCTGGGGGGTTTCCTCTGGTTTCCTCCCGGTGAGCAGATGTCGTTCTTTGACCCCTGGGTGGATGATGGGAATGCTAGTTGTGGTAAGCTGCTGGAGGGGGGCAGACTGTTGCCTTACGAGCGGCTGGGAGGCCGTCGGGGTGGTTCCCCACTTAATTTCTGGAAATACCGCCAACTGCACCATTTCTTCCGGGTTTACGGCCCCTCGATTCGCCCTCCTGCCTCTCTCAAACCCTTTGAACGTTTGTTCATACAGGACGAGGCGGCCCCTCGTCTTGTGTCGGAAATGTACCAGCTACTGGGGGAGGCGGTTCCTGCTTCCAGGCCCGGATTCCTGCGGGCGTGGGAGCGGGACTTGGGCCGGGAACTTTCGGAGACGAGGTCGGCTCATCTCTACCAGCTTACGCACTCGAGCTCCACAGATTCCAAAATGCAAGAGACGAATTACAAAATTATGACTCGATGGTACAGGGTCCCTGCCGACCTTCATCGTATTTTCCCCTCCGTCCCTGCTACTTGCTGGAGGGGGTGTGGTGGCCGTGGTACTCTCCTCCATATTTGGTGGGAGTGCCCGGTCATCGCCCCCTTTTGGCGGGACATCCGCGATCAGATTAAAGCCATCCTGGATGTTGAGGTTCCCTTTGACCCCCTCCACTTCTTGCTGCACGTTCCATGCCTGCCGATTAGCCGATACCGACGCAGTATACTGCCCCATCTCCTCAATGCTGCCAGGAGATTAATCCCTATGTACTGGAAGAGGCCGCAGGTGCCGGGCGGCTCGGAGTGGAGGCGAGTTGTTGACAGCATCAGAGATGCGGAGGAATGGCTTGCTAAATGCAGGGGAACTGGGGACCGCGATGCTGAGAAGTGGAGACCCTGGCTGGATCACATTGGTGACCCTGCCCTTGTGCCCTCCAGCCTCGATAGGGCCCTGTTAGTGCTTGCTGACCCGTCCTTAACGGACTTGGCGGGCCCTTCGCCCCCAGCCCGACCCCTGGGTCCAGTGCCCCCCTCTCCTTAGGTGGCCACTGGAAGCTGCGTGTAGCCGGCTGTTGGAGGGCGGTGGATGGGATGCGTGGTGGAGATGGGTGTGCCCCGGATGATAGCAGGTACGTTTCTCTCTCCCCCCCTCTTCTTTTCCTGCTGTTCCCCCTCTTTGTTTCCCCCTTCTTCTGATACTCTCCCCCTTTCGTTCTATTTCTCTCACTGACTGTGTGATGCCACTTGCTTGTGTTGTATGTGCCCGGCGACAGGCATGCTGCCGGCGTCGTGTCCGTGGACCCACTGGGTCGTGGACACCCCATCTGCTATTAGTACGGGGTGCTGTGGTGTGGTGGGTGCCTGGCCCCCCCCTCCCCGCTGCCCGGCTTGGGTGGTGGGTCGAGAGATGGGACTGTCCTCTGTTGGGGCGACTTCCCGGAGAGCGGTTTGTTGGAGGCCTCTTTTTTAAGCCCCCCTCTCTCTGGGTGTATCCCGCCGGAGGGCCCCGATGGGGTGCTGTTCCTATTTTGATTTTTCTTTCCTTTTCGCACACCTGGCGGCCTGAGTGCTCCGTTTTTGTGTCCACCTCTGGCGCATGGTGGCATGCCTCTCGCCCCTGGGCTTCGGCTCACCGGCCCTGGAGGCTTACTGTAGTATGCGGAGCTACAGCACCTTTTGATGCCTAGGATTGCTGCTCCCCTCATGCAACACTTGTCACTTTGCCAATTGTTTGACTTGCTGTTTCTACTGTGCGTTCTTTTTTTTTTTTCCTTGTACGGTGTGATTTTGTTATATGTTGAAAAATAAAGATTGTTTAAAAAAAAAAAAAAAGGCCAAAAGCCTACAGCACTTGGTATTCCCAGGCGGTCTCCCATTTAGGTACTAACCAGTCCCGTCCCTGCTTAGCTTCCGAGATCAGGCACGTTCAGGGTGATGTGGCCGTAGGCAATCACCACTGCCACTTTCGACCCCTTTGAACTTGGCCATGGCAAGATGGCTCCGCAGGAGAAACAAAAAGAAAGCCAACAAATAAAGGAAAAGCCAAAAGCTTACAGCACCTGGTATTCCCAGGTGGTCTCCCATCCAGGTACTAACCAGGCGCGACCCTGCTTAGCTTAGGAGATCAGACGAAATCAGGTGCGTTCAGGGTGATGTTGCCATTGGCGATCACCACTACCACCCTCGACCCCTTTGAACTTGACCATGGCAAAATGGCATCTCTGGAGAAACAAAAAGAAAGCAAACGAATAAAGGAAAAGCCAAAAGCCTACAGCACCTGGTATTCCCAGGTGGTCTCCCAGGTACTAACCAGGCACGACCCTGGTTAGCTTCCGAGATCAGACGAGATTGGGCGCGTTAAGGGTGATGTGGCCATAGGCAATAACCACTGCCACCATTGACCCCTTTGAACTTGGCCATGGCAAGATGGCACCTCAGGAGAAACAAAAAGAAAGCCAACGAATAAAGCAAAAGGCAAAAGTCTGCAGCACCTGGTATTCCCAGGGGGTCTCCCAAATGACTCTATTTTGGTCTCCCGAGTGTTTAAAAAGCCTATTTTAGTCAAAATAAATGCATTTGATCACCAAAGGTCTGAAATACTTTTTTAGCTAAAATTACTGTATTTTCGTCTTTTAGAGTCTTAAAACGCCGATTTTAGACAAGATAATTGCATTTCTTAAAAAAAGGCCTGACAACATGTTTTTGGTCAAAATAACTCTATTTTGGTCTCCAAGTGTCTTACAAGCCTTTTTTAGTCAAAATAAATGCATTTGGTCATCAAAGGTCTGAAAAACTTTTATCCAAAATGACTGTATTTTTGTCTTTTAGATTCTCAAAACGCCGCTTTTAGACAAGATAACTGCATTTGGTAACAAATAGCCTGAAAACATTTTTTTGGTCAAAATGACTCTATCTTTGGTCTCCAAGTGTCTAAAGAGCCTCTTTTTTCAAAATAACTGCATTTGTTCACCAAAGGTCTGAAATACTTTTTTTAGCCAAAATGACTGTATTTTTGTCTTTTAGAGTCTCAAACCATCGCTTTTAGACAAGATGCATTTCGTAACAAAAGGCCTGACAACATGTTTTTGGTCAAAATGACTCTATTTTGCTCTCCAAGTGTCTTAAAAGCCTTTTTTGTCAAAATGACTGCATTTGGTCACCAAAGGTCTGAAAAACTTTTTTTAGCCAAAATGACTGTATTTTTGTCTTTTAGAGTCTCAAACCATCGCTTTTAGACAAGATAACTGCATTTGGTAACCAATGGCCTGAAAAAAATGTTTTTGTCAGAATGACTCTATTTTGGTCTCCAAGTGTCTAAAGATCCTTTCTTAGTCAAAATAACTGCATTTGGTCACCAAAGGTCTGAAAAACATTTTTACCAAAAATGACTGTATTTTTATCTTTTAGAATCTCAAACCATCGCTTTTAGACAAGATAACTGCATTTGGTAACCAATGGCCTGAAAACATGTTTTTGGTCAAAATGACTGTATTTTGGTCTCCAAATGTCTAAAACGCCTTTTTTAGTCAAAATAACTGCATTTGGTCACCAAAGGTGTGAAAAAAAAATTTAGTCAAAATGATTGTATTTTCGTCTATTAGAGTCTTAAAAAGCCGCTTTTGGACAAGATAATTGCATTTTCTAACCAATCGCCTGAAACATTTGTTTGGGTCAAAATGACTCTATTTTGGTCTCCAAGTGTCTAAAAAGCCTATTTTAGTCAAAATACTTTTTTTAGCTAAAATTACTGTATTTTTGTCTTTTAGAGTCTTAAAACGCCGCTTTTTGACAAGATAATTGCATTTCGTAACAAAAGGCCTGATAACATGTTTTTGGTCAAAATTACTCTATTTTGGTCTCCCAAGTGTCTAAAAAGCCTTTTTTAGTCAAATAACTGCATTTGGTCACCAAAGGTCTGAAAAACTTTTTTTTAGCCAAAATGACTATATTTTTGTCTTTTAGAGTCTCAAAACGCCGCTTTTAGACAAGATAACTGCATTTGGTAACCAATGGTCTGAAAACATGTTTTTGGTCAAAATGACTCTATTTAGGTCTCCAAAGCCTGTTTTAGTCAAAATAACTGCATTTGGTCACCAATAGTCTGAAAATTTTTTTTAGCCAAAATGACTGTATTTTTGTCTTTTAGAGTCTTAAAAAGCCGGTTTTAGACAAGATAATTACATTTCGTAACCAGTGATCTGAAAACATTTTTTGGTCAAAATGACTCTATTTTGGTCTCCAAGTGTCTAAAAAGCCCCTTTTAGTCAAAATAACTACATTTGGTCACCAAAGGTCTGAAATAAACATTTAGTCAAAATGACTATTTCGTCTATTAGAGTCTTAAAAAGCCGGTTTTGGACAAGATAATTGCATTTGGTAACCAACCGCCTGAAACATTTGTTTGGGTCAAAATGACTCTATTTTGGTCTCCAAGTGTCTAAAAAGCATTTATTTTTTTGCATTTGATCACCAAAGGTTTAAAAAATGTTTTAATATTTATTGAGTATAAACAGTACACTGAATAAATAACATGAACGGTAGACATAATCAGTTACAGAACCAGTGTTCGGAAAAATACAAATATATAAAGGATATAACAGCAACAGTACAGGAAAAGGTCATCCTTAAACCATCGCATTCAGGTGAAAATTACAGCCAAGTAAACAAACCTTAGCATGTTCCCATGTGCATACGTGAAGGATAAATAAAAACATACAGTTATTCCCTCCCAATAGTAATAGGACCATGAACATCTAGCAATATAGCACACACCTCCGTAAAGTAGCAAAAACCCACCTGAAGTACTAAGTGCAAAGGAGAAGGGAAGGGAAAAAAGGAAAACAGTGGCAGAAAACTTAAAGGGAGGGGGGAGGGGGGAAAGGAAGGGAAAGGATGGGAGGACTCTGCACTCTTCTCAAGAAATGCTACCCTATCCAATGAGCAGCCGATCCATAACCAACTGGGGGGAGCCAAGGCCGGGTCATCCAACCAAGGTTGCCATAACGAGGCAAATTTCTTGTGAGCATTTCAATGCTGGTATGTCAGCTTTTCCCTGATTAAAGAGGCATTGACCTGTGTTATCCACTGGCCCATGCTCGGCACCCTGGAGGCGATCCAAAATCTAGTAATTAATTTGCGAGCAATATACAACAATCGCAACACGGCAACGTGAGCATTTGGGGTCAGAGTGTCCACCTCCAGAGCACCAAGCAGACAGACCACAGGATCCCTTAGTAGCTGAAAATTATACACTTTAGAGATCGTGTCAATTACCTTCCCCCAGTAGCGAAACAGCTTGGGACATCTAAACATCATGTGTATAAGTGTACCCTGGTCTCTCTCACATTTGGGGCACAAGGGAGTAGATCTGCGTCCCCAACGGTACAGCTGCATCGGTGTTCTGTATGCTCTGTGAAACAGAAATAAGTGAGATATCTTATGGGAGGCCGACACCGACACCAAAGGGATCGATGAGAGGCAAAGATCCCACGTCTCCCCATCTATGGGTCCAAGATCCCCCCTCCCACCCCGCACGAGCAGGGAGGGAAGAGGGGTCCTGCACGGATCCCAACAGAAGGACATAAACCTGTGAGATCATATTCTTGTCCGAGACCCGAAACACCTCACCCAACAGGCAGTGAGTGTCGGGTGTCAAAGAAGCCAAGCCTGCCTGGGCCATCATCGCGTGTCTCAATTGTAGGTAGCGAAAGAAACAGTGCCTAGGAACATCAAACTCCCTCTGTAAGTCTTGAATATATTTCAGTACCCCAGCTCTGAACAATTGTGCTATAAAATATACACCATGGGCCTCCCACATCTCCGCGCCCTCTAGATGAAACAGTTCCGAAAAGTTGCGATTATGCCAAATCGGAGTCTGAGGAAGGTAACCCGTGATCTGCAACATCCCCTTGACACAGCGCCGCACCATGCGAATCAAGGCGAGTGTGGGTAACCGAGTCCCCATATTGGAGAACCCCGCTTCAAGGTGTACAAGGACAGGGTGAGGCGAGTCAGTAGGGACCAATAAGGACCCAATAGGATCGAATGGATCCAAACGACCCCAGCCCCCCATATGCTGAACCTGGAAGGCTGGAAAATATACTCTGGGGTTGGGCACTTGCCCATCTGAAGGGTAGCCAATTTAATCCTAGCCACTTTTTTGCACCAGATCAGTTCTCTGAACTGGGAGTCAATCCTATAGAACCATTTCCTGGGTATCCAGATTGGGGAGTTGTGCAAGACATAAAGAAGTTGAGGAGCCCACACCATCTTAATTAGATTGACTCGCCCAGCCACCAACAAGGGAACTTTGCAGCAGAGGTACGAGGTTCAGTGTGATATACTGGGTAGGATCAGGAGACACCTGGATCCCCAAATATTTGAAGGAGTCAACCACTCGCACTGTGGATGCACAGTCCGGAAGAGGCTGAGTTATGGGATCAAGGGGCATTAAAACTGATTTATCCCAATTTATGGAAAATCCCGACAGGGACCCAAAATAGTCAATAAGGGACATTACCGCCCGCAAGGATTCCCCTGTATCACCTAGGTAGAGCAGTGTGTCATCCGCATAGAGTGAGATAACGTCTGCATGGGAGCCCCTTCTGAACCCCACTATGTCAGGGGAGGACCAAATCCGCGCCGCTAAGGTCTCCAGTGCCATGGCAAACAGCAATGGAGATAGCGGGCAGCCCTGCCTAGTCCCCCTGTGCAAACAGAAGGGTCCAGAAAGCTCCCCGTTCACCCTCAGTCTGCCCGTGGGGGCAGCGTACAGTACCCACACCCAGTTCAGAAAGTTCTCTCCCACACCAAAGCGCTTGAGAACTTCCCATAGGTACACCCATTCAACACTATCGAATGCCTTAGCGGCATCTAGCGAAAAGACTGCCCGGTTCCCAGGGTTGTCTACTGGGATCTGAAGGTTCAGAAATAGTCGGCGGAGATTAAGTGCCGTCGATCTGGTCAGGATAAACCCCGATTGATCCCTATGGACAACCCCCTGGACAACAGAGGACAGCCTAGTGGCCAGTATCTTAGCTAGAATTTTAACATCCGTTGTGAGTAGAGATATGGGCCTTTAGGAATCCGACAAAAGCGGATCCTTGCCGGGCTTCAGCAGGAAAACAACTATAGCTTCGGACATAGAGGCAGGAAGGCGGCTGTTAGGGATACAAGTGGTAGCCTGATGGCAGAGGAAGGCTCCACGTGTGCCAGAGGGCGGTGCTTAGACAGGAACCCCCAAGGTAAGTGACACAGGCTAACCTGAGGTGCGGAATCTAAGTATCCACCGGTTTTCACTAGAGCCTCTAGTGGTGAGGATGGATTTTGCTGCGTGTGGATACCAGGTCGCAGTCCTCAGGGTCACCCCACCAAGGAAGAAGCCGATCAAGATCCGAAGGCAGATAAGCAGACAAGGGAGATCCGAGAGAATGGTCAAACAAGCCGGGGGTCAGGACTGGCAGCAGGTCAACAAGGTCAGGAACAAGCCAAAGGTCAAAACGGATATCAAACAGGTAACAGGAAGCAGGCTTCAGGAACACAGGAAGAGCTGCAGACAAGTCAGCAAAGACACAGTGCTTCTGAGCTGTTTAAATAAGGCAGCCTCTTTGCCAATTACTGCAATTAGTCTGCTCTAGGTTTTAGATTGCAGATTCATGACAGCACATCAGTGTGCTCAGGAAGCATTCCTAACATTGCCCCCCCCCTTAAGGGCAACCTCCGGGTGTCCAACAAACTGCTTTTCTGAGGATGGGCAAGAAAAAACGCCTGGATCAGGTCTGCGGCATAAATGTTACTCTCAGGTTCCCAGGAATTCTCTTCCGGCACATAACCCTTCCATTTAATAAGGAACTGAAGCTGGTTACCTCTTTTCCGGCAATCAAGTACAGCCTCAACTTCGTACTCCATGTCGCCATCCACCATCACTGGTTCCGGACGTCCAGGGCTTCTGCCGGGGAAGGCGTCGGGAACCACGGGTTTTAAAAAAGAGTGACATGGAACACAGGATGGATCCGTAGGGTATCAGGTAAGGATAACTCATAGGACACGGCATTGAGTCTTATTTTAACGGGGAATGGGCCGATAAACCTGGAAGCCAACTTCTTGGATGGTCAGGCCAAGCGCAGGTTAGCTGTGGATAAAAAGACCTGGTCACCTGGTTGGAGAATCAGTTCTCCCCTCTTTTTCCCATCAAAGATTCTTTTGGACGCTATCTGAGCCTTGGCCAAGGTGTCCTGCAGAAGTTTGTTGTTACTCGTGAAGAAGTCAATGGTGACCTGAACTGCGGGCACTCCGGAATCAGATGGGACGTCGGGCATAAAGGAAGGATGAAAACCATAATTGGCAAAGAAGGGAGATTGCCCGGTAATGGAATGTCGTGAATTATTAAAGGCAAATTCCGCAAATGGTAGTAATGCTACCCAGTCATCCTGGACGAAGGTGGTAAAGCACCGGAGATATTGTTCCAGGGTCTGGTTTGTCCTCTCTGTTTGCCCGTTTGTCTGCGGGTGGTAAGCTGAGGACATAGATAATTCAATTTTTAGTAGCTTACACAAGGCCCTCCAAAAGCGGGACATGAACTGTACCCCTCTGTCCGAGATAATGTTCGTGGGTACCCCGTGGAGTCACACAATCTCCCTAATGAAGACTTCTGCAGTTTCTTTTGCAGAGGGGGTACCTTTGAGGGGTAGAAAGTGGGCCATCTTAGTAAGCCGGTCTACAACCACAAAAATGGCGGAGCACCCGGCCAAAGGTGGAAGTTCCACGATAAAGTCCATGGCGATAGTTTGCCAGGGCCGGTCAGGGATTGGGAGTGGTCTGAGGAGACCCCACGCCTTACTTCTGGTGGTTTTACTCCTTCAGCAAGAAACACAGGAAGACACATAACTTCTGCAGTCTTTTCCCATCTCAGGCCACCAGAAGGTGCGTTGCATGAGGTCAAGGGTCCTATGAACACCAAAATGGCCAGCAAGAGGGTGGTCATGGCAGGCAGCTAGAACCGAAACTCTGACTCCCTCCGGGACAAATATTTTGTCCTTAGCCCACAACAAACCATCCTTGCGTGACAGGGGTATCCCAGGTGGACCGGAAATTTTGGCAGAGGCTTGCTCAAGATGGGATTTCAGGCTAGTGAGCAGGAAGTTTTTCTCTGACAGGATAGTGTCAGGTACCAACTCTTCTTTAGTATTATCAAACATCCGGGACAGGGCATCCGGTTTGACATTTTTCGACCCGGGCCGATAGGTGATATGGAACGAGAATCTGGAGAAGAAGAGTGCCCATCGGGCCTGGCGGGGTCTAAGTCGCTTTGCAGATCTTAAGTACTCAAGGTTCTTATTAACGGTAAATATAAGAATCGGGTGTGATGCTCCTTCTAGTAGATATCTCCACTCTTCGAGAGCGGCTTTGATTGCCAGGAGTTCCCGGTCCCCGACATCATAGTTTTTCTCCGCGGGAGAGAGTTTCCGGGAAAAGAAGGCTATTGGGTGAGTTAAGTCTCTAGTTCCCTGTCTTTGGGAGATGACTGCCCCGACCGAAACGTCCGATGCGTCTACCTCCAGGAGATAGGGTAAGGCAGGATCCGGGTGACTTAGGATAGGGGCAGAGGTAAAATGTTTTTTAAGAACCGAGAAGGCGGACTGAGCTTCTGGGGTCCACTGGAAGTGGACGTTCTTCTTAGTAAGGGGCTATGATGTTAGAGAACCCCTTAATGAACCTCCTATAAAAATTGGCGAAGCCAACGAAGCGCTGTACTCCCTTTTTGTCTGATGGAGGTGGCCAGTCCAGAATGGCAGAGACCTTCTGAGGATCCATCTCTATTCCTTCTGTGGAAATTATTAACCCCAGAAACGGGATACTGTTCTGCTCAAAAACGCACTTCTCGGCCTTGGCGTAGAGACCATGCTGGCGAAGGCGACCGAGGACATTTCGAACGTGCTCGCGATGCTGCTCTAGGGATGTTGAGAAGATTAGGATGTCATCCAAGTATACGATGACGAAGATATCCAACCAATCCCTGAAGATGTCGTTCACAAAGTGTTGGAACGTGGCAGGAGCATTACAAAGGCCAAATGGCATTACCAGGTATTCGAAATGTCCGAATCTAGTGCGGGAAGCAGTCTTCCATTCGTCGCCCTCTCGGATGCGCACCAAGTTGTACGCCCCACGAAGATCCAGCTTAGTAAACAGGATGGCAGATCTGAGTCTCTGAAAGAGGAAGGGGATAACGTTTTTTAATAGTAACTTTATTTAAATCCCTATAATCGATGCAGGGTCGGAGGGTGTGATCCTTCTTCTCTACGAAGAGGATACCTGCCCTTGCTGGAGAGGTAGAGGGATGGATGAACCCCTTCTTCAGACTTTCGTCTACATAGTCCTTTAAGACGTCCAGCTCACGTTCAGAAAGTGGGTAAATCCGGCCGAACGGGATTTCGGCTCCTGGGAGCAAGTCGATGGGGCAGTCATATGGACGGTGGGGGGGCAAGGTCTCTGCTCCCCGTTTGCTGAATACATCCAGGAAATCATGGTATGCTTTGGGCACCACAGAACATACATCAGGTTCGGATTCAAGACAGAACAGAGTCTTGGGGAATTCAGGAGGAGCGGGTAGACAGGAATTCTTGCAGTAAAGAGATGGGAACTGGATGGTGCCTGTGATCCAATTGACTTGCGGGTTATGTGCTTGCAACCACGGTAATCCCAGGATAATGGGAAATAAGGAGGATGTGATAACATCCAGGCTAATCAGTTCCTTATGGCCGGAGGAGGAGACCATAGGAAGGGGAAAAGTTTCTTGGGTCACGGGCCCGGATTTGATGTGGGAGCCATCAGCCAGGAAGATGGTGAGGTCCTGAGTCTTGAGCCGGAGAGGTACGCAACATGCAGGGCGAACGAGCGATCAATGAAACAATGGCAGGCTCCAAAGTCAATGATTGCGGTAACTGGGACGAGTCCTTCCGGAAGCTGTAATGACACAGGAAAGGCTAGGTGGGAGGAACTGGCAACAGATGGTGAGGCCGGCATGAACTTATGGTATTTTGCCGGGCAGGAGCGCACATAGTGGCCAGCTTCACCGCAATACAGGCACAGCTTACCCAACTGGTGACGGCGTCTCTCCTCCGGGGACAAAACAGGCCGTATGATCCCAAGGTTCAGTCGTATCTGAGGCGACTCCAGCGGGAGCGGGGTTGGTAAGAGCTGACCCAGCAGAAGAAAAGTATGCAGGATGAGCAACTCGTGGTAGCGTCCAGGCTGGTCTGAACTGCTGCGGAGATCGTTCTGCTCTGCGCTCCCGTAGCCACCGGACGATTTGAATGGCCTGGGAAATCAAATCTTCCAAGGCGTTGGGGACACCTACCCGCGCCAGCTCGTCCTTCAGTCCTTCTGAAAGCCGAGACGGAACTGATACCGGAGTGCTGCTTCGTTTCAGGACGTATCGGAACTGAGGCAGCGGAAGTCAGTGACGTAGTGTTCTACGGGCCTGCGACCCTGCTGAAGAACATGAAGCGCAGCTTCTGCGGTGGAGGATCGCTGCGGGTCAACATAGAGCTGTGCCATGGCCTCAAAAAATGACTGTAAGGAGTTTAATGGGGGCTGCCCTCTTCAAGGAGCCGATATCTCCCTGCTCCTAGGCTCGGAGTCAACTCAGAATGCCTTGTTTATTGAAAACATAAGAGATCTACACTCTGCCAAAGCCCCCTCCCTCTTCATGTCATTCCACACAAACACACATCCCATAATATGCTTACAGGGCAGACAGGAACAATAGGACAATGGAATGCAGGTATTCACAATAACAAACCCCACCCCACTAGCAGGGGTCTATGAAACACTGCTGCCATATTCTAGCAATCTGCAATATATCTTTATATATTTCCTCAGGGACACTGTTCAGTAATATTATGGTCATTCTTTCAACACAAGCCACACTCTCAGTGTCCATTCCGCTACAGCCTGGGAATACCAGGTGCTGTAGGCTTTTGGCTTTTCCTTTATTCGTTGGCTTTCTTTTTTTTTCTTTTGAGGTGCCATCTTGGCATGGCCAAGTTCAAAGGGGTCGAGGGTGGCAGTGGTGATTGCCTAAGGCCACATCACCTTGAATGCGCTCAATCTCGTCTGATCTCGGAAGCTAAGCAGGGTTGGGCCTGGTTAGTACCTGGATGGGAGACCACCTGGGAATACCAGGTGCTGTAGCCTTTTGGCTTTTCCTTTATTCGTTGGCTTTCTTTTTGTTTCTCCTGAGGTGCCCTCTTGCCATGGCCAAGTTCAAAGGGGTCGAGGGTGGCAGTGGTGATCGCCTACAGCCACATCACCCTGAATGCGCCTGATCTCGTCTGATCTTGGAAGCTAAGCAGGGTCGGGCTTGGTTAGTACCTGGATGAGAGACCGCCTGGGAATACCAGGTGCTGTAGGCTTTTGGCTTTTCCTTTATTTGTTGGCTTTCTTTTTGTTTCTCCTGAGGTGCCATCTTGCCATGGCCAAGTTCAAAGGGGTCGAGGGTGGAAGTAGTGATCGCCTACGGCCACATCACCCTGAACACACCCAATCTGGTCTGATCTCAGAAGCTAAGCAGGGTGGGGCCTGGTTAGTACCTGGATGGGAGACCACCTAGGAATATAAGGTGCTGTAGCCTTTTAGCTTTTCCTTTATTCGTTGTCTTTCATTTTGTTTCTCCTGAGGTGCCATCTTGCCATGGCAGAGTTCAAAGGGGTCGAGAGTGGCAGGAGTGATTGTGTGCAGCCACATCACCCTGAACGTGCTCTATCTCATCTGATCTCAGAAGCTAAGCGGGGTCGGGCCTGGTTAGTACCTGGATGGGGGACTTCCTGGGAATACAAGGTGCTGTAGTCTTCTGGCTTTTCCTTTATTCGTTGGCTTTCTTTTTGTTTCTTCTGATGTGCCATCTTGCCATGGCCAAGTTCAAAGGGGTCGAGGGTGGCAGTGGTGGTCGCCTACGGCCACATCGCCTTTAACGCGCCCAATCTCGTCTGATCTTGGAAGCTAAGCAGGGTCGGGCCTGGTTAGTACCTGGATGAGAGACCGCCTGGGAATACCAGGTGCTGTAGGCTTCTGGCTTTTCCTTTATTCGTTGGCTTTCTTTTTGTTTCTCCTGAGGTGCCCTCTTGCCATGGCCAAGTTCAAAGGGGTCGAGGGTGGCAGTGGTGATCGCCTACGGCCACATCACCCTGAATGCGCCTGATCTTGTCTGATCTTGGAAGCTAAGCAGGGTCGGGCTTGGTTAGTACCTGGATGAGAGACCGCCTGTGAATATCAGGTGCTGTAGGCTTTTGGCTTTTCCTTTATTTGTTGGCTTTCTTTTTGTTTCTCCTGAGGTGCCATCTTGCCATGGCCAAGTTCAAAGGGGTCGAGGGTGGAAGTAGTGATCGCCTACGGCCACATCACCCTGAGCACACCCAATCTGGTCTGATCTCAGAAGCTAAGCAGGGTGGGGCCTGGTTAGTACCTGGATGGGAGACCGCCTAGGAATATAAGGTGCTGTAGCCTTTTGGCTTTTCCTTTATTCGTTGTCTTTCATTTTGTTTCTCCTGAGGTGCCATCTTGCCATGGCAGAGTTCAAAGGGGTCGAGAGTGGCAGGGGTGATTGTGTACAGCCACATCACCCTGAACGTGCCCTATCTCGTCTGATCTCGGAAGCTAAGCGGGGTCGGGCCTGGTTAGTACCCGGATGGGAGACCGCCTAGGAATATAAGGTGCTGAAGGCTTTTGGCTTTTTCTTTATTCATTGGCTTTCTTTTCATTTCTCCTGAGGTGCCATCTTGCCATGGCTAAGTTCAAAGGGGTCGAGGGTGGCAGTGGTGAATGCCTATGGACACATCACCCTGAACGCGCCCGATCTCATTTGATCTCGGAAGGTAAGCAGCATCAGGCCTGGTTAGTACCTGGATGGGAGACCGCCTGTGTAGCGGAGGAGTAGTTTAATCTACATTGGCTCCGCTGGTAGACAAGAAAACAGGTAATAATCCAACTAAGCAGGTACAGCATGCAACAATCCAGGTAGTGTTATACAATCCTTCCCTCCCAAGAACTAGACGACACATAAGCTGGGAGTCAACTCAGAATGCCTTGTTTATTGAAAACACAAGAGATCTACACTCTGCCAAAACCCTCTCCCTCTTTGAGTCATTCCACACAAACACACATCCCATAATATGCTTACAAGGCAGACAGGAACAATAGGACAATGGAATGCTGGTATTCACAATAACAAACCCCACCCCACTATCAGGAGTCTATAAAACACTGCTGCCATATTCTAGCAATCTGCAATATATCTTTATATATTTCCTCAGGGACACTTTTCAGTAATATTATGGTCATTCTTTCAACACAAGCCACACCCTCAGCGTCCATTCCGCTACAGCCTGGGAATACCGTTGGATCGACAAGATCTACTATACAAACCTTCAACCCAACGTAAACAACAAAATACAAACGAAACGAGAGTAATTCTCACCTTCTCGAATCAACATCAACAAGTGAGAAAAATACTTGAAAAAAACTGGTCCATACTTAGGGAAGATGACCTACTTAAGACCTTGGTGCCACCCAAACCTCTTGTAACCTATAGGAAAGCAGGTTCTATTCATAACTCGCTCGTACACAGCGAATTTAAAGAGTGTTACCACAAAGACCCCTGCAAACAGAAAGGCACCTTCCCTTGTGGAAGCTGCATGCAGTGCAAAGTAATACCCAGAAGCGTCTCAAAAATTCTCCCCAATGGGGACATTTTTGAGCCGAGGCACTTCGCTAATTGTCGTACCAAAGGAGTGGTATACATGATGAACTGCCAGTGTGGAGCCTTTTATATAGGCAAAACACGGCAAGAGTTTGGCCGTCGAGTCAACAAGCATGTTGAAACCATGTCTATGGGTAATTTCCATCTCCCTCTTGGAAGACATATGACCCAAACACATGGCAATAAAATGCCCAAAATCTCTTTTTTTGCACTAGATAGAGTCCACATCCCCCCTCGTGGGGGAGATTGGAACAAAATCCTATTACAACGAGAAATGCGGTGGATCCAACGTTTGCATGCCACCTCCTTCCCAGGATTAAATGAGAATGAGAGCTACCGGGCATTCCTGGAAGGCTTCTCATCAGGAAAAACCGACTAAAAACCTTCATTGTTCCATATATTTTTATTTCTATTTTTATCTTTATCATTTTTTATTTTTATATTATTATTTTTCATGTTTTTTATTTTATTTTATTTTCATTTTATTTTATTCTATATTATTTTTCTATTTTTATCCTTTATTTTTGATTTATTTTTCCCGCATTTCACACATTGCGGGGAACCATAACCCATTCCTTTCTTTTGGGTCAAATCCATCCCCATGCTGCCCCGAACCTATTTTTTTTCCCCCATTGCCTCTCAGTGCATGATTGCTCCTTACTATCCAGGAGGATTCTCCTTTATTCTTGCCTAAATTGCTTCGTTGACCTTATAATAAAGAATTTAATGATTTTTAAATACATGTAGACATGTTCAAATGTTATTGTGTCCTAGATCTTCGGTGATTCTTAGACCCATGTTTGTGGGAGGAAGATCGGGTCCTTACTGCCCATCCAGCCCCTTGTACCCGGCACGGCAAGCCCCCCCTGGTTCCCTCCAGGGGGGGCACATTCTGGGAGTCAAAGCAAGATCTGATGTTTTCGCATCCACCCAGCACACGCTGGGACAGTTTGGCTCCAACCCCCGTGTCGGCGGCATCTGAATATGTATCTACCGCGTCATCTCACTGACAGGCTGCGCGCGCAGCCTGTGGCACGCACACAGTACGTGCGGCCGCAGTCAATGACCTAACATCGGCGTCGCCCGGCGCTTCATTGCGCATGCGCGACTTACATATAAAGACGGCCGGGGATCCACAGGACTTCACTCCGCTCCAACCAGCGAGGAGTGAACGTCCGAAGCCAGCGGTCTGCACCTGCCTAGACTCTTCAGCCTCCTACTGCTCCCTCAGGATACCAAGTAAGCCACGCTACAGCGCCACCTGTTGGCCATTTCTAACACATTTTTTATTTTTTTTTATTTTTTTTTACATACTAAAACTAGTTATTTTTCTCTCCTCCTGTCAGACAGAGTTTCATACATCTGTGGCAGAGGACAAGCATTTACAAAGTAAGTTGCCAAATTGTGGCACAGCGCCACCTGCTGGCCAATCCCAAATACTACCTATATTATATTAAAATGATGTATTCTTTCTGCCAGACAGAGATTCAGTGACCCTGCATCCTCGGTAAGAGGGTCAGTTCCCCCTACTGATCTCGGAATCTGTCAAATCCAAGGACCTCTCCTTTAAAACTTCCAGTAAGCCAACACACTGATCATACCGACTATTTATTACATCATTATTTCGGAAATCCCCTTTTTCCCTTCCCTTATTGCAAATTATTATTTTTCACATAGGATTATATGCTTACACCTTTGGGACCAATCGGAGGACACCAGTGTCTTTTATCCCTTTCTCTAAACGTAAGTGTTGCTTCATACCTACCGTATTTCCAGGCCTCTTTTCTGTACACGCCAACCTTATATACTGAAATTTTATCCACTCTCCTAGGGAAACCAGGAGTATTTGTGGTTACACATAGAAGCTTGGGGTTTGCTACATACCCCAGGACCCTATTCATCCCTAAGAGGCATTATTCGTATATTTGAGGTAATTTTGGAAACCCAATTTTATTAGCTTAAACATGGCACTAAACAACACATGCCTGCATAAAACCAACCTTCCCCCTTCTTCAGACCAATAGGCCCAAGGATCCAGTAACAAGCCTGGGGGGCACAGGACCTGAACCTCTCTTCCCCCCACTTCCCCATGGGCACAGATGTTCCTGAAGTCTAGGTACACAAAAAGAAAAGACGATGTTTATTTGTTTGTTTTGATATATTTCTCACAACAAGTCACTAATTTTTTGTATTTTTCACTTTTTCACTTTATAGAAAATGGTGATGTTTTTTCCTTGACAAAGGCAATATATGCCGAAACGCGTCGGAACCCTAGTTCTACAACCAGGAATCACCATTTAATAAGTAAAATGGTTCATAAATTGTCTATTGTGTAATACCCATTACCCATGCAACCAATGTTATTCTTTTGTTGTTTTTTTACTTTTATATGTAATCCTTTCTTAATAAAATGAATAAAAAATTAACCTTGCCTATAAAATCCCACTTTCTCTTTTTTGGCCTGAGGAACCAAACTTCTTTTTCGAATTATCACAGGGATGATGGCAACAAATCCATCTTAGTTTTTATATCTCTAAAAAACCACCCCCGACAGAAGTAAGTGTCGGCCATAAAAGGCCCCAGAAATTAGCCCACATGGGTTTACCTGACACTTACCTTCAGTCACAGAATACTACGTTCTTAGTTAAACCCATGTGGGCTAATTTTTGGGGCCTATACAGGCCGACACTTACTTCTGTAGCCTGTGAATGCCTAATGTACCTTCAGCCACCAAATACTACGTTCTTAGCTGTCAGGCTAATTTTTGGGGACTTTTATGGCCGACACTTACTTCTGTATCCTGTGAATGCCTAATGTACCTTCAGCCACAGAATGCTAAATACATTCATTTTGACAAAAAAAATTGTTACTCGTGAAGAAGTCAATGGTGACCTGAACTGCGGGCACTCCGGAATCAGATGGGACGTCGGGCATAAAGGAAGGATGAAAACCATAATTGGCAAAGAAGGGAGATTGCCCGGTAATGGAATGTCGTGAATTATTAAAGGCAAATTCCGCAAATGGTAGTAATGCTACCCAGTCATCCTGGACGAAGGTGGTAAAGCACCGGAGATATTGTTCCAGGGTCTGGTTTGTCCTCTCTGTTTGCCCGTTTGTCTGCGGGTGGTAAGCTGAGGACATAGATAATTCAATTTTTAGTAGCTTACACAAGGCCCTCCAAAAGCGGGACATGAACTGTACCCCTCTGTCCGAGATAATGTTCGTGGGTACCCCGTGGAGTCACACAATCTCCCTAATGAAGACTTCTGCAGTTTCTTTTGCAGAGGGGGTACCTTTGAGGGGTAGAAAGTGGGCCATCTTAGTAAGCCGGTCTACAACCACAAAAATGGCGGAGCACCCGGCCAAAGGTGGAAGTTCCACGATAAAGTCCATGGCGATAGTTTGCCAGGGCCGGTCAGGGATTGGGAGTGGTCTGAGGAGACCCCACGCCTTACTTCTGGTGGTTTTACTCCTTCAGCAAGAAACACAGGAAGACACATAACTTCTGCAGTCTTTTCCCATCTCAGGCCACCAGAAGGTGCGTTGCATGAGGTCAAGGGTCCTATGAACACCAAAATGGCCAGCAAGAGGGTGGTCATGGCAGGCAGCTAGAACCGAAACTCTGACTCCCTCCGGGACAAATATTTTGTCCTTAGCCCACAACAAACCATCCTTGCGTGACAGGGGTATCCCAGGTGGACCGGAAATTTTGGCAGAGGCTTGCTCAAGATGGGATTTCAGGCTAGTGAGCAGGAAGTTTTTCTCTGACAGGATAGTGTCAGGTACCAACTCTTCTTTAGTATTATCAAACATCCGGGACAGGGCATCCGGTTTGACATTTTTCGACCCGGGCCGATAGGTGATATGGAACGAGAATCTGGAGAAGAAGAGTGCCCATCGGGCCTGGCGGGGTCTAAGTCGCTTTGCAGATCTTAAGTACTCAAGGTTCTTATTAACGGTAAATATAAGAATCGGGTGTGATGCTCCTTCTAGTAGATATCTCCACTCTTCGAGAGCGGCTTTGATTGCCAGGAGTTCCCGGTCCCCGACATCATAGTTTTTCTCCGCGGGAGAGAGTTTCCGGGAAAAGAAGGCTATTGGGTGAGTTAAGTCTCTAGTTCCCTGTCTTTGGGAGATGACTGCCCCGACCGAAACGTCCGATGCGTCTACCTCCAGGAGATAGGGTAAGGCAGGATCCGGGTGACTTAGGATAGGGGCAGAGGTAAAATGTTTTTTAAGAACCGAGAAGGCGGACTGAGCTTCTGGGGTCCACTGGAAGTGGACGTTCTTCTTAGTAAGGGGCTATGATGTTAGAGAACCCCTTAATGAACCTCCTATAAAAATTGGCGAAGCCAACGAAGCGCTGTACTCCCTTTTTGTCTGATGGAGGTGGCCAGTCCAGAATGGCAGAGACCTTCTGAGGATCCATCTCTATTCCTTCTGTGGAAATTATTAACCCCAGAAACGGGATACTGTTCTGCTCAAAAACGCACTTCTCGGCCTTGGCGTAGAGACCATGCTGGCGAAGGCGACCGAGGACATTTCGAACGTGCTCGCGATGCTGCTCTAGGGATGTTGAGAAGATTAGGATGTCATCCAAGTATACGATGACGAAGATATCCAACCAATCCCTGAAGATGTCGTTCACAAAGTGTTGGAACGTGGCAGGAGCATTACAAAGGCCAAATGGCATTACCAGGTATTCGAAATGTCCGAATCTAGTGCGGGAAGCAGTCTTCCATTCGTCGCCCTCTCGGATGCGCACCAAGTTGTACGCCCCACGAAGATCCAGCTTAGTAAACAGGATGGCAGATCTGAGTCTCTGAAAGAGGAAGGGGATAACGTTTTTTAATAGTAACTTTATTTAAATCCCTATAATCGATGCAGGGTCGGAGGGTGTGATCCTTCTTCTCTACGAAGAGGATACCTGCCCTTGCTGGAGAGGTAGAGGGATGGATGAACCCCTTCTTCAGACTTTCGTCTACATAGTCCTTTAAGACGTCCAGCTCACGTTCAGAAAGTGGGTAAATCCGGCCGAACGGGATTTCGGCTCCTGGGAGCAAGTCGATGGGGCAGTCATATGGACGGTGGGGGGGCAAGGTCTCTGCTCCCCGTTTGCTGAATACATCCAGGAAATCATGGTATGCTTTGGGCACCACAGAACATACATCAGGTTCGGATTCAAGACAGAACAGAGTCTTGGGGAATTCAGGAGGAGCGGGTAGACAGGAATTCTTGCAGTAAAGAGATGGGAACTGGATGGTGCCTGTGATCCAATTGACTTGCGGGTTATGTGCTTGCAACCACGGTAATCCCAGGATAATGGGAAATAAGGAGGATGTGATAACATCCAGGCTAATCAGTTCCTTATGGCCGGAGGAGGAGACCATAGGAAGGGGAAAAGTTTCTTGGGTCACGGGCCCGGATTTGATGTGGGAGCCATCAGCCAGGAAGATGGTGAGGTCCTGAGTCTTGAGCCGGAGAGGTACGCAACATGCAGGGCGAACGAGCGATCAATGAAACAATGGCAGGCTCCAAAGTCAATGATTGCGGTAACTGGGACGAGTCCTTCCGGAAGCTGTAATGACACAGGAAAGGCTAGGTGGGAGGAACTGGCAACAGATGGTGAGGCCGGCATGAACTTATGGTATTTTGCCGGGCAGGAGCGCACATAGTGGCCAGCTTCACCGCAATACAGGCACAGCTTACCCAACTGGTGACGGCGTCTCTCCTCCGGGGACAAAACAGGCCGTATGATCCCAAGGTTCAGTCGTATCTGAGGCGACTCCAGCGGGAGCGGGGTTGGTAAGAGCTGACCCAGCAGAAGAAAAGTATGCAGGATGAGCAACTCGTGGTAGCGTCCAGGCTGGTCTGAACTGCTGCGGAGATCGTTCTGCTCTGCGCTCCCGTAGCCACCGGACGATTTGAATGGCCTGGGAAATCAAATCTTCCAAGGCGTTGGGGACACCTACCCGCGCCAGCTCGTCCTTCAGTCCTTCTGAAAGCCGAGACGGAACTGATACCGGAGTGCTGCTTCGTTTCAGGACGTATCGGAACTGAGGCAGCGGAAGTCAGTGACGTAGTGTTCTACGGGCCTGCGACCCTGCTGAAGAACATGAAGCGCAGCTTCTGCGGTGGAGGATCGCTGCGGGTCAACATAGAGCTGTGCCATGGCCTCAAAAAATGACTGTAAGGAGTTTAATGGGGGCTGCCCTCTTCAAGGAGCCGATATCTCCCTGCTCCTAGGCTCGGAGTCAACTCAGAATGCCTTGTTTATTGAAAACATAAGAGATCTACACTCTGCCAAAGCCCCCTCCCTCTTCATGTCATTCCACACAAACACACATCCCATAATATGCTTACAGGGCAGACAGGAACAATAGGACAATGGAATGCAGGTATTCACAATAACAAACCCCACCCCACTAGCAGGGGTCTATGAAACACTGCTGCCATATTCTAGCAATCTGCAATATATCTTTATATATTTCCTCAGGGACACTGTTCAGTAATATTATGGTCATTCTTTCAACACAAGCCACACTCTCAGTGTCCATTCCGCTACAGCCTGGGAATACCAGGTGCTGTAGGCTTTTGGCTTTTCCTTTATTCGTTGGCTTTCTTTTTTTTTCTTTTGAGGTGCCATCTTGGCATGGCCAAGTTCAAAGGGGTCGAGGGTGGCAGTGGTGATTGCCTAAGGCCACATCACCTTGAATGCGCTCAATCTCGTCTGATCTCGGAAGCTAAGCAGGGTTGGGCCTGGTTAGTACCTGGATGGGAGACCACCTGGGAATACCAGGTGCTGTAGCCTTTTGGCTTTTCCTTTATTCGTTGGCTTTCTTTTTGTTTCTCCTGAGGTGCCCTCTTGCCATGGCCAAGTTCAAAGGGGTCGAGGGTGGCAGTGGTGATCGCCTACAGCCACATCACCCTGAATGCGCCTGATCTCGTCTGATCTTGGAAGCTAAGCAGGGTCGGGCTTGGTTAGTACCTGGATGAGAGACCGCCTGGGAATACCAGGTGCTGTAGGCTTTTGGCTTTTCCTTTATTTGTTGGCTTTCTTTTTGTTTCTCCTGAGGTGCCATCTTGCCATGGCCAAGTTCAAAGGGGTCGAGGGTGGAAGTAGTGATCGCCTACGGCCACATCACCCTGAACACACCCAATCTGGTCTGATCTCAGAAGCTAAGCAGGGTGGGGCCTGGTTAGTACCTGGATGGGAGACCACCTAGGAATATAAGGTGCTGTAGCCTTTTAGCTTTTCCTTTATTCGTTGTCTTTCATTTTGTTTCTCCTGAGGTGCCATCTTGCCATGGCAGAGTTCAAAGGGGTCGAGAGTGGCAGGAGTGATTGTGTGCAGCCACATCACCCTGAACGTGCTCTATCTCATCTGATCTCAGAAGCTAAGCGGGGTCGGGCCTGGTTAGTACCTGGATGGGGGACTTCCTGGGAATACAAGGTGCTGTAGTCTTCTGGCTTTTCCTTTATTCGTTGGCTTTCTTTTTGTTTCTTCTGATGTGCCATCTTGCCATGGCCAAGTTCAAAGGGGTCGAGGGTGGCAGTGGTGGTCGCCTACGGCCACATCGCCTTTAACGCGCCCAATCTCGTCTGATCTTGGAAGCTAAGCAGGGTCGGGCCTGGTTAGTACCTGGATGAGAGACCGCCTGGGAATACCAGGTGCTGTAGGCTTCTGGCTTTTCCTTTATTCGTTGGCTTTCTTTTTGTTTCTCCTGAGGTGCCCTCTTGCCATGGCCAAGTTCAAAGGGGTCGAGGGTGGCAGTGGTGATCGCCTACGGCCACATCACCCTGAATGCGCCTGATCTTGTCTGATCTTGGAAGCTAAGCAGGGTCGGGCTTGGTTAGTACCTGGATGAGAGACCGCCTGTGAATATCAGGTGCTGTAGGCTTTTGGCTTTTCCTTTATTTGTTGGCTTTCTTTTTGTTTCTCCTGAGGTGCCATCTTGCCATGGCCAAGTTCAAAGGGGTCGAGGGTGGAAGTAGTGATCGCCTACGGCCACATCACCCTGAGCACACCCAATCTGGTCTGATCTCAGAAGCTAAGCAGGGTGGGGCCTGGTTAGTACCTGGATGGGAGACCGCCTAGGAATATAAGGTGCTGTAGCCTTTTGGCTTTTCCTTTATTCGTTGTCTTTCATTTTGTTTCTCCTGAGGTGCCATCTTGCCATGGCAGAGTTCAAAGGGGTCGAGAGTGGCAGGGGTGATTGTGTACAGCCACATCACCCTGAACGTGCCCTATCTCGTCTGATCTCGGAAGCTAAGCGGGGTCGGGCCTGGTTAGTACCCGGATGGGAGACCGCCTAGGAATATAAGGTGCTGAAGGCTTTTGGCTTTTTCTTTATTCATTGGCTTTCTTTTCATTTCTCCTGAGGTGCCATCTTGCCATGGCTAAGTTCAAAGGGGTCGAGGGTGGCAGTGGTGAATGCCTATGGACACATCACCCTGAACGCGCCCGATCTCATTTGATCTCGGAAGGTAAGCAGCATCAGGCCTGGTTAGTACCTGGATGGGAGACCGCCTGTGTAGCGGAGGAGTAGTTTAATCTACATTGGCTCCGCTGGTAGACAAGAAAACAGGTAATAATCCAACTAAGCAGGTACAGCATGCAACAATCCAGGTAGTGTTATACAATCCTTCCCTCCCAAGAACTAGACGACACATAAGCTGGGAGTCAACTCAGAATGCCTTGTTTATTGAAAACACAAGAGATCTACACTCTGCCAAAACCCTCTCCCTCTTTGAGTCATTCCACACAAACACACATCCCATAATATGCTTACAAGGCAGACAGGAACAATAGGACAATGGAATGCTGGTATTCACAATAACAAACCCCACCCCACTATCAGGAGTCTATAAAACACTGCTGCCATATTCTAGCAATCTGCAATATATCTTTATATATTTCCTCAGGGACACTTTTCAGTAATATTATGGTCATTCTTTCAACACAAGCCACACCCTCAGCGTCCATTCCGCTACAGCCTGGGAATACCGTTGGATCGACAAGATCTACTATACAAACCTTCAACCCAACGTAAACAACAAAATACAAACGAAACGAGAGTAATTCTCACCTTCTCGAATCAACATCAACAAGTGAGAAAAATACTTGAAAAAAACTGGTCCATACTTAGGGAAGATGACCTACTTAAGACCTTGGTGCCACCCAAACCTCTTGTAACCTATAGGAAAGCAGGTTCTATTCATAACTCGCTCGTACACAGCGAATTTAAAGAGTGTTACCACAAAGACCCCTGCAAACAGAAAGGCACCTTCCCTTGTGGAAGCTGCATGCAGTGCAAAGTAATACCCAGAAGCGTCTCAAAAATTCTCCCCAATGGGGACATTTTTGAGCCGAGGCACTTCGCTAATTGTCGTACCAAAGGAGTGGTATACATGATGAACTGCCAGTGTGGAGCCTTTTATATAGGCAAAACACGGCAAGAGTTTGGCCGTCGAGTCAACAAGCATGTTGAAACCATGTCTATGGGTAATTTCCATCTCCCTCTTGGAAGACATATGACCCAAACACATGGCAATAAAATGCCCAAAATCTCTTTTTTTGCACTAGATAGAGTCCACATCCCCCCTCGTGGGGGAGATTGGAACAAAATCCTATTACAACGAGAAATGCGGTGGATCCAACGTTTGCATGCCACCTCCTTCCCAGGATTAAATGAGAATGAGAGCTACCGGGCATTCCTGGAAGGCTTCTCATCAGGAAAAACCGACTAAAAACCTTCATTGTTCCATATATTTTTATTTCTATTTTTATCTTTATCATTTTTTATTTTTATATTATTATTTTTCATGTTTTTTATTTTATTTTATTTTCATTTTATTTTATTCTATATTATTTTTCTATTTTTATCCTTTATTTTTGATTTATTTTTCCCGCATTTCACACATTGCGGGGAACCATAACCCATTCCTTTCTTTTGGGTCAAATCCATCCCCATGCTGCCCCGAACCTATTTTTTTTCCCCCATTGCCTCTCAGTGCATGATTGCTCCTTACTATCCAGGAGGATTCTCCTTTATTCTTGCCTAAATTGCTTCGTTGACCTTATAATAAAGAATTTAATGATTTTTAAATACATGTAGACATGTTCAAATGTTATTGTGTCCTAGATCTTCGGTGATTCTTAGACCCATGTTTGTGGGAGGAAGATCGGGTCCTTACTGCCCATCCAGCCCCTTGTACCCGGCACGGCAAGCCCCCCCTGGTTCCCTCCAGGGGGGGCACATTCTGGGAGTCAAAGCAAGATCTGATGTTTTCGCATCCACCCAGCACACGCTGGGACAGTTTGGCTCCAACCCCCGTGTCGGCGGCATCTGAATATGTATCTACCGCGTCATCTCACTGACAGGCTGCGCGCGCAGCCTGTGGCACGCACACAGTACGTGCGGCCGCAGTCAATGACCTAACATCGGCGTCGCCCGGCGCTTCATTGCGCATGCGCGACTTACATATAAAGACGGCCGGGGATCCACAGGACTTCACTCCGCTCCAACCAGCGAGGAGTGAACGTCCGAAGCCAGCGGTCTGCACCTGCCTAGACTCTTCAGCCTCCTACTGCTCCCTCAGGATACCAAGTAAGCCACGCTACAGCGCCACCTGTTGGCCATTTCTAACACATTTTTTATTTTTTTTTATTTTTTTTTACATACTAAAACTAGTTATTTTTCTCTCCTCCTGTCAGACAGAGTTTCATACATCTGTGGCAGAGGACAAGCATTTACAAAGTAAGTTGCCAAATTGTGGCACAGCGCCACCTGCTGGCCAATCCCAAATACTACCTATATTATATTAAAATGATGTATTCTTTCTGCCAGACAGAGATTCAGTGACCCTGCATCCTCGGTAAGAGGGTCAGTTCCCCCTACTGATCTCGGAATCTGTCAAATCCAAGGACCTCTCCTTTAAAACTTCCAGTAAGCCAACACACTGATCATACCGACTATTTATTACATCATTATTTCGGAAATCCCCTTTTTCCCTTCCCTTATTGCAAATTATTATTTTTCACATAGGATTATATGCTTACACCTTTGGGACCAATCGGAGGACACCAGTGTCTTTTATCCCTTTCTCTAAACGTAAGTGTTGCTTCATACCTACCGTATTTCCAGGCCTCTTTTCTGTACACGCCAACCTTATATACTGAAATTTTATCCACTCTCCTAGGGAAACCAGGAGTATTTGTGGTTACACATAGAAGCTTGGGGTTTGCTACATACCCCAGGACCCTATTCATCCCTAAGAGGCATTATTCGTATATTTGAGGTAATTTTGGAAACCCAATTTTATTAGCTTAAACATGGCACTAAACAACACATGCCTGCATAAAACCAACCTTCCCCCTTCTTCAGACCAATAGGCCCAAGGATCCAGTAACAAGCCTGGGGGGCACAGGACCTGAACCTCTCTTCCCCCCACTTCCCCATGGGCACAGATGTTCCTGAAGTCTAGGTACACAAAAAGAAAAGACGATGTTTATTTGTTTGTTTTGATATATTTCTCACAACAAGTCACTAATTTTTTGTATTTTTCACTTTTTCACTTTATAGAAAATGGTGATGTTTTTTCCTTGACAAAGGCAATATATGCCGAAACGCGTCGGAACCCTAGTTCTACAACCAGGAATCACCATTTAATAAGTAAAATGGTTCATAAATTGTCTATTGTGTAATACCCATTACCCATGCAACCAATGTTATTCTTTTGTTGTTTTTTTACTTTTATATGTAATCCTTTCTTAATAAAATGAATAAAAAATTAACCTTGCCTATAAAATCCCACTTTCTCTTTTTTGGCCTGAGGAACCAAACTTCTTTTTCGAATTATCACAGGGATGATGGCAACAAATCCATCTTAGTTTTTATATCTCTAAAAAACCACCCCCGACAGAAGTAAGTGTCGGCCATAAAAGGCCCCAGAAATTAGCCCACATGGGTTTACCTGACACTTACCTTCAGTCACAGAATACTACGTTCTTAGTTAAACCCATGTGGGCTAATTTTTGGGGCCTATACAGGCCGACACTTACTTCTGTAGCCTGTGAATGCCTAATGTACCTTCAGCCACCAAATACTACGTTCTTAGCTGTCAGGCTAATTTTTGGGGACTTTTATGGCCGACACTTACTTCTGTATCCTGTGAATGCCTAATGTACCTTCAGCCACAGAATGCTAAATACATTCATTTTGACAAAAAAAATTTCAGTCCATTGGAGACCAAGTGCAGTGTCTAAAACCAGCTTTTTAAGACTCTAAAAGACAAAAATACAGTCATTTTTGACTAAAAAGTTTGTCAGACCTTTGGTGACCAAATGCAGTTATTTTGGCTAAGAAAAGCTTTTTAGACACCTGGAGACCAAAAAAGAGTAATTTTGACCAAAGAATTTTTTTCAGGCCATTGGAGCCAAATGTCTAAAATCTTGTCTAAAACCAACTTTTTAAGGCACTAAAAGACAAAAATACAGTCAATTTGAATACTTTTTTTTTCAGACCTTTGGTGACCAAATGCAGTTATTTGACTAGAAAAAGGCTTTTTAGACACTTGGAGACCAAAATAGAGTCATTTTGACCAAAAAACTTTTTTTCAGGCCATTGGATTCAAATGTCTAAAATCTTGTCTAAAACCGGCTTTTTAAGGCTCTAAAAGACAAAAATATAGTCATTTAGACTAAAAAAACAATTTCAGACCTTTGGTGACCAAATGCAGTTATTTTGACTATAAATTGCTTTTTAGACACTTGGAGACCAAAATAGAGTCATTTTGACCGAAAATTTCTTTTCAGGCCATTGGAGCCCAAATGGCCGGTTTGAGACAAATCTTGTCTTAAACCGGCTTTTTAAAGCTCTAAAAGACAAACATATAGTCATTTTGACTAAAGTTTTTTTTCAGACCTTTGGTGAACAAATGCAGTTATTTTGACTAAAAAAAAAGGCCTTTTAGACACTTGGAGACCAAAATAGAGTCATTTTGACTGAAAACATTTTTTCAGGCCATTGGAGCCCAAATGGCCGGTTTTAGACAAATCTTGTCTAAAACCGACTTTTTAAGGCACTAAAAGACAAAAATACAGTCAATTTGAATACTTTTTTTTCAGGCCTTTGGTGACCAAATGCAGTTATTTGACTAGAAAAAGGCTTTTTAGACACTTGGAGACCAAAATAGAGTAATTTTGACCAAAAAACTTTTTTTCAGGCCATTGGATTCAAATGTCTAAAATCTTGTCTAAAACCGGCTTTTTAAGGCTCTAAAAGACAAAAATATAGTCATTTAGACTAAAAAAACAATTTCAGACCTTTGGTGACCAAATGCAGTTATTTTGACTATAAAATGCTTTTTAGACACTTGGAGACCAAAATAGAGTCATTTTGACCGAAAATTTCTTTTCAGGCCATTGGAGCCCAAATGGCCGGTTTAAGACAAATCTTGTCTTAAACCGGCTTTTTAAAGCTCTAAAAGACAAAAATACATTCATTTTGACTTAATTTTTTTTCAGACCTTTGGTGACCAAATGCAGTTATTTTGACTTAAAAAAGGCTTTTTAGACACTTGGAGACCAAAATATAGTCATTTTGACCAAAACATTTTTTAGGCCAGTGGAGCCAAATGTCTAAAATCTTGTCTAAAACCGGCTTTTTAACGCTCTAAAAGACAAACATATAGTCATTTTGACTAAAGTTTTTTTTCAGACCTTTGGTGAACAAATGCAGTTATTTTGACAAAAAAAAAGGCCTTTTAGACACTTGGAGACATAAATAGAGTCATATTGACCAAAAATAATTTTTCAGGTCATTGGAGCCAAATGGCCGGTTTTAGACAAATCATGTCTAAAACCGGCTTTTCAAGGCTCTAAAACACAAAAATACATTAATTTTGACTAAAAAAAATTTCAGACTTTTGGTGACTAAATGCAGTTATAGACTCTAAAAGGCTTTTTAGACACTTGGAGACCAAAATAGAGCTCCAATAGCCTGAAAAAAATTTTTTTGGTCAAAATGACTCTATTTTGGTCTCCAAGTGTTTAAAAAGCCTTTTTCTAGTCAAAATGCATTTGGTCACCAAAGGTCTGGAAAAAAATGTATTCAAATTGACTGTATTTTTGTCTTTTAGTGCTTTAAAAAGCCGGTTTTAGACAAGATTTTAGACATTTTGGCTCCAATGGCCTGAAAATCTTTTTGGTCAAAATGACTCTATTTTGGTCTCCAAGTGTCTAAAGAGCCCTTTTTAGTATAAATAACTGCATTTGGTTACCAAAGGTCTGAAAAATAAATTTAGTCAAAATGAATGTATTTTTGTCTTTTAGAGCCTTAGAGATTTGTCTAAAACTGGCTATTTGGGCTCCAATCGCCTGAAAAAATTTTTTGGTCAAAATGGTCTGGAAAAAAAATGGCCTGAAAAAAAATTTTGGCCCGAAAAAAAATTTTGGTCAAAATGACTCTATTTTGGTCTCCTTTTGTAGTCAAAATAACTGCATTTGGTCACCAAAGGTCTGAAATTTTTTTACTCCAAATAACTATATTTTTGTCTTTTAGAGCATTAAAAAGCTGGTTTTAGACAAGATTTTAGACATTTGGCTCCAATGGCCTGAAAAACATTTTTTGGTCAAAATGACTCTGCCTGCTGTACCTCTAGCCATCCAATACTACATTCTTTGCTGTCAGTTAAACCCATGTGAGCTAATTTTTGGGGCCTAAACAGTCCGACGCTTACTTCTGTATCCTGTGAATGCCTAATGTACCTCTTGCCATCAAATACTACGTTCTTTGCTGTCAGTTAAACCCATGTGAGCTATTTTTTGGGGCCTATACAGGCCGACACAAACTTCTCAAAAAGAAAGCCAACGAATAAAGGAAAAGCCAAAAGCCTACAGCACCTGGTATTCTCAGGCTGTAGCGGAATGGACGCTGAGAGTCTGGCTTGTGTTGAAAGAATGACCATAATATTACTGAACAGTGTCCCTGAGGAAATATATAAAGATATATTGCAGATTGCTAGAATATGGCAGCAGTGTTTCATAGACCCCTGCTAGTGGGGTGGGGTTTGTTATTGTGAATACTGGCATTCCATTGTCCTATTGTTCCTGTCTGCCTTGTAAGCATATTATGGGATGTGTGTTTGTGTGGAATGACTCAAAGAGGGAGAGGGTTTTGGCAGAGTGTAGATCTCTTGTGTTTTCAAAAAAAAAGGCATTCTGAGTTGACTCCCAGTTCTTGGGAGGGAAGGATTGTATAACACTACCTGGATTGTTGCATGCTGTACCTGCTTAGTTGGATTATTACCTGTTTTCCTGTCTACCAGCGGAGCCAATGTAGATTAAACTACTACTCCGCTACACAATCAGTCTCCCATCCAGGTACTAACCAGGCCTGACGCTACTTAGCTTCCAAGATCAGGCGCGTTCAGGTTGATGTGGCCGTAGGCGATCACCACTGCCACCCTCGACCCCTTTGAACTTGGTCATGGCAAGATGGTTCCTTAGGAGAAACAAAAATAAAGCCAACGAATAAAGGAAAAGCCAAAAGCTTACAGCACCTGGTATTCCCAGGTGGTCTCCCATCCAGGTACTAACCAGGCCTGACCCTTCTTAGCTTCTGAGATCAGACAAAACCAGGTGCGTTCAGGGTGATGTGGCCATAGGCAATAACCGCTGCCACCATTGACCCCTTTGAACTTGGCCATGGCAAGATGGCACCTCAGGAGAAACAGAAAGAAAGCCAACGAATAAAGCAAAAGCCAAAAGTCTACAGCACCTGGTATTCCCAGGCGGTCTCCCATCCAGGTACTAAACAGGCCTGACCCTGCTTAGCTTCCAAGATCAGACGAGATGGGGTGTGTTCAGGGTGATGTAGCCATAGGTGATCACCACTGCCACCCTCGACCCCTTTGAACTTGGCCATAGCAAGATGTCACTTCAGGAGAAACAAAAAGAAAGCCAACGAATAAAGGAAAAGCCTACAGCACCTGGTATCTAGTGGGAGGGAAGGATTGTATAACGCTACCTGGATTGTTGCATGCTGTACCTGCCTAGTTGGATTATTACCTGTTTTCCTATCTACCAGCAGAGCCCATGTAGATTAAACTACTCCTCCGCTACACAGGCGGTCTCCCATCCAGGTACTAACCAGGCCCGACCCTGCTTAGCTTCCGAGATCAGACCAGATTGGGCGTGTTCAGGGTGATGTGGCCGTAGGCGATCACTACTTCCACCCTCGACCCCTTTGAACTTGGCCATGGCAAGATGGCACCTCAGGAGAAACAAAAAGAAAGCCAACGAATAAAGGAAAAGCCAAAAGCCTACAGCACCTGGTATTCCCAGTCGGTCTCCCATCCAGGTACTAACCAGGCCCGACCCTGCTTAGCTTCTGAGATCAGACGAGATTGGGCGCGTTCAGGGTGATGTGGCCGTAGCCGAGCACCACTACCACCCTCGACCCCTTTGAACTTGGCCATGGCAAGATGGCACCTCAGGTTATTCGTTGGCTTTCTTTTTGTTTCTCCTGTGTGAATGCCTAATTTACCTCTAGCCATCAAATACTACGTTCTGTGCTGTCAGTTAAACCCATGTGAGCTAATGTTTGGGGCCTATACAGGCCGACACTTACTTCAGTCTACTGTGAATGCCTAATGTACCTCCAGCCATCAAATACACTACGTTCTTTGCTGTCAGTTAAACCCATGTGAGCTAATTTTTGGGGCCTATACAGTCCGACACTTGCTTCTGTATACTGTGAATGCCTAATGTACCTTCAGCCATCAAATACACTATGTTATTTGCTGTCAGTTAAACCCATGTGAGCTAGGTTTTGGGGCCTATACAGGCTGACACTTACTTCTGTATCCTTTGAAAGCCTAATGTACCTCCAGCCATCAAATACTACGTTCTGTGCTGTCAGTTAAACCCATGTGAGCTAATGTTTGGGGCCTATACAGTCCGACACTTACTTCTGTATACTGTGTGAATGCCTAATGTACCTCAAGCCACCAAATACTACGTTCTTAGTTGTCAGGTAAACTGATGTGGGCTAATTTTTGGGGCCTTTTATGGCCGACACTTACTTCTTTATCCTGTGAATGCCTAAGGTACCTTCAGCCACAGAATACTACATTCTTAGCTGTCAGGTAAACCCATTTGGGCCCATTTTTGGGGCCTATACAGGCCGACACTTACTTCTGTACCCTGTGAATGCCTAATGTACCTTCAGCCACAGAATACTACGTTCTTAGCTTTCAGGTAAACCCATTTGGGCTAATTTTGTGGGGCCTTTTATGGCCGACACTTACTTCTTTATCCTGTAAATGCCTAATGTACCTTCAGCCACAGAATACTACATTCTTAGCTATCATGTAAACCCATGTGGGCTATTTTTTGGGGCCTTTTATGGCCGACACTTACTTCTGTATCCAGTGAATGCCTAATGTACATTCAGCCAAAGAATACTACGTTCTTAGCTGTCAATTAAACCCATGTGGGCTAATTTTTGAGGTTATACAGGCCGACACTTACTTCTGTATCCTGTGAATGCCTAATATACCTTCAGCCACCAAATACTACGTTCTTAGCTGTCAGGTAAACCCATGTGGGCTAATTTTTGGGGCCTTTTACGGCCGACACTTACTTCTGTATCCTGTGAATGAAACATTTTTTTATTCAAAATGACTGAATTTTTGTATTTTAGAGTCTTAAAAAGCCGGTTTTAGTGAAGATCGCTGCATTTTGCTCTCCAATGCCCTGAAAATGTTATTGGTCAAAATGACTCTATTTTGGTCTCCAAGTGTCTTAAAAGCCTTTTTTAGTCAAAATAACTGCATTTGGTCACCAAAAGTCTGAAAAAATTATTTTAGTCAAAATTACTTTATTTTTGTCTTTTAGAGTTTTAAAAAGCCGGTTTTAGACAAGATTACTGTATTTTGTCTCCAATGGTCTGAAAATTTTTTTGGGGTCAAAATGACTGTATTTTTGTTTCACCCTGAATGCGCCTGATCTCGGAAGCAAAGCAGGGCCGGGCCTGGTTAGTACCTGGATGGGAGACCACCTGGGAATACCAGGTGCTGTAGCCTTTTGGCTTTTCCTTTATTCGTTGGCTTTCTTTTTGTTTCTCCTGGCCCATTCATTACATGCTCTACACGCTATGTCCTGTATGTTTTGCGTTGCCCATGTGGTTTGGAATACGTGGGCCGCACGATACGCCAGCTGCATGTACGGTTAAACGAGCATGTGGCTAATATTATAAAAGCTTTCTCTAAACATAGCATAGAGAGCACTATGCTCTCTGCCATAATAAAGATCCTAGTGGCACTATTTTTATGGGGATTGATAAATTCCCGTGTAATTGGAGGGGTAGCAATCTGACGAGAGGGGTCTCCCAGCTGGAGACCAGTTGAATTTACCGCCTCAAATCCTATGCCCCTCACGGGCTCAATATTGATTGGGACATCAATTCCTTCATCAATAATTCATAATTCATAGTTTGAAGGTAGATTGCCTGTATACTAGTTGCCTATAACAAATGAGTTCATGTGTTTTTATCTGTATTTTCTTTTTGAGAGGCCTTTTTAATATGTTTTTATTTAAGATCATGTATTTTAGATTTATGATTGGTAATATTGCTAATATATCTTTTATGTATTAGTGTTGTATTTGGCGGTGTGGTCGGAGTCTCCCGATTTTTTTATTTCTGCTGAGAGATGGCGCCGGTTTCCACTGTGGTCCATTGTGACCATCTAATCATGCAAAGCTAATGGATACTTGTGTGTTTAGCTCAATTGGGCTTACATATGCTGTATCCATCTGCATAAGATTTATTTTGCACTGAATATTGTATGAGTGCTAATATTGGTCTTGATTGACTCTTAATGTGACATCCGGTTAATGTTTGGTTCCGGACGTTGGTACGCACGTGAACCGCATTCTAAGTCCGGATGTCTCTTCTTGTGAAATGCCGGTTGCGGTCGCTGACACGCAAGTGTCTTTCTCCTGGGATCCAGGACCTGTCTATTGCCCCGCCTATCCATCTCCGTCAGCGCATAAATTGTGGACGTTCACTGCAGGCCACACCCCCTGACGACGTCAGTCTCTGATGAAACGCGTAGGAGGAGCCTGCGGTGCGTCACACTGAGACCACGGAGGGGACGCGGCGGCCATTTTTTCGGCAGGAATCGAGCCTCGAGGACACCCTGATTTAAACACGCCATACAAACTACAGCCAAATGTGAGTTGCCACTTTGAGAATTGCGTCCAATATAGTTGTTTAATGGTACTACACTATGGCAGTTGTTTCCCTCTTTACATGTTATAACTATCTGTGAGGAAGTGGATGTGATCAGAGAGTGAGCCAGTGCAGGATTTGCCAGTGGAGGTTGAAATATGCTGTTTTTGATCTCTGTCATGGGGGTCAAATCATTGTGGTAAGAGGCCAACCTTTACCTTTGGTGGTGGTACTTCCTGCACGGGGATATCGGTGTTTGGAGTGTCCTTAGGAGCACCTTAACTTACTTCTGTATACTGTGTGAATGCCTAATGTACCTCCAGCCACCAAATAATACGTTCTTAGTTGTCAGGTAAACTGATGTGGGCTAATTTTTGGGGCCTTTTATGGCCGACACTTACTTCTTTATCCTGTTAATGCCTAATGTACCTTCAGCCACAGAATACTACGTTCTTAGCTGTCAGGTAAACCCATTTGGGCTAATTTTTGGGGCCTTTTATGGCCGACACTTACTTCTTTATCCTGTAAATGCCTAATGTACCTTCAGCCACAGAATACTACGTTCTTAGCTGTCAATTTTTGTCTTTTAGAGCCTTAAAAAGCCGGTTTTAGACAAGATTTTAGACATTTGGCTCCAATGGCCTGAAAATTTTTTTGGGTTAAAATAACTATTTTGGTCTCCAAGTGTCTAAAAAGCCTTTTTTAGTCAAAATAACTGCATTTGGTCACCAAAGGTCTGAAAAACTTTTTTAGTCAAAATGACTGTATTTTTGTCTTTTAGAGTCTTAAAAAGCCAGTTTTAGACAAGATAACTGCATTTTGCTCTTCAATGGCCTGAAATTTTTTTGGTCAAAATGACTATTTTGGTCTCCAAGTGTCTAAAAATCCTTTTTAGTCAAAATAACGGCATTTGGTCACCAAAGGTCTGAACATTTTTTTAGTCAAAATTACTGTATTTTTGTCTTTTAGAGCCTTAAAAAGCCGGGTTTAGATAAGATTTGTCTAAAACTAGCCATTTGGGCTCCAATGGCCTGAAAAGATATTTTCGGTCAAAATTACTCTATTTTGGTCTCCAAGTGTCTTAAAATCCTTTATTAGTCAAAATAACTGCATTTGGTCAACAAAGGTCAGAAAAAAAAATTTAGTCAAAATGACTATATTTTTGTCTTTTAGAGCCTTAAAAAGCCGGTTTTAGACAAGATTTTAGACATTTGGCTCCAATGGCCTGAAAAAAATGTTTTGGTCAAAATTACTCTATTTTGGTCTCCAAGTGTCTAAAAACCTTTTGTTAGTCAAAATAACGGCATTTGGTCACCAAAGGTCTGAAATTTTTTTGGCAAAATGACTGTATTTTTGTCTTTTAGAGCCTTAAAAAGCCAGTTTTAGACTTGATTTGTCTAAAACCGGCCATTTGGGCTCCAATGGCCTGAAAAAAGTTTTTGGTCAAAATGACTTTATTTTGGTCTCCAAGTGTCTAAAAAGCCTTTTTAAGTCAGAGTCTGCAGAGTCGGCGAAACATGTTGGACCTGGGTGACCCCACTACTCTAGGATATGGTTCATAATTTTATGTATTACATATTTTCTATATTGACTGTCTTTTGATGCCTTTGCATCTGTGTCTTTTTTAACAATTTTGTACACATGTATTAATAAAATCATTATATTTTAAATTGGTCTTTTATTTATCTATTCATGCCAAGTAACTCCTGCCTACAAAGTCCCAGGTTGGGTGTTTCCTCAGAATACACAGTTCCCTGTGGGGCTCATTTAGGGTCTGGTGTATTGGAACACCAATACCACTTGATACACTTTTTTCTCATATGTCCTTAGGGATGTGGCAGGACCTTTCTTGGCTTACTGGCATTTAGGGTCGGCACCTAACATTTTCTACTTACTTCTGCATCCTGTGAATGCCTAATGTACCTTTAGCCACAGAATACTACGTTCTTAGCAGTCAGGTAAACCCATGGGAGCTAATTTTTGGGGCCTATACAGGCCGACACTTACTTCTGTATACTGTGTGAATGCCTGATGTACCTCTAGCCATCCAATAATATGTTCTTTGCTGTCAGTTAAACCTATGTGAGCTAATTTTTGGGGCCTAAACAGGCCGACACTTACTTCTGTATACTGTCAATGCCTGATGTACCTCCAGCCATCAAATACACTATGTTCTTTGGTGTCAGTTAAACCCATGTGAGCTAATTTTTGGGGCCTATACAGGCCGACACTTACTTCTATATCCTGTGAATGCCTAATGTACTTCCATCCTTTAAATACTACGTTCCTTGCTGTCAGTTAAACCTATGTGAGCTAATTTTTGGGGTCTATAAAGGTCAACACTTACTTCTGTATACTGTGAATGCCTAATGTACCTTGAGCAACAGAATACTACGTTCTTAGCTGTCAGTTAAACCCATGTGGGCTAATTTTTGGGGACTATACAGGCCGACACTTACTTCTGTATCCTGTGAATGCCTAATGTACCTTCAGCCTCCAAATACTACATACTTAGCTGTCAGGTAAACCCATGTGAGCTAATTTTTGGGGCCTATACATGCTGACACTTACTTCTGTATACTGTGTGAATACCTAATGTACCTCTAAACAAAACAATTCAGGATGCTCATAATTGTCCGTTATGTTCCGCGGAACGACCTTCTCTTTGCCACAAGTTCTGGTCCTGTCCCTATATCACGACATTCTGGGACCAGGTACTGACCTTCATCAGGGAAGTGACGAAGTGGCACATACCCAAAGACCCTATATTGCTCCTGTTCGGTTAATGGGACAAACGCCTCCAAAAGTGGTCTAGCACCCCTGCCTCGCCACATCGTCTGTGGATCCTGACCTGTTTACTGGTGGCCAGAAGGAGAATCCTAACTAATTGGATCTCCACAACTCCCCCCTTAGTTTCCCAGGTCAGATAAGAGCTTTCCACACTTCTTTCCATTGACCGCCTCAACACGGATTTTTCAGCCCCATCCTCACGGAAATCATTTCTACAGAAATGGGACAATTACGTCAAGTACTCCTTCTCCAAATCCGACCCCTCTATGGATCAATATACATTTACGTTCCAGGACTCGCCCAAGAACTCTCCCCCACTCTCACATTCCCCATCAGTTTCCATGCTCTTTTGACTCTGGACCGCCCTGCCCTAATTTGCATAATGTCTGTATTTAATTGTACCTTTTCTGTTGTTGATACTCACGTGTTATATTACAAAATTTAAAAAAAAAAAAGGAAAAGCCAAAAGCCTACAGCACCTGGTATTTCCAGGCAGTCTCCCATCCAGCTACTAACCAGGCCTGACCCTGCTTAGCTTCTGAGATCAGATGAGATCGGGCGCTTTCAGGGTGATGTGGCCGTAGGCGATCACAAATGCCAACCTCGACCCCTTTGAACTTGGCCATGGCAATATGGCACCTCGGGAGAAACAAAAAGAAAGCCAAACGAATAAAGGAAAAGCCTACAGCACCTGGTATTCCCAGGCGGTCTCCCATCCAGGTACTAACCAGGCCTGATCCTGCTTAGCTTCCAAGATTAGACAAGATCGGGTGCGTTCAAGGTGATGAGGCCATAGGCGATCACCACTGCCACCCTCGACCCCCTTTGAACTTGGCCATGGCAAGATGGCACCTCAAGTTATTCATTGGCTTTCTTTTTGTTTCTCCTGTGTGAATGCCTAATTTACCTCTAGCCATCAAATACACTATGTTCTTTGCTGTCAGTTAAACAAATGTGAGCTAAGTTTTGGGGCCTATACAGGCTGACACTTACTTCTGTATCCTGTGAAAGCCTAATGTACCTCCAGCCATCAAATACTACGTTCTCTGCTGTCAATTAAACCCATGTGAGCTAATGTTTGGGGCCTATAAAGGCCGACACTTACTTCTGTCTACTGTGAATGCCTAATGTACCACCAGCCTTTAAATACACTACGTTCCTTGCTGTCAGTTAAACCCATGTAAGCTAATTTTTGGGGCCTATACAGTCCGACACTTCTGTATACTGTGTGAATGCCTAATGTACCTCAAGCCACCAAATACTACGTTCTTAGTTGTCAGGTAAACTGATGTGGGCTAATTTTTGGGGCCTTTTATGGCCGACACTTACTTCTTTATCCTGTGAATGCCAAATGTACCTTCAGTCACAGAATACTACATTCTTAGCTGTCAGGTAAACCCATTTGGGCTAATTTTTGGGGCCTATACAGGCCGAAACTTACTTCTGTACCCTGTGAATGCCTAATGTACCGTTATCCAATCCTTCCCTCCCAAGAACTAGATGACACATAGGCTGGGAGTCAACTCAGAATGCATTGTTTATTGAAAACACAAGAGATCTACACTTCTCCAAAACCCCCTCCATCTTCGAGTGATTCCACACAAATACACCGCCCAAAATATGCTTACAAGGCAGACAGGAACAATAGGACAATGGAATGCAATTATTCACAAAAACAAACCCCACCCCACTAGCAGGTGTCCATGAAACACTGCTGCCATATTCTAGCAATCTGCAATATATCTTTATATATTTCCTCAGGGACACTGTTCAGTAATATTATGGCCATTCTTTCAACACAAGCCACACTGTGTTCATTCCGCTACAGCCTGGGAATACCAGGTGCTGTAGGCTTTAGGCTTTTCCTTTATTCATTGGCTTTCTCTTTGTTTCTCCTGAGGTGCCATCTTGGCATGGCCAAATTCAAAACGGTCGAGGGTGGCAGTGGTGATCGCCTAAGGCCACATCACCTTTAATGCGCTCAATCTGGTCTGATCTTGGAAGCTAAACAGGATTGGGTCTGGTTAGTACCTGGAGGGGGGGACTGCCTGGGAATACCAGGTGCTGTAGGCTTTTGGCTTTTCCTTTATTTGTTGGCTTTCTTTTTGTTTCTCCAGAGATGCCATTTTGCCATGGCCAAGTTCAAAGGGGTCGAGGGTGGTAGTGGTGATCGCCAATGGCCACATCACCCTGAACGCACCTGATTTCGTCTGATCTCGGAAGCTAAGCAGGGTCGGGCCTGGTTAGTACCTGGATAGGAGATCACCAGGGAATACCAGGTGCTGTAAGCTTTTGGCTTTTCCTTTATTTGTTGGCTTTCTTTTTGTTTCTCCTGAGGAGCCATCTTGCCATGGCCAAGTTCAAAGGGGTCGAGAGTGACAGTGGTGATCGCCTACGGCTACATCACCCTGAATGTGCCTGATCTTGGAAGCTAAGCAGGGTTGGGACTGGTTAGTACCTAAATGGGAGACGCCTGGGATTACCAAGTGCTGTAGGCTTTTGGCTTTTCATTTATTCTTTGGCTTTCTTTTTGTTTCTCCTGAGGTGCCATCTTGCCATGGCCAAGTTCAAAGGGGTCAAGTGTGGCAGCGGTGATTGCCTACGGCCACATCACTCTGAACGTGCCCAATCTCGTCGGATCTCCAAAGCTAAGTAGTGTCGGGCCTGGTTAGTACCTGGATGGGAGACCGCCTGGAAATACCAGGTGCTGTAGGCTTTTGGCTTTTCCTTTATTCGTTGGCTTTCTTTTTGTTTCTCCTGAGGTGCCATTTTGCCATGGCCAAGTTCAAAGGGGCCGAGGGTGGCAGTGGTGATCGCCTACGGCCACATCACCCTGAACGACCCCGATCTCGTCTGATCTCGGAAGCTAAGCTGGGTCGGGCCTGGTTAGTAGGATGTGAGACCGACTGGGAATACCAGGTTCTGTAGGCTTTTGGCTTTTCCTTTATTTGTTGTCTTTCATTTTGTTTCTCCTGAGGTGCCATCTTGCCATGGCCAAGTTCAAAGGGGTCGAGAGTGGCAGGGGTGATTTCCTGCAGCCACATTACCCTAAACGTGCCCTATCTTGTCTGATCTTGGAAGCTAAGCAGGTTCGGGCCTGTTTAGTACGTGGAAGGGGGACTTCATGGTTATACCAGGTGCTGTAGGGTTCTGGCTTTTCCTTTATTCGTTGGCTTTCTTTTTGTTTCTCTTGAGGTGCCATCTTGCAATGGCCAAGTTCAAAGGGGTCGAGGGTGGCAGTGGTGATTGCCTATGGCCACATCACCCTCAACGTGCCCGATCTCATTTGATCTCGGAAGGTAAGCAGCATCAGGCCTGGTTAGTACCTGGATGGGAGACTGCCTGTGTAGCAGAGGAGTAGTTTAATCTACATTGGCTCCGCTGGTAGACAGGAAAACAGGTAATAATCCAACTAAGCAGGTACAGCATGCAACAATCCAGGTAGTGTTATACAATCCTACCCTCCCAAGAACTAGACGACACATAAGCTGGGAGTCAACTCAGAATGCCTTGTTTATTGAAAACACAAGAGATCTACACTCTGCCAAAACCCTCTCCCTCTTTGAGTCATTCCACACAAACACACATCCCATAATATGCTTATAAGGCAGACAGGAACAATAGGACAATGGAATGCCGATATTCACAACAACAAACCCCACCCCACTAGCAGGGGTCTATAAAACACTGCTGCCATATTCTAGCAATCTGCAATATATCTTTATATATTTCCTCAGGGACACTGTTCAGTAATATTATGGTCATTCTTTCAACACAAGCCACACTCTCAGCGTCCATTCCGCTACAGCCTGGGAATACCAGGTGCTGTAGGCTTTTGGCTTTTCCTTTATTCGTTGGCTTTCTTTTTGAGAAGTTTGTGTCGGCCTGTATAGGCCCCAAAAAATAGCTCACATGGGTTTAACTGACAGCAAAGAACGTAGTATTTGATGGCTAGAGGTACAGTAAGCATTCACACAGTATACAGAAGTAAGTGTCGGCATGTATAGGCCCCAAAAATTAGCTCACATGGGTTTACCTGACAGTTAAGAATGTAGTATTTGGTGGCTGAAGGTACATTAGGCATTTACAGGATACAGAAGTAAGTGTTGGCCTGTATAGTCCCCAAAAATTAGCCCACATGGGTTTTACTGACAGCTAAGAACGTAGAATTCTGTGGCTAAAGGTACATTAGGCATTCACAGGATACAGAAGTAAGTGTCGGCCATAAAAGGCCCCAGAAATTAGCCCACATATGTTTACCTGACACTTACCTTCAGTCACAGAATACTACGTTCTTAGTTAAACCCATGTGGGCTAATTTTTGGGGCCTATACAGGCCGACACTTTCTTCTGTACCCTGTGAATGCCTAATGTACCTTCAGCCACAGAATGATAAATACATTCATTTTGACAAAAAAATTTTAGACCATTGGAGACCGGCAGTGTCTAAAACCGGCTTTTTAAGACTCTAAAAAGACAAAAATACAGTCATTTTTGACTAAAAAAGTTTGTCAGTTATTTTGGCTAAAAAAAGCTTTTTAGATACCTGGAGACCAAAAAAGAGTCATTTTGACCAAAGAATTTTTTTCAGGCCATTGGAGCCCAAATGTCTAAAATCTTGTCTAAAACCGTCTTTTTAGGGCTCTAAAAGACAAAAATATAGTCATTTTGACTAAATTTTTTTTCAGACCTTTGGTTACCAAATGCAGTTATTTTGACTAAAAAGGCTTTTTAGACACTTGGAGACCAAAATAGAGTCATTTTGACCAAAAAAATTTTTTCAGGCCATTGGAGCCCAAATGGCCGGTTTTAGACAAATCTGGTCTAAAAACGGCTTTTTAAGACACTAAAAGACAAAAATACATTCATTTTGACTAATTTTTTTCAAACCTTTGGTGACCAAATGCAGTTATTTATACTAAAAAAAGATTTTTAGACACTTGGAGACCAAAATAGAGTAATTTTAACCAAAAAAAATGTTCATGCCATTGGAGCCCAAATGTCTAAAATCTTGTCTAAAACCAGCTTTTTAAGGCTCTAAAAGACAAAAATAGAGTCAATTTGTCTAAATTGTTTTTCAGATCTTTGGTGACCAAATGCAGTTATTTTGACTAAAAAAGGCTTTTAGACACTTGGAGACCAAAATAGAGTCATTTTGACCGAAAAAAAATGTCAGGCCATTGGAGCCAATTGTCTAAAATCTTGTCTAAAACCGACTTTTTAAGGCTCCAAAAGACAAAAATATAGTCATTTAGACTAAAAAAACAATTTCAGACCTTTGGTGACCAAATGCAGTTATTTTGACTATAAAATGCTTTTTAGACACTTGGAGACCAAAATAGAGTCATTTTGACCAAAAATTTCTTTTCAGGCCATTGGAGCCCAAATGGCCGGTTTTAGACAAATCTTGTCTTAAACTGGCTTTTTAAAGCTCTAAAAGACAAAAATACATTCATTTTGACTTAATTTTTTTTCATACCTTTGGTGACTAAATGCAGTTATTTTGACTAAAAAAAGGCTTTTTAGACACTTGGAGACCAAAATAAAGTCATTTTGACCAAAACATTTTTTCAGGCCAGTGGAGCCAAATGTCTAAAATCTTGTCTAAAACCGGCTTTTAACGTGCTAAAAGACAAACATATAGTCATTTTGACTAAAGTTTTTTTAAGACCTTTGGTGACCAAATGCAGTTATTTTGACTAAAAAAAGGCTTTTTAGACACTTGGAGACCAAAATAGAGTCATTTTGACCGAAAACATTTTTTCAGGCCATTGGAGTCCAAATGGCCGGTTTTAGACAAATCTTGTCTAAAACCGGCTTTTTAAGGCTCTAAAAGAAAAAAATACAGTTATTTTGACAAATTTTTTTATCAGACTTTTGGTGACTAAATTCAGTTATTTATACTAAAAAAGGCTTTTTAGACAATTGGAGACCAAAATAGAGCTCCAATAGCCTGAAAAAAAGTTTTTTGGTCAAATTGACTCTATTTTGGTCTCCATGTGTTTAAAAAGCCTTTTTCTAGTCAAAGTGCATTTGGTCACCAAAGGTCTGAAAAAAATGTATTCAAATTGACTGTATTTTTGTCTTTTAGTGCTTTAAAAAGCCGGTTTTAGACAAGATTTTAGACATTTTGGCTCCAATGGCCTGAAAATCTTTTTGGTCAAAATGACTCTATTTTGGTCTCCAAGTGTCTAAAGAGCCCTTTTTAGTATAAATATCTGCATTTGGTCACCAAAGGTCTGAAAAATAAATTTAGTCAAAATGAATGTATTTTTGTCTTTTACTGGCCATTTGGGCTCCAATCGCCTGAAAAAAATTTTTGGTCAAAATGGTCTGGAAAAAAATGTTCTGAAAAAAAATTTTGGCCTAAAAAAAAATTTTGGTCAAAATGACTCTATTTTGGTCTCCTTTTGTAGTCAAAATAACTGCATTTGGTCACCAAAGGTCTGAAATTTTTTTAGTCCAAATGACTATATTTTTGTCTTTTAGAGCATTAAAAAGCTGATTTTAGTCAAGATTTTAGACATTTGGCTCCAATGGCCTGAAAAACATTTTTTGGTCAAAATGACTCTATTCTGGTCTCCAAGGGTCTAAAATGCCTTTTTTAGTCAAAATAACTGCATTTGGTCACCAAAGGTCTGAAAAAAAAATTAAGTCAAAATGAATGTATTTTTGTCTTTTAGAGCTTTAAAAAGCCGGTTTAAGACAAGATTTGTCTAAAACCGGCCATTTGGGCTCCAATGGCCTGAAAAGAAATTGTTGGTCAAAATGACTCTATTTTGGTCTCCAAGTGTCTAAAAAGCCTTTTATAGTCAAAATAACTGCATTTGGTCACCAAAGGTCTGAAATTGTTTTTTTAGTCTAAATGACTATATTTTTGTCTTTTAGAGCCTTAAAAAGCTGGTTTTAGACAAGATTTTAGACATTTGGCTCCAATGGCCTGAAAAAAAGTTTTTTGGTCAAAATGACTCTATTTTGGTCTCCAAGTGTCTAAAAAGCCTTTTTCTAGTCAAAATAACTGCATTTGGTCACCAAAGGTCTGAAAAAAAATGTATTCAAATTGACTGTATTTTTGTCTTTTAGTGCCTTAAAAGGTCGGTTTTAGACAAGATTTTAGACATTTGGCTCCAATGACCTGAAATTTTTTTCGGTCAAAATGACTCTATTTTGGTCTCCAAGTGTCTAAAAAGCCTTTTTTAGTCAAAATAACTGCATTTAGTCACCAAAGATCTGAAAAACAATTTAGTCAAATTGACTCTATTTTTGTCTTTTAGAGCCTTAAAAAGCCAGTTTTAGACAAGATTTTAGACATTTGGGCTCCAATGGCATGAACATTTTTTTGGTAAAATGACTCTCTTTTGGTCTCCAAGTGTCTAAAAATCTTTATTTTTGTCTTTTAGAACCCTAAAAAGCCGGTTTTAGACAAGATTTTAGACATTTGGGCTCCAATGGCCTGAAAAAATTTCTTTGGTCAAAATGACTCTTTTTTTGTCTCCAGGTGTCTAATAACCTTTTTTTAGCCAAAATAACTGCATTTGGTCACCAAAGGTCTGACAAACTTTTTTAGTCAAAAATGACTGTATTTTTGTCTTTTAGAGTCTTAAAAAGCCGGTTTTAGACACTGCACTTGGTCTCCAATTGTCCGAAATTTTTTTGTCAAAATGAATGTATTTAGCATTCTGTGGCTGAAGGTACATTAGGCATTCACAGGATACAGAAGTAAGTGTCGGCCATAAAAGTCCCCAAAAATTAGCCTGACAGCTAAGAACGTAGTATTTGGTGGCTGAAGGTACATTAGGCATTCACAGGGTACAGAAGTAAGTGTCGGCCTGTATAGGCCCCAAAAATTAGCTCACATGGGTTTAACTGACCGCAAAGAATGTAGTAAATCCGCTCGGGCGAGCTCGTCTTTTATGGCTTCAGATAACCCAAGCCTGAACTGGGTTCGCAAAGATGCATCATTCCACCCTGAATCAAGGGTCCATCTCTTGAACTCTGCTACGAAATCTTCAACAGGTCTCCTTCCTTGTTTTAAAGCCCTCAATTGGCTGTCAGCAGTACTCTGCCTATTAGAGTCTTCATATAGGCTAGAGAGCTCTGCTAAAAACGTAGGATAGGAGTTGAGAAGAGGGTCATTTTTCTCAATAAGAGAGTCTGCCCAAGCCCGTGGATCACCTGACATATATGATATAGTGGTGCAGACTTGTGGAGGGTTTATTTTGGGCTCGGGGGTTGGGCAGCAGTGAGCTGTGAAACACGGGCTATCTGCTGTCTCAAGGTCTGGTTTTCATTTTTCACTTCAGTAAGTGAAAGAATTAATGAATTTACCTTTTGTGTTAGTTGTATCACATGTGTAGCTATTTCCACTGAATCCATTTTTCGGGTTCGTGCAATCTGTAACGCTCCAGCGTTTATTTGTGTGGTGTGGATTTGCAGCTGCGGAAGTTACACTCAGTAGTCATGTAGAGATGTGTTGAACTACCATATCCAACTCTCAAGACTCATCATTGTGCATCAGCCTGTCTCAGCAAGCACATACACAAACACAGACACTCATTAAAGATGTTCCTGGAGTGATATGTTTATATGTGAAAGTATAGAGGTGATGCCTTGATACAACTTAGTATCAAAATAGACAGACGATTGCGAGAGAGGAAGGCTGAGAAAATGGGAATCCCATTACCCAACCCTTCTCGGGAGTCGTCCTTCGATCCTACTCCTATGGAGGTAGGAACCATCCGCCCACCAATATCATCTACTGAAAAGACCAGGAGAAAATCAGAAAATCTCTGTAAGTACTGCGCCTCCGCCGAACATTTGATAAGCGTTTGTCCCCTTGTCCACAAGAAAAAGGGTGAGTGTTCACAGGTCTTGCTGGGGGGATTAACGACTTCTTTTACTAATCCCTATCTCTTTATTCGTTTGATCCTACAGTGGGACCAAATTAGGATCACCACCAAGGCCATGATCGACACAGGATCTTGTGGGAACTACATTGACACTAGTTTTGTTGCTTTAAATAAAATACCTATTATTTCAAAACCCAAACCTGTCTCTGTTAGTTTGATTAACGGTATTCCGTTATCTTCTGGTCCAATTACCACTCAGACACAAGCACTCCTTGCTACTGCTAACGAGTCTCATGTTGAGACCACCACGTTTGATGTGTTACCCTCACCACATTTTCCCATTATTTTGGGACTTCCCTGGTTACATATACATCAACCAACTATTGATTGGAAGACACGGTCCCTAACCTTCCCTTCTCACTATTGCGAGACCACGTGTAACCTCCAATCTCAAAAGAAAATCCTGTCCATGGTGTCAGAGGAAATTACACCACCACCATGCTATCAGGATTTATCAGAAGTCTTCCTTGAGAAAAATGCTCAAGTGTTGCCTCCCCATAGGGACAACGATTGTTCTATTGACCTACTCCCTAATAGTAAGCTACCTTTCGGTCATGTTTATCCTCTTTCTCAGGATGAACTTTCTCATCTCAAGGAATACTTGGATGAGAACTTAGCGAAAGGGTTCATTAGACCCTCTACTTCCTCTACAGCTGCAGGACTTTTCTTTGTCCGCAATAAGGTTTTAAGCCTTCGGCCTATTATTGACTATAGTCAATTAAATATTATTACGATAAAGGATCGCTATCCCTTACCTCTCATCCCGGAACTGATTGAACAAGTGCGTGGAGCCACTTACTTCTCAAAGTTAGACCTTAAAGGGGCTTACAATCTCATCCGCATCCGTAGTGGGGATGAGTGGAAGACAGCATTCAGAACTAGATACGGACTATTCGAATATCTAGTGATGCCGTTTGGGTTGTATTACACAAGCATTTCAGCGGTTCATAAACGACATCTTCCGAGATCTACTCGATGTCTGTGTCGTAGTATATCTGGACGATATACTCATTTACTCTCAATCCTTGTCTGAACATAAAAGACATGTAAGACTTGTGTTGTCCAGATTGCTCGCACACAACTTGTACGTAAAACTGAAGAAATGCCTATTCCATAAGGAAGAGGTGTTATTCTTAGGATACATCATATCTAAGAACAGCATCAAGATGGATATGAGCAAGATATCCTGTATTCTGGATTGGCCTGTACCAACAACTCGTAAGGCCTTACAACGATTTCATGGATTCTCAAACTTCTATAGGAAGTTCATCAAGAACTTCTCGTCTATTGTGAGACCACTCACACAACTTACAAGTGTTAAGCAAACATTTAAATGGTCTGAAGAAGCAAATAAAGCGTTCAGCTTGTTGAAATCAAGCTTCATTACCGCTCCCATACTACGCCATCCAGACCCATCCCTCCAATACATCCTGGAGGTAGATGCGTCAAATATGGCTGTAGGAGCAGTTCTTTCCCAAGGACCTACGAATACTTCTCCACTTCATCCAGTTGCCTTCTTCTCTAAATCACTAAGTAACCCAGAGGTGAACTACCCAGTGGGTGAAAAAGAGTTACTTGCCATGAAGTTGGCACTGGAGAATTGGCGACATCTACTTGAGGGCACCCGATTGCCAATACTCATATATACAGACCATAAAAACCTCCAATATCTCCAGACCAACAAGACCCTTTCCCACCGACAGGTACGTTGGTCGCTATTCTTCCTAAGATTCAATTTCTTAGTGACCTATACACCTGCAGACAAAAACAAGAAGGCAGATGCGTTATCACGGTTAACCGAAGATAACTGTGCCGAAATTCCTTCATTACCTATAATACCCCATGACCGTATTATTGGTGTTGTTCGTCCCTTAAAGGAAGAGATTCTGCACAGTCTAAGACTGGATTCACCACCACCTCAACTAAGTACTGATGCAGAAGGCTTCCGCTACTTTAACGACAAACTCTACATACCTCCCGGTATGCATACCAAAATCTTGGAGTTATCCCATGACGTACCTATGGCAGGACATATGGGTATGACTAAGACATTTAATTTGCTCACTAGGCAATTTTGGTGGCCTGGGATGAAGACGTCTGTACAAAAATTCATTTCTTCATGTGACATCTGTGCAAGGTCCAAAATTGACACTACAAAACCTTCTGGTTTACTTTGCAGTCTACCAATACCCAAAGTTCCATGGTAAGTTGTTTCTTTAGACTCCATAGTGGAATTACCACCGTCCAAGGGATTCACTACCATCCTAGTGTCAGTGGACCATCTGACAAAAATGGCACATTTCATTCCCATTCGCAGACTACCTTCATCTAAGGAAACAGCGGAATTGCTAGTAAAATATGTGTTCAAACTACATGGAATTCCAAAGACTCTTTTATCTGACCGGGGCTCGCAGTTCATCTCTAAGTTTTGGCAAGCTCTATGCCACATACTGCGCATTGAGCGAAAACTTACTTCCCCCTATCACCCGCAGACCAACGGACAAACTGAAAGAGTCAACCAGTGTATTGAAAAATATTTGCGTTGCTACACCTCATACCTACAGGATGATTGGGTGGACCTCCTCCCTCTGGCAGAATTTGCTTATAACAATGCAACCCACAGTACTACTAAGCAAAGTCCGTTCTACCTGAACTATGGGTTCCATCCCACAATTCTTCCACCACGCATCCTACCATCAAGTAACCCAGTAGCCTCTGACTATCTCACCCAAATAAAAGACTCTTTGGGCTTACTTAACACCACCATCTCACATGCTCATAGCCAACAAAAGAGGTACTATGACCTCCGCAGAAGACCTTCACCTCAATATGCTATTGGGGATCTTGTTTGGCTATCTACGAGGAACTTGAGGTTGAAAATTCCTAGTAAAAAGCTTGGACCTCTATTCCTGGGACCTTTCCCAATTGAGAAGCTCATTGGGGAATCTGCAGTTCGACTCACTTTACCGGCAGATCTTAAAATACACCCCACGTTCCATGTATCTCTATTGAAGCCACATACACCCAACCAAGGGATTAGACCTACCATCGCGCCTCCACCTCCAATACAAGTTGAAGGTGGAGAAGAATTTGAGATTAAAGAAATTTTGGATTCTCCTATCCACAGAGGAATGCTCCAATATTTCATAAGATGGAAAAATTATGGTCCCCAAGATGACACCTGGTTGGATGCTTCTGACGTCCACGCACCCAGGCTTATACGAAGGTTACACTCCAAATACCCGGAGAGACCAGTGTTATAGGCCTTCCGGAGCCGGCCTTAGGGGGGGTACTGTAAGATCCTGGTACCTGCGGTACCCTTCCAGCCTATTATTTGTACATTACGTTCCACCATATAGATAGGTGGAACGCATCTAGTACCTGTCCCTTTAAATTCCATGACCTCTTCAGTGAGTGCCGCTCTGAGCGGCTATTTCAACCGCCGGCATTCACTCACATGTGTTCGTGCAAACCGCTTGCTACAGCATTACCTAACGCTGCCGAATCCTCCAGCTATTCCCTAATACCTGGATTGACCGAAGACTTGCTACAACATCTTGTATCTCGCTACAAGATCATTACCTCACCGCCGGAACCCTCTCCTTACAAACCTACCAGTGATAAGTACCCCACAGGGGAATACCTTCCTAATCTACTTTCACTACTACTCTGCTTACTAAAGACTATTGCTACTCTAAGAACTATACTGTTTCATCTAACATCTGCACCGCTACTTAGATTGCAAGCTCTTGAGCCTATTACCATCTTGTCACTGCACTAGCCTAGCATCTCCTGTACACTTCATCTGCTCTTCAATACCACCTGTTACCTGTACATGATTGCTATCCTATTGCTATCACCATCTGTTACCTCTTACCATTGCTATCACTATCCACGCCTGTCCCCTCAGTATCACCTCTATACTTTCACATATAAACATATCACTCCAGGAACATCTTTAATGAGTGTCTGTGTTTGTGTATGTGCTTGCTGAGACAGGCTGATGCACAATGATGAGTCTTGAGAGTTGGATATGGTAGTTCAACACATCTCTACATGACTACTGAGTGTAACTTCCGCAGCTGCAAATCCACACCACACAAATAAACGCCGGAGCGTTACACCGACACAAACTTCTCAAAAAGAAAGCCAACGAATAAAGGAAAAGCCAAAAGCCTACAGCACCTGGTATTCCCAGGCTGTAGCGGAATGGACACTGAGAGTGTGGCTTGTGTTGAAAGAATGACCATAATATTACTGAACAGTGTCCCTGAGGAAATATATAAAGATATATTGCAGATTGCTAGAATATGGCAGCAGTGTTTCATAGACCCCTGCTAGTGGGGTGGGGTTTGTTATTGTGAATACCGACATTCCATTGTCCTATTGTTCCTGTCTGCCTTGTAAGCATATTATGGGATGTGTGTTTGTGTGGAATGACTCAAAGAGGGAGAGGGTTTTGGCAGAGTGTAGATCTCTTGTGTTTTCAATAAACAAGGCATTCTGAGTTGTCCTTTATTCATTGGCTTTCTCTTTGTTTCTCCTGAGGTGCCATCTTGGCATGGCCAAATTCAAAAGGGTCGAGGGTGGCAGTGGTGATTGCCTAAGGCCACATCACCTTTAATGCGCTCAATCTGGTCTGATCTTGGAAGCTAAGCAGGATTGGGCCTGGTTAGTACCTGGAGGGGGGACTGCCTGGCAATACCAGGTGCTGTAGGCTTTTGGCTTTTTCTTTATTCGTTGGCTTTCTTTTTGTTTCTCCTGAAGTGACATCTTGCCATGGCCAAGTTCAAAGGGGTCGAGGGTGGTACTGTGTAATGTTCTGGTACCTCTGGTACCCTTATTCCACTTTTCATTCCGCGTATGCGTCCCACCATTCTCTTCTGGTAGGTGCGCATACACCTTTAAGACCGATGCTGTCATCACTGAGCGCCGCAGAGCGGCTATTTCAACCGCCGGCGTTCTCACTCACATGTTCATTCAACCTGCCTTGCATCTATGCTTACAAGCGTGTCTTGCTGTGGAACCTCGCTACAGATCCCTGTATCTCGCTACCAGGATCACTTCCTCAGACCCGAACCTCGCTACTGATCCCTGTATCTCGCTACTGGATCACTTCCTCATCACCGGACCCTTCTACTACTATACTATAGTGATAAGTACCCCGCAGGGGAAACCTCCATAACTTACACTACTACTATTGCATTAAGGACTGTTACTACCTATCCATACTATCCTATCATCTGCACTGTTACATAGATTGCTAGCTCTTGAGACTACTACCATCTATCTGCATAGATTGCTAGCTCTCCTGTCTACTACCATCTATCATCTGCACTGCTGCATAGATTGCTAGCTCTCCTGTCTACTACTATCTATCCTTGCACTGGGTTAGTCTATCCTTGTATTTGTCATCTGCTGTCCTCACCACCTGTTAGCATACTCGATACTAACCTATCTGCATTCCTAAATACCATCTTGAACTCTCCTGTACAAACCTATCAAGTGCTTACCATCCTTGTCACTGTTCACACCTGTCCCTTCAGCACATCACCTTCATACTATCATATACATCCTATCACTCCAGGAACATCTCTTTGAGTGTGTATATATCTGTATGTTGAAGCTGACAGGCCCACGGTGATGAGTCCTGGAGAGTTGGATCTGGTATTCAACACATCTCTACATGACTACTGAGTGGAGATTTTGCAGCTGTAAATCCAGCCTATAACAAAACGCAGAAGCGTTACACACTGGTGATCACCTATGGCTACATCACCCTGAACACACCCCATCACGTCTGATCTCGGAAGCTAAGTAGGGTCAGGCCTGGTTAGTACCTGGATGGGAGACCGCCTGGGAATACCAGGTGCTGTAGACTTTTGGCTTTTGCTTTATTCGTTGGCTTTCTTTTTGTTTATCCTGAGGTGCCATCTTGCTATGGCCAAGTTCAAAGGGGTCAATGGTGGCAGTGGTTATTGCCTATGGCCACATCACCCTTAACGCGCCTGATCTCGGAAGCTAAGCAGGGTCAGGCCTGTAACCAGGATGGGAGACCACCTGGGAATACCAAGTGCTGTAGACTTTTGGCTTTTCCTTTATTCGTTGGCTTTCTTTTTGTTTCTCCTGAGGAGCCATCTTGCCATGGCCAAGTTCAAAGGGGTCGAGGGTGGCAGTGGTGATCGCCTACGGCCACATCACCCTGAACGCGCCTGATCTCGGAAGCTAAGCAGGGTCGGGCCTGGTTAGTACCTGAAGGGGAGACCGCCTGGGAATACCAAGTGCTGTAGGCTTTTGGCTTTTCATTTATTCGTTGACTTTCTTTTTGTTTCTCCTGAGGAGCCATCTTGCCATGGCCAAGTTCAAAGGGGTCGAGGGTGGCAGTGGTGGTTGCCTATGGCCACATCACCCTGAATGCGCCCGATCTCATTTGATCTCGGAAGCTAAGTAGCATCAGGCCTGGTTAGTACCTGGATGGGAGACCGCCTGTGTAGCGGAGGAGTAGTTTAATCTACATTGGCTCCGCTGGTAGACAGGAAAACAGGTAATAATCCAACTAAGCAGGTACAGCATGCAACAATCCAGGTAGTGTTATACAATCCTTCCCTCCTAAGAACTAGATGACACATAAGCTGGGAGTCAACTCAGAATGCCTTGTTTATTGAAAACACAAGAGATCTACACTCTGCCAAAACCCTCTCCCTCTTTGAGTCATTCCACACTAACACACATCCCATAATATGCTTACAAGGCAGACAGGAACAATAGGACAATGGAATGTCGGTATTCACAATAACAAACCCCACCCCACTAGCAGGGGTCTATGAAACACTGCTGCCATATTCTAGCAATCTGCAATATATCTTTATATATTTCCTCAGGGACACTGTTCAGTAATATTATGGTCATTCTTTCAACACAAGCCACACTCTCAGCGTCCATTCCGCTACAGCCTGGGAATACCAGGTGCTGTAGGCTTTTGGCTTTTCCTTTATTCGTTGGCTTTCTTTTTGAGAAGTTTGTGTCGGTGTAACGCTCCGGCGTTTATTTGTGTGGTGTGGATTTGCAGCTGCGGAAGTTACACTCAGTAGTCATGTAGAGATGTGTTGAACTACCATATCCAACTCTCAAGACTCATCATTGTGCATCAGCCTGTCTCAGCAAGCACATACACAAACACAGACACTCATTAAAGATGTTCCTGGAGTGATATGTTTATATGTGAAAGTATAGAGGTGATACTGAGGGGACAGGCGTGGATAGTGATAGCAATGGTAAGAGGTAACAGATGGTGATATTAAGCACTTAGGATAGCAATCATGTACAGGTAACAGGTGGTAGTGAAGAGCAGATGAAGTGTACAGGAGATGCTAGGCTAGTGCAGTGACAAGATGGTAATAGGTTCAAGAGCTTGCAATCTAAGTAGCGGTGCAGATGTTAGATGTAACAGTATAGTTCTTAGAGTAGCAATAGTCTTTAGTAAGCAGAGTAGTAGTGAAAGTAGATTAGGAAGGTATTCCCCTGTGGGGTACTTATCACTGGTAGGTTTGTAAGGAGAGGGTTCCGGCGGTGAGGTAATGATCTTGTAGCGAGATACAAGATGTTGTAGCAAGTCTTCAGTCAATCCAGGTATTAGGGAATAGCTGGAGGATTCGGCAGCGTTAGGTAATGCTGTAGCAAGCGGTTTGCACGAACACATGTGAGTGAATGCCAGCGGTTGAAATAGCCGCTCAGAGCGGCACTCACTGATGAGGTCATGGAATTTAAAGGGACAGGTACTAGATGCGTTCCACCTATCTATATGGTGGAACGTAATATACAAATAATAGGCTGGAAGGGTACCGCAGGTACCAGGATCTTACAGTCGGCCTGTATAGGCCCCAAAAAATAGCTCACATGGGTTTAACTGACAGCAAAGAACGTAGTATTTGATGGCAAGAGGTACAGTAGGCATTCACACAGTATACAAAAGTGTCGACATGTATAGGCCCCAAAAATTAGCTCACATGGGTTTACCTGACAGTTAAGAATGTAGTATTTGGTGGCTGAAGGTACATTAGGCATTCACAGGATACAGAAGTAAGTGTCGGACTGTTTAGGCCCCAAAAATTAGCTCACATGGGTTTAACTGACAGCAAAGAATGTAGTATTGGATGGCTAGAGGTACAGCAGGCATTCACACAGTATACAGAAGTAAGTGTCGGCCTCTATAGCCCCCAAAAATTAGCTCACATGTGTTTACCTGACTGCTAAGAATGTAGTATTCTGTGGCTAAAGGTACATTAGGCATTCACAGGATACAGAAGTAAGTGTCGGCCATAAAAGGCCCCAGAAATGAGCCCACATGGGTTTACCTGACACTTACCTTCAGTCACAGAATACTACGTTCTTAGTTAAACCCATGTGGGCTAATTTTTGGGGCCTATACAGGCCGACACTTACTTCTGTACCCTGTGAATGCCTAATGTACCTTCAGCCACCAAATACTACGTTCTTAGCTGTCAGGCTAATTTTTGGGGAATTTTATGGCCGACACTTACTTCTGTATCCTGTGAATGCCTAATGTACCTTCAGCCACAGAATGCTAAATACATTCATTTTGACAAAAAAATTTCGGACAATTGGAGACCAAGTGCAGTGTCTAAAACCGGCTTTTTAAGACTCTAAAAGACAAAAATACAGTCATTTTTGACTAAAAAAGTTTTCCAGACCTTTGGTGACCAAATGCAGTTATTTTGGCTAAAAAAATGTTATTAGACACCTGGAGACCAAAAAAGAGTCATTTTGACCAAAGAAATTTTTTCAGGCCATTGGAGCCCAAATGTCTAAAATCTTGTCTAAAACCGGCTTTTTAGGGCTCTAAAAGACAAAAATATAGTCATTTTGACAAAAAAAATTTTCAGACCTTTGGTTACCAAATGCAGTTATTTTGACTAAAAAGGCTTTTTAGACACTTGGAGACCAAAATAGAGTCATTTTGACCAAAAAATTTTTTTCAGGCCATTGGAGCCCAAATGGCCGGTTTTAGACAAATCTGGTCTAAAACAGGCATTTTAAGACTCTAAAAGACAAAAATACATTCATTTTGACTTAATTTTTTTTCAGACCTTTGGTGACCAAATGCAGTTATTTTGACTAAAAAAGGCTTTTTAGACACTTGGAGACCAGAATAGAGTAATTTTGACCAAAAAATGTTTTTCAGGCCATTGGAGCCAAATGTCTAAAATCTTGTCTAAAATCAGCTTTTTAATGCTCTAAAAGACAAAAATATAGTCATTAGGACTAAAAAAAATTTCAGACCTTTGGTGACCAAATGCAGTTATTTTGACTACAAAAGGGGACCAAAATAGAGTCATTTTGACCAAAGTTTTTTTTCAGGCCAAAATTTTTTTTCAGGCCATTTTTTTTCCAGACCATTTTGACCAAAAAGTTTTTTCAGGTGATTGGAGCCCAAATGGCCAGTTTTAGACAAATCTCTAAGGCTCTAAAAGACAAAAATACATTCATTTTGACTTAATTTTTTTTCAGACCTTTGGTGACCAAATGCAGTTATTTTGACTAAAAAAGGCTTTTTAGACACTTGGAGACCAGAATAGAGTAATTTTGACCAAAAAATGTTTTTCAGGCCATTGGAGCCAAATGTCTAAAATCTTGTCTAAAATCAGCTTTTTAATGCTCTAAAAGACAAAAATATAGTCATTAGGACTAAAAAAAATTTCAGACCTTTGGTGACCAAATGCAGTTATTTTGACTACAAAAGGGGACCAAAATAGAGTCATTTTGACCAAAATTTTTTTTCAGGCCAAATTTTTTTTTCAGGCCATTTTTTTTCCAGACCATTTTGACCAAAAAGTTTTTTCAGGTGATTGGAGCCCAAATGGCCAGTTTTAGACAAATCTCTAAGGCTCTAAAAGACAAAAATACATTCATTTTGACTAAATTAATTTTCAGACCTTTGGTGACCAAATGCAGTTATTTATATTAAAAAGGGCTCTTTAGACACTTGGAGACCAAAATAGAGTCATTTTGACCAAAAAGATTTTCAGGCCATTGGAGCCAAAATGTCTAAAATCTTGTCTAAAACCGGCTTTTTAAAGCACTAAAAGACAAAAATACAGTCAATTTGAATACATTTTTTTCAGACCTTAGGTGACCAAATGAATTTTGACTAGAAAAAGGCTTTTTAAACACTTGGAGACCAAAATAGAGTCATTTTGACCAAAAAAACTTTTTTTTCAGGCTATTGGAGCTCTATTTTGGTCTCCAATTGTCTAAAAAGCCTTTTTTAGTATAAATAACTGCATTTAGTCACCAAAGGTCTGATAAAAAAAATTTGTCAAAATAACTGTATTTTTGTCTTTTAGAGCCTTAAAAAGCCGGTTTTAGACAAGATTTGTCTAAAACCGTCCATTTGGGCTCCAATGGCCTGAAAAAATGTTTTCGGTCAAAATGACTCTATTTTGGTCTCCAAGTGTCTAAAAAGCCTTTTTTTAGTCAAAATAACTGCATTTGGCCACCAAAGGTCTGAAAAAAACTTTAGTCAAAATGACTATGTTTGTCTTTTAGCGCATTAAAAATCCGGTTTTAGACAAGATTTTAGACATTTGGCTCCAATGGCCTGAAAAAAATTCTTTGGTCAAAATTACTCTTTTTTGGTCTCCAGGTATCTAAAAAGCTTTTTTTAGCCAAAATAACTGACAAACTTTTTTAGTCAAAAATGACTGTATTTTTGTCTTTTTAGAGTCTTAAAAAGCCGGTTTTAGACACTGCCGGTCTCCAATGGTCTGAAATTTTTTTGTCAAAATGAATGTATTTATCATTCTGTGGCTGAAGGTACATTAGGCATTCACAGGGTACAGAAGTAAGTGTCGGCCTGTATAGACCCCAAAAATTAGCCCACATGGGTTTAACTAAGAACGTAGTATTCTGTGACTGAAGGTAAGTGTCATTTTTGGTCAAAATGACTCTATTTTGGTCTCCAAGTGTCTAAAAGCCTTTTTTAGTCAAAATAACTGCATTTGGTCACCAAAGATCTGAAAAACAATTTAGACACATTGACTCTATTTTTGTCTTTTAGAGCCTTAAAAATCTGGTTTTAGACAAGATTTTAGACATTTGGGCTCCAATGGCATGAACATTTTTTTTGGTTAAAATGACTCTATTTTGGTCTCCAAGTGTCTAAAAATCTTTTTTTAGTATAAATAACTGCATTTGGTCACCAAAGGTCAGAAAAAAAAATAGTCAAAATGAATGTATTTTTGTCTTTTAGTGTCTTAAAAAGCCGGTTTTAGATCAGATTTGTCTAAAACCGGCAATTTGTGCTCCAATGGCTTAAAAATATTTTTGGTCAAAATGACTCTATTTTGGTCTCCAAGTGTCTAAAAGGCCTTTTTAGTCAAAATAACTCAATTTGGTAACCAAAGGTCTGAAAAAAAATTGTGTCAAAATGACTATAATTTTGTCTTTTAGAGCCATAAAAAGCCGGTTTTAGACAAGATTTTAGACATTTGGGCTCCAATGGCCCGAAAAAATTTCTTTGGTCAAAATGACTCTTTTTTGGTCTCCAGGTGTCTAAAAAGCTTTTTTTAGCCAAAATAACTGACAAACTTTTTTATTCAAAAATGACTGTATTTTTGTCTTTTAGAGTCTTAAAAAGCCGGTTTTAGACACTGCACTTGGTCTCCAATGGTCTGAAATTTTTTTTGTCAAAATGAATGTATTTAGCATTCTGTGGCTAATGGTACATTAGGCATTAAATCCTACCAAAATGTGATGCGCCAGAAATATAATAAAAAAGTGATGACTTTAAATACAATAAATCATATCCAGTTCATAAGGCACATAGCAATGTGTGTGCTTCCAATAAAGTGATATGAAGAGTGTCCCCGTATCCAATTGAAGAAAATCCAGTGATGAAAACAAGTTGTAAACACCAATTAGTGAATCCCTCCACCAGGTGAATTAGCCTCTCACCTTCCTAAAGGACCCAAACGGGCCAGCAATCACATGTATCATGGATCAGACTTCCAGGAAAGAGCCACACTGTATTGCACCTCGAGGGATCCCGGGACATATAAGAAACAGATGAAGACATCTAGTGCTCTCTGCTTACTAATAAGGGTGTGCTTTATTAGAGAAAGGCAGATCAACTCACATTTGTTTGGCACTCAGCCGCGCCTGCTGTATAAGCGATGTCAGCGATCTGTTACCAGAGAGAGACTCTGCATCGGCCACGCACGCTCCGTCCCCCTAGTACATTAGGCATTCACAGTGTACAGAAGTAAGTGTCGGCCTGTATAGGCCCCAAAAATTAGCCCACATGGGTTTAACTAACAACGTAGTATTCTGTGACTGAAGGTAAGTGTCAGGTAACCCATGTGGGCTAATTTCTGGGGCCTTTTATGGCCGACACTTACTTCTGTATCCTGTGAATACCTAATGTACCTTTAGCCACAGAATTCTACGTTCTTAGCTGTCAGTAAAACCCATGTGGGCTTATTTTTGGGGACTATACAGGCCAACACTTACTTCTGTATCCTGTGAATGCCTAATGTACCTTCAGCCACCAAATACTACATTCTTAACTGTCAGGTAAACCCATGTGAGCTAATTTTTGGGGCCTATACATGCCGACACTTACTTCTCAAAAAGAAAGCCAACGAATAAAGGAAAAGCCAAAAGCCTACAGCTCCTGGTATTCCCAGGCTGTAGCGGAATGGACGCTGAGAGTGTGGCTTGTGTTGAAAGAATGACCATAATATTACTGAACAGTGTCCCTGAGGAAATATATAAAGATATATTGCAGATTGCTAGAATATGGCAGCAGTGTTTTATAGACCCCTGCTAGTGGGGTGGGGTTTGTTATTGTGAATACCGGCATTCCATTGTCCTATTGTTCCTGTCTGCCTTGTAAGCATATTATGGGATGTGTGTTTGTGTGGAATGACTCAAAGAGGGAGAGGGTTTTGGCAGAGTGTAGATCTCTTGTGTTTTCAATAAACAAGGCATTCTGAGTTGACTCCCAGCATATGTGTCCTCTAGTTCTTGGGAGGGAAGGATTGTATAACACTACCTGGATTGTTGCATGCTGTACCTGCTTAGTTGGATTTTTACCTGTTTTCCTGTTTTCCTGTCTACCAGCGGAGCCAATGTAGATTAAACTACTCCTCTGCTACACAGGCGGTCTCCCATCCAGGTACTAACCAGGCCTGATGCTGCTTACCTTCCGAGATCAAATGAGATCGGGCACGTTCAGGGTGATGTGGCCATAGGCAATCACCACTGCCACCCTCGACCCCTTTGAACTTGGCCATTGCAAGATGGCACCTCAGGAGAAACAAAAAGAAAGCCAAGGAATAAAGGAAAAGCCAGAACCCTACAGCACCTGGTATAACCAGAAAGTCCCCCATCCAGGTACTAACCAGGCCCGAACCTGCTTAGCTTCCAAGATCAGACGAGATAGGGCACGTTCAGGGTGATGTGGCTGTAGGCAATCACCCCTGCCACTCTCGACACCTTTGAACTTGGCCATGGCAAGATGGCACCTCAGGAGAAACAAAATGAAAGACAACGAATAAAGGAAAAGCCAAAAGCCTACAGAACCTGGTAGTCCCAGTCGGTCTCACATCCAGGTACTAACCTGGCCCGACCCTGCTTAGCTTCCGAGATCAGACGAGATCAGGCTCGTTCAGGGTGATGTGGCCGTAGGCGATCACCACTGCCACCCTCGACCCCTTTGAACTTGGCCATGGCAAGATGGCACCTCAGGAGAAACAAAAAGAAAGCCAAAGAATAAATGAAAAGCCAAAAGCCTGGGGGCGTGTCCTGACCATGGAGGAGTGAGGACGCACATTGCCTCGGCTCCGCACCCGCCACAGCCATTACCATTAGAATCTGCCAGCTTCCTACTTCCCTGTCGGCTCCAGCGATGCCCGCCCGACGCCGGACTGCCTCACAACCGCCGCGGCCGGATCGTTCCACGCCGGGCCGCATCCCGGCCTTCTTCCCCGAGGTCCCCGGCCGGGCTCCACAGCCATCCAAGATGGCGGCGGAGGAGACGCCGGCCTCACCCCATCCTACGGCCAGCCCTGCATGGAGCACGGACACTGGGCTCTCTCCACAGCGATCGGTGCATATCCCGATCCCTGCTGCCACCCCCTGCCTCTCGGAGTCCCAGGAGGGGGGTCCCGGTCTCACAGACACTCTGGGGGATGGGGACCTGAGGAGGCACATTTGGGCCCTTCCTACTAAGGCAGACCTGGACAGATTCATCTCCAGGGTTGAGACTGCCTTTAAAGAGGATATTGCTCAGCTGAAGGTGGACACTTCTCACTTGGGATCCCGGGTGGAGTCTGTAGAACAGCGCCTGGATGCAGCTCTCCCTATCATTTCCCAGTTACAGGCACACTGTGTTGGACAGGATCAGAAAATTGAGGCCCTGCTCTCCCAACTTGACGACTTTGAAAATCGCAGCCGCCGGGGGAATATCAGGATTCTGGGCCTCCCTGAAGCCACGCCCCCTAGGGACATTGTCCCCACACTGACGGACATATTCAGAGAGATTTTGGGCCTCCCTGCCACTGCCCCTATTGAAATTGATAGGGCGCACAGGGCCCTGCGACCTCCTTCACAAGACGCTGACAATCCACGTGACGTCATCTGTAAGCTCCATAAATACACCGTTAAAGACAATATAATGCAGAAGATGAGAAACAAGCCCTTTTTTGACTTTGATGGTGCACGTCTTTACTTCTACCAGGATTTGTCGCGCCACACCCTTATGCAACGCAGGGCTCTTCGTCCTCTGCTCGAGTCGCTTCAAGCTGCTGGCCTCACCTACCACTGGGGCTTCCCCTTTTATCTTCAAGCTACTAGAGGTGATGTCTCGGCTACCCTACGCACCAAAGACGACCTCCAGGGGTTCCTATCGGCCCTGGGCCTGGGACCTGTGGACTTTCCGGACCCTGCCCGAAATGTCGTCCGTCCGCCTACCTCAGCCCTGGCAACCGGCTCCCCGCCGGCAACGCAGACTTCAACGTCCTCGCCATGTGGAGGGTCCCGGCGTGGCCTCCCCTCCTGCTGAATCTTAGTTGCCTATGACCCTGGTTCTGCTGGTGCCCTATTACATGTGTTTTGGGGCTCCTGCTTGGGACTCTGAACTGTGCCTTGCAATCTCCCGGTGTTCTTGCCTTGGCCCGGTTGTCCGCGGGATCCTTCCGCTGGGGGGGTGGGGGGTGGAGGAGGGTCCTTTTCTCTCCCCTTGGCCCCTTTTTCTCACCAGGAACCTGTTGGGCGGGTGCGGGTTGGGTCCCCTGTTTTTTTTTTGTTTTTGTTTTTTATTGTTGGTCCCTGCCCTGGTTCTGTGGGTGTCTTCCCCTTGGTGGTCGGCCTACGTTCCCCCAGTAGGTTACCCCCTGTGGTTTTAGTCCCCTATTGTGGACTGCGGCTGCTGCCCAGTGTGCCTCTCCTTCTGGGGTGTCACACTCGGCCCGGCCCTTAGTTCCCTCCCCTATTGGGGTAGGGTGGTTGCTCGGTTTCTCGGTCAACCTCAAAAATTTTTTCTTTCTCCTTTTTATGGGTTATCTTTTTGTGTTTTTTTCTTACTTAATTGACTGTGGTATTACTGTCATGACTGCTGTATTTTACTTACCCTCTTTTCTTTGTTCTTTTCCTCCCTCGTGCCTGCACATCCGGAAGCCGGTTCTCCTCGTCTCTCCATGTTATCCCCGCTGCCTCCTTGCTGGTCCGTCGCAACCCTGCTCTCGTGATGTCATCACTTAAGGTAATGTCATACAATGTGTGGGGCCTGTGCTCCCCGCACAAACGGAACAGATTGTGGTGGGAACTGAAGAAGCTCGGGGCGCAGGTGGTTCTCCTGCAGGAGACCCACTTTACCCCCCGCTCCCTCCCAAAGCTCCCTACGCACCTCTATAGTCAATGGTACCATAGCCTATCCCCTGTTAGCAAATCCCGAGGTACGGCTATTGCCATTCACCGGGCCTGTCCTTTTCAACCTGTCGACCATGTAGTCGACCCCCAGGGACGCTTTGTGTTCCTCAAGGGAACGCTCCACGGCAAAATGGTCACGCTGGCCTCACTTTATGCTCCCAATACGGGGCAACTCACCTTCCTAGATGCCACTCTTGCACGTTTAGCTGACTTTAGGGAAGGGTCCCTGGTGGTAGGGGGCGATTTTAATGTCTGCTTTGACCCCCTCCTGGACACTTCTCATGGCAGATCCTCCCACTCCTTCGCTTTTCTCAAACATTACCGCAAGACCCTCCTATCTCTCCGCTTGGTGGACTCCTGGCGGATTCTTCACCCCCAGGACAAGGATTTTAGTTACAATTCCTCTTTACATGATGTCTATACGCGTATCGACGTAATTTATGTTGATCAGCTTTCCTTGGAGTGCCTGCGGAGATCGTCGATTGGCAACATCACGATCTCTGATCACGCACCGGTCCTGATGGAACTTGCCCTGCCTGCTAGCACCCATAGGTCCTGGACATGGCGGTTGAATGAAAACTTGCTGGATGATTCACAGGTTGTCTCTAGAGTTTCGGAGGTCTTGCGGTGCTATTTTGCTGAGAATGGATCGGACGGTCTGCCTGAGGGGGTGGTGTGGGAGGGCCATAAAGCGGTTGTCCGGGGGGAATTGATTTCCTTGGGTGCCAAACTTAAGAAGGAACGGCAGGCGGACTTTGCTAGAGTCTTGACCTCCCTTCAACAGGCCGAGCTTTCTCATAAGCAATCTGGTGACCCTGATGCCTTGGCCCGCCTGACGGAGCTACGGGTGCTCTTTTCCCGCCTCTTGGACCGCGGCGTCTGGGCTCGTCTTCGCCACGTCTCTCATAAGTTCTATGAGCATGGCAACAAATGTGGGCGGATGCTGGCCCGGGCGCTGCGTAGGCAACGGGCCGGACTTTGTGTACCCAAAATGCGAGCCCCTTCGGGAGGACTGGTGCACAAGCCCTCTGACATAGCGGACTGTTTTCGGACTTACTATGCCGGCCTCTATGACCTGTCAGGCCGAGACTCTTCTGCCGCTCGCCGCGCTAAGACTGGTGCAATCCGGGACTACCTTTCAGATCATGCCTTTCCCTCCTTGACGGCAGAACAGCGCTCCTCTTTGGAGGCTCCTATCACTGTGCTAGAATTGGAAAATACTGTCCTCTCCCTGCCTAACGGCAAGAGCCCGGGCCCCGATGGCTACACAAAAGCTTACTACAAGACATTCCTCCCGCTATTGCAGGGGCCGATGTGTAGGTACTTTAATTCCCTGGCCTCGGGTGGATCGGTACCCCCGGAGGCGTTGCTGGCGCATATCACGGTGCTCCCTAAGGAGGGCAAAGACCCCACCTCCCCGCAGAGCTACCGCCCTATTTCACTACTAAATTCGGACGTGAAGATACTCGCTAAAATCCTGGCCAACCGCCTGAAATTCTTAATGCCCCACCTCATCCACCTAGACCAGACGGGTTTCATCGCTGGTAGGGAAGCTAGGGATAACGCCATCCGGGCTGTGCACTTGATCCACTGGGCCAAATCGCACCCTGAGTCCCCGCCCTACCTGATCCTCTCGACCGACTCCGAAAAGGCGTTCGATCGGGTGGACTGGCACTATATGCAGGCGGTGCTGGGGTCCCTGGGCCTCGGCTCCCGTATGATGGCTTGGATTCTGGCGCTGTATGCGGGCCCTAGGGCCAGGGTTCGGGTCAATGGCTACTTGTCAGCGGACTTCCCGATCAGGAACGGTACCAGGCAGGGGTGCCCCCTTTCACCCCTTCTTTTTGCCCTTGTTCTGGAACCTTTCTTGAGCAGGGTTCGGGCGAATGGCGATATTAGGGGTGTGACGGTAGGCAACATGGAGCACAAACTCTCGGCCTACGCTGATGATGTGTTATTCCATCTCACTGACCCCTTGCTCTCACTGCCGGTCCTGATGCGGGAACTGGAGCGCTTTGGCGCTGTTTCCAACTTTAAAATAAATCTCACCAAATCGGAGATACTGCCGGTGTCCGTCCCCTCGTCCCTCTCCGGGGCCCTTAGGGCTGCCTTTCCCTTCACATGGACTGCCACGTCTATGAGGTACCTCGGGATCCAACTTACCAACAGCTTTGACACGCTATACGCTCAGAACTACCCCCGACTGCTATCTAACATCAAACAGGACTTCCTCCATTGGACTAAGACGGCTTTCACTTGGCTAGGGAGGGTTAACATTGTTAAAATGACTGTCCTCCCTCGGGTGCTGTTTTACTTGCAAATGCTACCCATCCCCCTGCCCGCGGTTTCTTCACTCACCTTGACGGCATGCTCATTGATTTTGTATGGAACGCGAAGCGCCCCCGCCTCGCACTGACTACCCTGAAGCGCCCGAAAAATCTGGGTGGCCTTGGCCTGCCAGATGTGCGTCGCTATTATAGGGCGGTTGTTCTACAACGTATTTTGAACTGGCGTTTCCACACCCACTCCAAGCTTTGGGTTTCCTTGGAGAAGTGTATGGCGGGTAGGAACCTGTCCTATGCTCCCTGGCTGTCCCGGGAATACAGGGGGCTGTCGACTTATACGTCTCCTCTGACAACCCAGGTCTTGGACACCTGGGATCGCATCAATAAGCTTCTAGACCTGGCGCCCCCTGTTTCCCCGCTGGCGCCCCTGGGGGGTTTCCTCTGGTTTCCTCCGGGTGAGCAGATGTCGTTCTTTGACCCCTGGGTGGATGATGGGAACGCTAGTTGTGGTAAGCTGCTGGAGGGGGGCAGACTGTTGCCTTACGAGCGGCTGGGAGGCCGTCGGGGTGGTTCCCCACTTAATTTCTGGAAATACCGCCAACTGCACCATTTCTTCCGGGTTTACGGCCCCTCGATTCGCCCTCCTGCCTCTCTCAAACCCTTTGAACGTTTGTTCATACAGGACGAGGCGGCCCCTCGTCTTGTGTCGGAAATGTACCAGCTACTGGGGGAGGCGGTTCCTGCTTCCAGGCCCGGATTCCTGCGGGCGTGGGAGCGGGACTTGGGCCGGGAACTTTCGGAGACGAGGTCGGCTCATCTCTACCAGCTTACGCACTCGAGCTCCACAGATTCCAAAATGCAAGAGACGAATTACAAAATTATGACTCGATGGTACAGGGTCCCTGCCGACCTTCATCGTATTTTCCCCTCCGTCCCTGCTACTTGCTGGAGGGGGTGTGGTAGCCGTGGTACTCTCCTCCATATTTGGTGGGAGTGCCCGGTCATCGCCCCCTTTTGGCGGGACATCCACGATCAGATTAAAGCCATCCTGGATGTTGAGGTTCCCTTCGACCCCCTCCACTTCTTGCTGCACGTTCCATGCCTGCCGATTAGCCGATACCGACGCAGTATACTGCCCCATCTCCTCAATGCTGCCAGGAGATTAATCCCTATGTACTGGAAGAGGCCGCAGGTGCCGGGCGGCTCGGAGTGGAGGCGAGTTGTTGACGGCATCAGAGATGCGGAGGAATGGCTTGCTAAATGCAGGGGAACTGGGGACCACGATGCTGAGAAGTGGAGACCCTGGCTGGATCACATTGGTGACCCTGCCCTTGTGCCCTCCAGCCTCGATAGGGCCCTGTTAGTGCTTGCTGACCCGTCCTTAACGGACTTGGCGGGCCCTTCGCCCCCAGCCCGGCCCCTGGGTCCAGTGCCCCCCTCTCCTTAGGTGGCCACTGGAAGCTGCGTGTAGCCGGCTGTTGGAGGGCGGTGGATGGGATGCGTGGTGGAGATGGGTGTGCCCCGGATGATAGCAGGTACGTTTCTCTCTCCCCCCCCTCTTCTTTTCCTGCTGTTCCCCCTCTTTGTTTCCCCCTACTTCTGATACTCTCCCCCTTTCGTTCTATTTCTCTCACTGACTGTGTGATGCCACTTGCTTGTGTTGTATGTGCCCGGCGACAGGCATGCTGCCGGCGTCGTGTCCGTGGACCCACTGGGTCGTGGACACCCCGTCTGCTATTAGTACGGGGTGCTGTGGTGTGGTGGGTGCCTGGCCCCCCCCTCCCCGCTGCCCGGCTTGGGTGGTGGGTCGAGAGATGGGACTGTCCTCTGTTGGGGCGACTTCCCGGAGAGCGGTTTGTTGGAGGCCTCTTTTTTAAGCCCCCCTCTCTCTGGGTGTATCCCGCCGGAGGGCCCCGATGGGGTGCTGTTCCTATTTTGATTTTTCTTTCCTTTTCGCACACCTGGCGGCCTGAGTGCTCCGTTTTTGTGTCCACCTCTGGCGCATGGTGGCATGCCTCTCGCCCCTGGGCTTCGGATCACCGGCCCTGGAGGCTTACTGTAGTATGCGGAGCTACAGCACCTTTTGATGCCTAGGATTGCTGCTCCCCTCATGCAACACTTGTCACTTTGCCAATTGTTTGACTTGCTGTTTCTACTGTGCGTTCTTTTTTTTTTTTCCTTGTACGGTGTGATTTTGTTATATGTTGAAAAATAAAGATTGTTTAAAAAAAAAAAAAAAAGCCAAAAGCCTACAGCACTTGGTATTCCCAGGCGGTCTCCCATTTAGGTACTAACCAGTCCCGTCCCTGCTTAGCTTCTGAGATCAGGCACGTTCAGGGTGATGTGGCCGTAGGCGATCACCACTGCCACTTTCGACCCCTTTGAACTTGGCCATGGCAAGATGGCTCCGCAGGAGAAACAAAAAGAAAGCCAACAAATAAAGGAAAAAGCCAAAAGCTTACAGCACCTGGTATTCCCAGGTGGTCTCCCATCCAGGTACTAACCAGGCCCGACCCTGCTTAGCTTAGGAGATCAGACGAAATCAGGTGCGTTCAGGGTGATGTTGCCATTGGCGATCACCACTACCACCCTCGACCCCTTTGAACTTGACCATGGCAAAATGGCATCTCTGGAGAAACAAAAAGAAAGCAAACGAATAAAGGAAAAGCCAAAAGCCTACAGCACCTGGTATTCCCAGGTGGTCTCCCAGGTACTAACCAGGCACGACCCTGGTTAGCTTCCGAGATCAGACGAGATTGGGCGCGTTAAGGGTGATGTGGCCATAGGCAATAACCACTGCCACCATTGACCCCTTTGAACTTGGCCATGGCAAGATGGCACCTCAGGAGAAACAAAAAGAAAGCCAACGAATAAAGCAAAAGGCAAAAGTCTGCAGCACCTGGTATTCCCAGGGGGTCTCCCAAATGACTCTATTTTGGTCTCCCGAGTGTTTAAAAAGCCTATTTTAGTCAAAATAAATGCATTTGATCACCAAAGGTCTGAAATACTTTTTTTGCTAAAATTACTGTATTTTCGCCTTATAGAGTCTTAAAACGCCGATTTTAGACAAGATAATTGCATTTCTTAAAAAAAGACCTGACAACATGTTTTTGGTCAAAATAACTCTATTTTGGTCTCCAAGTGTCTTACAAGCCTTTTTTAGTCAAAATAAATGCATTTGGTCATCAAAGGTCTGAAAAACTTTTATCCAAAATGACTGTATTTTTGTCTTTTAGATTCTCAAAACGCCGCTTTTAGACAAGATAACTGCATTTGGTAACAAATAGCCTGAAAACATTTTTTTGGTCAAAATGACTCTATCTTTGGTCTCCAAGTGTCTAAAGACCCTCTTTTTTCAAAATAACTGCATTTGTTCACCAAAGGTCTGAAATACTTTTTTTTAGCTAAAATTACTGTATTTTTGTCTTTTAGAGTCTTAAAACGCCGCTTTTAGACAAGATAATTGCATTTCGTAACAAAAGGCCTGACAACATGTTTTTGGTCAAAATGACTCTATTTTGCTCTCCAAGTGTCTTAAAAGCCTTTTTTGTCAAAATGACTGCATTTGGTCACCAAAGGTCTGAAAAACTTTTTTTAGCCAAAATGACTGTATTTTTGTCTTTTAGAGTCTCAAACCATCGCTTTTAGACAAGATAACTGCATTTGGTAACCAATGGCCTGAAAAAAATGTTTTTGTCAGAATGACTCTATTTTGGTCTCCAAGTGTCTAAAGATCCTTTCTTAGTCAAAATAACTGCATTTGGTCACCAAAGGTCTGAAAAACATTTTTACCAAAAATGACTGTATTTTTATCTTTTAGAATCTCAAACCATCGCTTTTAGACAAGATAACTGCATTTGGTAACCAATGGCCTGAAAACATGTTTTTGGTCAAAATGACTCTATTTTGGTCTCCAAATGTCTAAAACGCCTTTTTTAGTCAAAATAACTGCATTTGGTCACCAAAGGTGTGAAAAAAAAATTTAGTCAAAATGATTGTATTTTCGTCTATTAGAGTCTAAAAAAGCCGCTTTTGGACAAGATAATTGCATTTTCTAACCAATCGCCTGAAACATTTGTTTGGGTCAAAATGACTCTATTTTGGTCTCCAAGTGTCTAAAAAGCCTATTTTAGTCAAAATACTTTTTTTAGCTAAAATTACTGTATTTTTGTCTTTTAGAGTCTTAAAACGCCGCTTTTTGACAAGATAATTGCATTTCGTAACAAAAGGCCTGATAACATGTTTTTGGTCAAAATTACTCTATTTTGGTCTCCCAAGTGTCTAAAAAGCCTTTTTTAGTCAAATAACTGCATTTGGTCACCAAAGGTCTGAAAAACTTTTTTTAGCCAAAATGACTATATTTTTGTCTTTTAGAGTCTCAAAACGCCGCTTTTAGACAAGATAACTGCATTTGGTAACCAATGGTCTGAAAACATGTTTTTGGTCAAAATGACTCTATTTAGGTCTCCAAAGCCTGTTTTAGTCAAAATAACTGTATTTGGTCACCAATGGTCTGAAAAACTTTTTTAGCCAAAATGACTGTATTTTTGTCTTTTAGAGTCTTAAAAAGCCGGTTTTAGACAAGATAATTACATTTCGTAACCAGTGATCTGAAAACATTTTTTGGTCAAAATGACTCTATTTTGGTCTCCAAGTGTCTAAAAAGCCCCTTTTAGTCAAAATAACTACATTTGGTCACCAAAGGTCTGAAATAAACATTTAGTCAAAATGACTGTATTTTCGTCTATTAGAGTCTTAAAAAGCCGGTTTTGGACAAGATAATTGCATTTGGTAACCAACCGCCTGAAACATTTGTTTGGGTCAAAATGACTCTATTTTGGTCTCCAAGTGTCTAAAAAGCCCCTTTTAGTCAAAATAACTTCATTTGGTCACCAAAGGTCTGAAATAAACATTTAGTCAAAATGACTGTATTTTCGTCTATTAGAGTCTTAAAAAGCCGGTTTTAGACAAGATAATTACATTTCGTAACCAGTGATCTGAAAACATTTTTGGTCAAAATGACTCTATTTTGGTCTCCCGAGTGTTTAAAAAGCCTATTTTAGTCAAAATAAATGCATTTGATCACCAAAGGTCTGAAATACTTTTTTAGCTAAAATTACTGTATTTTCGTCTTTTAGAGTCTTAAAACGCCGATTTTAGACAAGATAATTGCATTTCTTAAAAAAAGGCCTGACAACATGTTTTTGGTCAAAATAACTCTATTTTGGTCTCCAAGTGTCTTACAAGCCTTTTTTAGTCAAAATAAATGCATTTGGTCATCAAAGGTCTGAAAAACTTTTATCCAAAATGACTGTATTTTTGTCTTTTAGATACTCAAAACGCCGCTTTTAGACAAGATAACTGCATTTGGTAACAAATAGCCTGAAAACATTTTTTTGGTCAAAATGACTCTATCTTTGGTCTCCAAGTGTCTAAAGAGCCTCTTTTTTCAAAATAACTGCATTTGTTCACCAAAGGTCTGAAATAATTTTTTTTAGCTAAAATTACTGTATTTTTGTCTTTTAGAGTCTTAAAACGCCGCTTTTAGACAAGATAATTGCATTTCGTAACAAAAGGCCTGACAACATGTTTTTGGTCAAAATGACTCTATTTTGCTCTCCAAGTGTCTTAAAAGCCTTTTTTGTCAAAATGACTGCATTTGGTCACCAAAGGTCTGAAAAACTTTTTTTAGCCAAAATGACTGTATTTTTGTCTTTTAGAGTCTCAAACCATCGCTTTTAGACAAGATAACTGCATTTGGTAACCAATGGCCTGAAAAAAATGTTTTTGTCAGAATGACTCTATTTTGGTCTCCAAGTGTCTAAAGATCCTTTCTTAGTCAAAATAACTGCATTTGGTCACCAAAGGTCTGAAAAACATTTTTACCAAAAATGACTGTATTTTTATCTTTTAGAATCTCAAACCATCGCTTTTAGACAAGATAACTGCATTTGGTAACCAATGGCCTGAAAACATGTTTTTGGTCAAAATGACTCTATTTTGGTCTCCAAATGTCTAAAACGCCTTTTTTAGTCAAAATAACTGCATTTGGTCACCAAAAGTGTGAAAAAAAATTTAGTCAAAATGATTGTATTTTCGTCTATTAGAGTCTTAAAAAGCCGCTTTTGGACAAGATAATTGCATTTTCTAACCAATCGCCTGAAACATTTGTTTGGGTCAAAATGACTCTATTTTGGTCTCCAAGTGTCTAAAAAGCCTATTTTAGTCAAAATACTTTTTTTAGCTAAAATTACTGTATTTTTGTCTTTTAGAGTCTTAAAACGCCGCTTTTTGACAAGATAATTGCATTTCGTAACAAAAGGCCTGATAACATGTTTTTGGTCAAAATTACTCTATTTTGGTCTCCCAAGTGTCTAAAAAGCCTTTTTTAGTCAAATAACTGCATTTGGTCACCAAAGGTCTGAAAAACTTTTTTTAGCCAAAATGACTATATTTTTGTCTTTTAGAGTCTCAAAACGCCGCTTTTAGACAAGATAACTGCATTTGGTAACCAATGGTCTGAAAACATGTTTTTGGTCAAAATGACTCTATTTAGGTCTCCAAAGCCTGTTTTAGTCAAAATAACTGCATTTGGTCACCAATGGTCTGAAAAACTTTTTTAGCCAAAATGACTGTATTTTTGTCTTTTAGAGTCTTAAAAAGCCGGTTTTAGACAAGATAATTACATTTCGTAACCAGTGATCTGAAAACATTTTTTGGTCAAAATGACTCTATTTTGGTCTCCAAGTGTCTAAAAAGCCCCTTTTAGTCAAAATAACTACATTTGGTCACCAAAGGTCTGAAATAAACATTTAGTCAAAATGACTATTTCGTCTATTAGAGTCTTAAAAAGCCGGTTTTGGACAAGATAATTGCATTTGGTAACCAACCGCCTGAAACATTTGTTTGGGTCAAAATGACTCTATTTTGGTCTCCAAGTGTCTAAAAAGCATTTATTTTTTTGCATTTGATCACTAAAGGTTTAAAAAATGTTTTAATATTTATTGAGTATAAACAGTACACTGAATAAATAACATGAACGGTAGACATAATCAGTTACAGAACCAGTGTTCGGAAAAATACAAATATATAAAGGATATAACAGCAACAGTACAGGAAAAGGTCATCCATAAACCATCGCATTCAGGTGAAAATTACAGCCAAGTAAACAAACCTTAGCATGTTCCCATGTGCATACGTGAAGGATAAATAAAAACATACAGTTATTCCCTCCCAATAGTAATAGGACCATGAACATCTAGCAATATAGCACACACCTCCGTAAAGTAGCAAAAACCCACCTGAAGTACTAAGTGCAAAGGAGAAGGGAAGGGAAAAAAGGAAAACAGTGGCAGAAAACTTAAAGGGAGGGGGGAGGGGGGAAAGGAAGGGAAAGGATGGGAGGACTCTGCACTCTTCTCAAGAAATGCTACCCTATCCAATGAGCAGCCGATCCATAACCAGTTGGGGGGAGCCAAGGCCGGGTCATCCAACCAAGGTTGCCATAACGAGGCAAATTTCTTGTGAGCATTTCAATGCTGGTATGTCAGCTTTTCCCTGATTAAAGAGGCATTGACCTGTGTTATCCACTGGCCCATGCTCGGCACCCTGGAGGCGATCCAAAATCTAGTAATTAATTTGCGAGCAATATACAACAATCGCAACACGGCAATGTGAGCATTTGGGGTCAGAGTGTCCACCTCCAGAGCACCAAGCAGACAGACCACAGGATCCCTTAGTAGCTGAAAATTATACACTTTAGAGATCGTGTCAATTACCTTCCCCCAGTAGCGAAACAGCTTGGGACATCTAAACATCATGTGTATAAGTGTACCCTGGTCTCTCTCACATTTGGGGCACAAGGGAGTAGATCTGCGTCCCCAACGGTACAGCTGCATCGGTGTTCTGTATGCTCTGTGAAACAGAAATAAGTGAGATATCTTATGGGAGGCCGACACCGACACCAAAGGGATCGATGAGAGGCAAAGATCCCACGTCTCCCCATCTATGGGTCCAAGATCCCCCCTCCCACCCCGCACGAGCAGGGAGGGAAGAGGGGTCCTGCACGGATCCCAACAGAAGGACATAAACCTGTGAGATCATATTCTTGTCCGAGACCCGAAACACCTCACCCAACAGGCAGTGAGTGTCGGGTGTCAAAGAAGCCAAGCCTGCCTGGGCCATCATCGCGTGTCTCAATTGTAGGTAGCGAAAGAAACAGTGCCTAGGAACATCAAACTCCCTCTGTAAGTCTTGAATATATTTCAGTACCCCAGCTCTGAACAATTGTGCTATAAAATATACACCATGGGCCTCCCACATCTCCGCGCCCTCTAGATGAAACAGTTCCGAAAAGTTGCGATTATGCCAAATCGGAGTCTGAGGAAGGTAACCCGTGATCTGCAACATCCCCTTGACACAGCGCCACACCATGCAAATCAAGGCGAGTGTGGGTAACCGAGTCCCCATATTGGAGAACCCCGCTTCAAGGTGTACAAGGACAGGGTGAGGCGAGTCAGTAGGGACCAATAAGGACCCAATAGGATCGAATGGATCCAAAAGACCCCAGCCCCCCATATGCTGAACCTGGAAGGCTAGAAAATATACTCTGGGGTTGGGGACTTGCCCATCTGAAGGGTAGCCAATTTAATCCTAGCCACTTTTTTGCACCAGATCAGTTCTCGGAACTGGGAGTCAATCCTATAGAACCATTTCCTGGGTATCCAGATTGGGGAGTTGTGCAAGACATAAAGAAGTTGAGGAGCCCACACCATCTTAATTAGATTGACTCGCCCAGCCACCAACAAGGGAACTTTGCAGCAGAGGTACGAGGTTCAGTGTGATATACTGGGTAGGATCAGGAGACACCTGGATCCCCAAATATTTGAAGGAGTCAACCACTCGCACTGTGGATGCACAGTCCGGAAGAGGCTGAGTTATGGGATCAAGGGGCATTAAAACTGATTTATCCCAATTTATGGAAAATCCCGACAGGGACCCAAAATAGTCAATAAGGGACATTACCGCCCGCAAGGATTCCCCTGTATCACCTAGGTAGAGCAGTGTGTCATCCGCATAGAGTGAGATAACGTCTGCATGGGAGCCCCTTCTGAACCCCACTATGTCAGGGGAGGACCGAATCCGCGCCGCTAAGGTCTCCAGTGCCATGGCAAACAGCAATGGAGATAGCGGGCAGCCCTGCCTAGTCCCCCTGTGCAAACAGAAGGGTCCAGAAAGCTCCCCGTTCACCCTCAGTCTGCCCGTGGGGGCAGCGTACAGTACCCACACCCAGTTCAGAAAGTTCTCTCCCACACCAAAGCGCTTGAGAACTTCCCATAGGTACACCCATTCAACACTATCGAATGCCTTAGCGGCATCTAGCGAAAAGACTGCCCGGTTCCCAGGGTTGTCTACTGGGATCTGAAGGTTCAGAAATAGTCGGCGGAGATTAAGTGCCGTCGATCTGGTCAGGATAAACCCCGATTGATCCCTATGGACAACCCCCTGGACAACAGAGGAAAGCCTAGAATTTTAACATCCGTTGTGAGTAGAGATATGGGCCTTTAGGAATCCGACAAAAGCGGATCCTTGCCGGGCTTCAGCAGGAAAACAACTATAGCTTCGGACATAGAGGCAGGAAGGCGGCTGTTAGGGATACAAGTGGTAGCCTGATGGCAGAGGAAGGCTCCACGTGTGCCAGAGGGCGGTGCTTAGACAGGAACCCCCAAGGTAAGTGACACAGGCTAACCTGAGGTGCGGAATCTAAGTATCCACCGGTTTTCACCAGAGCCTCTAGTGGTGAGGATGGATTTTGCTGCGTGTGGATACCAGGTCGCAGTCCTCAGGGTCACCCCACCAAGGAAGAAGCCGATCAAGATCCGAAGGCAGATAAGCAGACAAGGGAGATCCGAGAGAATGGTCAAACAAGCCGGGGGTCAGGACGGGCAGCAGGTCAACAAGGTCAGGAACAAGCCAAAGGTCAAAACGGATATCAAACAGGTAACAGGAAGCAGGCTTCAGGAACACAGGAAGAGCTGCAGACAAGTCAGCAAAGACACAGTGCTTCTGAGCTGTTTAAATAAGGCAGCCTCTTTGCCAATTACTGCAATTAGTCTGCTCTAGGTTTTAGATTGCAGATTCATGACAGCACATCAGTGTGCTCAGGAAGCATTCCTAACATTGCCCCCCCCCCCTTAAGGGCAACCTCCGGGTGTCCAACAAACTGCTTTTCTGAGGATGGGCAAGAAAAAACGCCTGGATCAGGTCTGCGGCATAAATGTTACTCTCAGGTTCCCAGGAATTCTCTTCCGGCACATAACCCTTCCATTTAATAAGGAACTGAAGCTGGTTACCTCTTTTCCGGCAATCAAGTACAGCCTCAACTTCGTACTCCATGTCGCCATCCACCATCACTGGTTCCGGAGGTCCAGGGCTTCTGCCGGGGAAGGCGTCGGGAACCACGGGTTTTAAAAAAGAGTGACATGGAACACAGGATGGATCCGTAGGGTATCAGGTAAGGATAACTCATAGGACACAGCATTGAGTCTTATTTTAACGGGGAATGGGCCGATAAACCTGGAAGCCAACTTCTTGGATGGTCAGGCCAAGCGCAGGTTAGCTGTGGATAAAAAGACCTGGTCACCTGGTTGGAGAATCAGTTCTCCCCTCTTTTTCCCATCAAAGATTCTTTTGGACGCTATCTGAGCCTTGGCCAAGGTGTCCTGCAGAAGTTTGTTGTTACTTGTGAAGAAGTCAATGGTGACCTGAACTGCGGGCACTCCGGAATCAGATGGGACGTCGGGCAGAAAGGAAGGATGAAAACCATAATTGGCAAAGAAGGGAGATTGCCCGGTAATGGAATGTCGTGAATTATTAAAGGCAAATTCCGCAAATGGTAGTAATGCTACCCAGTCGTCCTGGACGAAGGTGGTAAAGCACCGGAGATATTGTTCCAGGGTCTGGTTTGTCCTCTCTGTTTGCCCGTTTGTCTGCGGGTGGTAAGCTGAGGACATAGATAATTCAATTTTTAGTAGCTTACACAAGGCCCTCCAAAAGCGGGACATGAACTGTACCCCTCTGTCCGAGATAATGTTCGTGGGTACCCCGTGGAGTCACACAATCTCCCTAATGAAGACTTCTGCAGTTTCTTTTGCAGAGGGGGTACCTTTGAGGGGTAGAAAGTGGGCCATCTTAGTAAGCCGGTCTACAACCACAAAAATGGCGGAGCACCCGGCCAAAGGTGGAAGTTCCACGATAAAGTCCATGGCGATAGTTTGCCAGGGCCGGTCAGGGATTGGGAGTGGTCTGAGGAGACCCCACGCCTTACTTCTGGTGGTTTTACTCCTTCAGCAAGAAACACAGGAAGACACATAACTTCTGCAGTCTTTTCCCATCTCAGGCCACCAGAAGGTGCGTTGCATGAGGTCAAGGGTCCTATGAACACCAAAATGGCCAGCAAGAGGGTGGTCATGGCAGGCAGCTAGAACCGAAACTCTGACTCCCTCCGGGACAAATATTTTGTCCTTAGCCCACAACAAACCATCCTTGCGTGACAGGGGTATCCCAGGTGGACCGGAAATTTTGGCAGAGGCTTGCTCAAGATGGGATTTCAGGCTAGTGAGCAGGAAGTTTTTCTCTGACAGGATAGTGTCAGGTACCAACTCTTCTTTAGTATTATCAAACATCCGGGACAGGGCATCCGGTTTGACATTTTTCGACCCGGGCCGATAGGTGATATGGAACGAGAATCTGGAGAAGAAGAGTGCCCATCGGGCCTGGCGGGGTCTAAGTCGCTTTGCAGATCTTAAGTACTCAAGGTTCTTATGATCGGTAAATATAAGAATCGGGTGTGATGCTCCTTCTAGTAGATATCTCCACTCTTCGAGAGCGGCTTTGATTGCCAGGAGTTCCCGGTCCCCGACATCATAGTTTTTCTCCGCGGGAGAGAGTTTCCGGGAAAAGAAGGCTATTGGGTGAGTTAAGTCTCTAGTTCCCTGTCTTTGGGAGATGACTGCCCCGACCGAAACGTCCGATGCGTCTACCTCCAGGAGATAGGGTAAGGCAGGATCCGGGTGACTTAGGATAGGGGCAGAGGTAAAATGTTTTTTAAGAACCGAGAAGGCGGACTGAGCTTCTGGGGTCCACTGGAAGTGGACGTTCTTCTTAGTAAGGGGCTATGATGTTAGAGAACCCCTTAATGAACCTCCTATAAAAATTGGCGAAGCCAACGAAGCGCTGTACTCCCTTTTTGTCTGATGGAGGTGGCCAGTCCAGAATGGCAGAGACCTTCTGAGGATCCATCTCTATTCCTTCTGTGGAAATTATTAACCCCAGAAACGGGATACTGTTCTGCTCAAAAACGCACTTCTCGGCCTTGGCGTAGAGACCATGCTGGCGAAGGCGACCAAGGACATTTCGAACGTGCTCGCGATGCTGCTCTAGGGATGTTGAGAAGATTAGGATGTCATCCAAGTATACGATGACGAAGATATCCAACCAATCCCTGAAGATGTCGTTCACAAAGTGTTGGAACGTGGCAGGAGCATTACAAAGGCCAAATGGCATTACCAGGTATTCGAAATGTCCGAATCTAGTGCGGGAAGCAGTCTTCCATTCGTCGCCCTCTCGGATGCGCACCAAGTTGTACGCCCCACGAAGATCCAGCTTAGTAAACAGGATGGCAGATCTGAGTCTCTGAAAGAGTTCGGGGACTAGAGGAAGGGGATAACGTTTTTTAATAGTAACTTTATTTAAATCCCTATAATCGATGCAGGGTCGGAGGGTGTGATCCTTCTTCTCTACGAAGAGGATACCTGCCCTTGCTGGAGAGGTAGAGGGATGGATGAACCCCTTCTTCAGACTTTCGTCTACATAGTCCTTTAAGACGTCCAGCTCACGTTCAGAAAGTGGGTAAATCCGGCCGAACGGGATTTCGGCTCCTGGGAGCAAGTCGATGGGGCAGTCATATGGACGGTGGGGGGGCAAGGTCTCTGCTCCCCGTTTGCTGAATACATCCAGGAAATCATGGTATGCTTTGGGCACCACAGAACATACATCAGGTTCGGATTCAAGACAGAACAGAGTCTTGGGGAATTCAGGAGGAGCAGGAATTCTTGCAGTAAAGAGATGGGAACTGGATGGTGCCTGTGATCCAATTGACTTGCGGGTTATGTGCTTGCAACCACGGTAATCCCAGGATAATGGGAAATAAGGAGGATGTGATAACATCCAGGCTAATCAGTTCCTTATGGCCGGAGGAGGAGACCATAGGAAGGGGAAAAGTTTCTTGGGTCACGGGCCCGGATTTGATGTGGGAGCCATCAGCCAGGAAGATGGTGAGGTCCTGAGTCTTGAGCCGGAGAGGTACGCAACATGCAGGGCAAACGAGCGATCAATGAAACAACGGCAGGCTCCAAAGTCAATGATTGCGGTAACTGGGACGAGTCCTTCCGGAAGCTGTAATGACACAGGAAAGGCTAGGTGGGAGGAACTGGCAACAGATGGTGAGGCCGGCATGAACTTATGGTATTTTGCCGGGCAGGAGCGCACATAGTGGCCAGCTTCACCGCAATACAGGCACAGCTTACCCAACTGGTGACGGCGTCTCTCCTCCGGGGACAAACCAGGCCGTATGATCCCAAGGTTCAGTCGTATCTGAGGTGACTCCAGCGGGAGCGGGGTTGGTAAGAGCTGACCCAGCAGAAGAAAAGTATGCAGGATGAGCAACTCGTGGTAGCGTCCAGGCTGGTCTGAACTGCTGCGGAGATCGTTCTGCTCTGCGCTCCCGTAGCCACCGGACGATTTGAATGGCCTGGGAAATCAAATCTTCCAAGGCGTTGGGGACACCTAACCGCGCCAGCTCGTCCTTCAGTCCTTCTGAAAGCCGAGACGGAACTGATACCGGAGTGCTGCTTCGTTTCAGGACGTATCGGAACTGAGGCAGCGGAAGTCAGTGACGTAGTGTTCTACGGGCCTGCGACCCTGCTGAAGAACATGAAGCGCAGCTTCTGCGGTGGAGGATCGCTGCGGGTCAACATAGAGCTGTGCCATGGCCTCAAAAAATGACCGTAAGGAGTTTAATGGGGGCTGCCCTCTTCAAGGAGCCGATATCTCCCTGCTCCTAGGCGAACTGGGGTTCGCCTAGGAGCAGGGAGATAAACAAACCCCACCTTGGTGGTCTCCAAAGAAAAGGTTCGAGGTTGCAGGGAGAAATACAGCTGGCAGGCGTTGCGAAAGGCGCGGAATTTACCGCGATCCCCGGAATATTTTTCGGGAGCAGGAACTCGAGGTTCTGGTGGCAGCATCACTACGGTAGGGCCAGAAGCAGGTGCAGAGAGTGCTGCAGCAGGAGAGGAAGCAGATAATACAGGAGGATCCCCCTGAAGTGTCGTAGAGCGCAGCCGTTCCTCTAGCTGTGTGTAGCCGTCTTGAAGTGACTTTACGGTTTGAGACAGGGCTGCGAGGTGTTGGCAGATCTCTTCCAACGGTGAGGCTTCTCTTGCAGGCTCCGTCATGGCTGACTTGTACTGTTAGGGATACAAGTGGTAGCCTGATGGCAGAGGAAGGCCCCACGTGTGCCAGAGGGCGGAGCTTAGACGGGAACCCCCAAGGTAAGTGACACAGGCTAACCTGAGGTGCGGAATCTAAGTATCCACCGGTTTTCGCCAGAGCCTCTAGTGGGGAGGATGGATTTTGCTGCGTGTGGATACCAGGTCGCAGTCCTCAGGGTCGCCCCACCAAGGGAGAAGCCGGTCATGATCCGAAGGCAGATAAGCAGACAAGGGAGATCCGAGAGAATGGTCAAACAAGCCGGGGGTCAGGACGGGCAGCAGGTCAACAAGGTCCGGAACAAGCCAAAGGTCAAAACGGATATCAAACAGGTAACAGGAAGCAGGCTTCAGGAACACAGGAAGAGCTGCAGACAAGTCAGCAAAGACACAGTGCTTCTGAGCTGTTTAAATAAGGCAGCCTGTTTGCCAATTACTGCAATTAGTCTGCTCTAGGTTAACCCTTTAGATTGCAGATTCATGACAGCACATCAGTGTGCTCAGGAAGCATTCCTAACAGCGGCCAATACGGAAGGCTTCGTTATATACCCGCAGCAGCACGGGCACCAACTGTTCAGCGTATCGGCTGTAAACCTCCGACGGGATACCATCAGCCCCCGGAGATTTACCAGGCCTTTTATGGCCGACACTTACTTCTTTATCCTGTTAATGCCTAATGTTCCTTCAGCCACAGAATACTACGTTCTTAGCTGTCAGGTAAACCTATTTGGGCTAATTTTTGGGTCCTTTTATGGCCGACACTTACTTCTTTATCCTGTAAATGCCTAATGTACCTTCAGCCACAGAATACTACATTTTTAGCTGTCAATTTTTGTCTTTTAGAGCCTTAAAAAGCCGGTTTTAGACAAGATTTTAGACATTTGGCTCCAATGGCCTGAAATTTTTTTTGATTAAAATAACTATTTTGGTCTCCAAGTGTCTAAAAAGCCTTTTTTAGTCAAAATAACTGAATTTGGTCAACAAAGGTCTGAAAAACTTTTTTAGGCAAAATGACTGTATTTTTGTCTTTGAGTCTTAAAAAGCCAGTTTTAGACAAGATAACTGCATTTTGCTCTCCAATGGCCTGAAATTTTTTTGGTCAAAATGACTATTTTGGTCTCCAAGTGTCTAAAAATCCTTTTTTAGTCAAAATAACGGCATTTGGTCACCAAAGGTCTGAACATTTTTTTAGTCAAAATGACTGTATTTTTGTCTTTTAGAGCCTTAAAAAGCTGGGTTTAGACAAGATTAGTCTAAAACTGGCCATTTGGGCTCCAATGGCCTGAAAAGATATTTTCGGTCAAAATTACTCTATTTTGGTCTCCAAGTGTCTTAAAATCCTTTTTTAGTCAAATTACTGCATTTGCTCCAAAGGTCAGAAAAAAAATGTAGTCAAAATGACTATATTTTTGTCTTTTAGAGCCTTAAAAAGCCGGTTTTAGAAAAGATTTTAGACATTTGGCTCCAATGGCCTGAAAAAAATGTTTTGGTCAAAATGACTCTATTTTGGTCTCCAAGTGTCTAAAAACCTTTTGTTAGTCAAAATAACGGCATTTGGTCACCAAAGGTCTGAAATTTTTTTTGTCAAAATGACTGTATTTTTGTCTTTTAGAGCCTTAAAAAGCCGTTTTTAGACTCGATTTGTCTAAAACAGGCCTTTGGGCTCCAATGGCCTGAAAAAGTTTTTGGTCAAAATGACTCTATTATGGTTTCCAAGTGTCTAAAAAGCCTTTTTAAGTCAGAGTCTGCAGAGTCGGCGAAACATGTTGGACCTGGGTGACCCCACTACTCTAGGATATGGCTCATAATTTTATTTATCACATATTTTCTATATTGACTGTCTTTTGATGCCTTTGCATCTGTGTCTTTTTTAACAATTTTGTACACATGTATTAATAAAATCATTATATATTAAATTGGTCTTCTATTTATCTATTCATGCCAAGTAACTCCTGCCTACAAAGTCCCAGGTTGGGTGTTTCCTCAGAATACACAGTTCCCTGTGGGGCTCATTTAGGGTCTGGTGTATTGGAACACCAATACCACTTGATACACTTTTTTCTCATATGTCCTTAGGGATGTGGCAGGACCTTTCTTGGCTTACTGGCATTTAGGGTCGGTACCTAACATTTTCTACTTGCTTCTGCATCCTGTGAATGCCTAATGTACCTTTAGCCACAGAATACTACGTTTTTAGGTAAACCCATGTGAGCTAATTTTTGGGGCCTATACAGGCCGACACTTACTTCTGTATACTGTGTGAATGCCTGATGTACCTCTAGCCATCCAATAATACGTTCATTGCTGTCAGTTAAACCCATGTGAGCTACGTTTTGGGGCCTAAACAGGCCGACACTTACTTCTGTATACTGTCAATGCCTGATGTACCTCCAGCCATCAAATACACTACGTTCTTTGGTGTCAGTTAAACCCATGTGAGCTAATTTTTGGGGCCTATACAGGCCGACACTTACTTCTGTATCCTGTGAATGCCTAATGTAATTCCATCCTTTAAATACTACGTTCCTTGCTGTCAGTTAAACCTATGTGAGCTAATTTTTGGGGTCTATAAAGGCCGACACTTACTTCTGTATACTGGAAATGCCTAATGTACCTCCAGCCATCAAATACAGTACGTTCTTTGCTGTCAGTTAAACCCATGTGAGCTAATTTTTGGGGCCTATACAGGCTGACACTTACTTCTGTATCCTGTGAATGCCTAATGTACCTTCAGCCACAGAATACTACGTTATTAGCTGTCAGTTAAACCCATGTGGGCTAATTTTTGGGGACTATACAGGCCGACACTTACTTCTGTATCCTGTGAATGCCTAATGTACCTTCAGCCTCCAAATACTACATACTTAGCTGTCAGGTAAACCCATGTGAGCTAATTTTTGGGGCCTATACCAGTACTGTATCTTGGCCTAGGCCAACAAGGCCCAGGCCTAGGGCAGCACTTTGTAGGGGGGCAGCAAAAAATTTGGACTTGTGTTTGCTGCCACTGATTATTTCACTTATTTGTATAATGACGCTGGACTTCCTAATTATTATACAAATAAGTGATATAATCCTATGATTACAATCAGTGGCAGCAAACACAAGTCCAAATATCTTAAAAGAACTGATGGGGCTGCACTGATATAGCAGCACAGATGGGCACTGATATGCTGCACTGATGGGCACTAATATGCTGCTCTGATGGCCACAAATGAGTTGCCAATGGTGGGTACTGATAAACTGCACTGATGGGCACTAATGAGGCTGCATTGATAAGGCAGCACTGATATGCTGCACTGATGAGGCTGCACTCATGGGCACGAGGTGGCACTGATAAGCTTCACTGATGGGGCTGCACTGATATGGTGCCCTGATGGGCACTGATATGTTGCACTGATGGGCACTAATAGGCTGCACTGATGGCCACTGACAATGCTGCCCTGATGGCTACTGATGAGGCGGCACTGATAAGCTGTACTGATAAGCACTGATATGATGCAGTGATATGATGCACTAGTGGTGCCACTAATGGGGCTGTACTGATGGCCACTGATGAGGCTGTACTGATATGCTGCACTGATGGGCAGTAATGAGGCTGCACTGATGGGCACTGATAAGGTGGCACTGATGGGCTCTGATAGACTGTGGTTGTGGTCTGTGGTTTACAGATGAAAGGGCGGGTTATAAACAGGAAGGAGTGTTGCCTTTACAGGAAGAGGTGGGTCATATTTCAATTAGGGGGTGCACAAGTTTAGTCAGGCCTAGGGCAGCACAAAACCTAAATACACCACTGGCCTATACATGCCGACACTTACTTCTGTATACTGTGTGAATGCCTAATGTACCTCTAAACAAAACGATTCAGGATGCTCATAATTGTCCGTTATGTTCCGCGGAAAGACCTTCTCTTTGCCACAAGTTCTGGTCCTGTCCCTATATCATGACATTCTGGGACCAGGTACTGACCTTCATCGGGGAAGTGACGAAGTGGCACATACCCAAAGACCCTATATTGCTCCTGTTCGGTTACTGGGACAAACGCCTCCAAAAGTGTGCCTCGCCACATCGTCTGTGGATCCTGACCTGTTTACTGGTGGCCAGAAGGACAATCCTAACTAATTGGATCTCCACGACTCCCCCCTTAGTTTCCCGGGTCAGATCAGAGCTTTCCACACTTCTTTCCATTGACCGCCTCAACACGTTTTTTTCAGCCCCATCCTCACGGAAATCATTTCTACAGAAATGGGACAATTACGTCAAGTACTCCTTCCCCAAATCCGACCCCTCTATGGATCAATATACATTTACGTTCCAGGACTCGCCCAAGAACTCTTCCCCACTCTCACATTCCCCATCAGTTTCCATGCTCTTTTTACCCTGGACCCCCCTCCCCCCACCCTGCCCTTCCCCAGTTCAGGTTACCCATACTATGAGTGACCTAATTTGCATAATGTCTGTATTTAATTGTACCTTTTCTGTTGTTGATACTCACGTGTTATATTACAAAATTTTAAATAAAAAAAAAAAAGGAAAACCCAAAAGCCTTACAGCACCTGGTATTCCCAGGCGGTCTCCCATCAAGGGACTAACCAAGCCCGACCCTGCTTAGCTTCTGAGATCAGACGAGATAGGGCACGTTCAGGGTGATGTGGCCGTAGGCGATCACCCCTGCCACCCTCGACCCCTTTGAACTTGGCCATGGCAAGATGGCACCTCAGGAGAAACAAAAAGAAAGCCAACGAATAAAGGAAAAGCCAAAAGCATACAGCACCTGGTATTCCAAGGCGGTCTCCCATCCAGGTACTGACCAGGCCCGACCCTGCTTAGCTTCCAAGATTAGACAAGATCGGGTGCGTTCAGGGTGATGTGGCCGTAGGCGATCACCCCTGCCACATCTGGCCATGGCAAGATGGCACCTCAAGTTATTCGTTGGCTTTCTTTTTGTTTCTCCTGTGTGAATGACTATATTTTTGTCTTTTAGAGCCTTAAAAAGCCGGTTTTAGACAAGATTTTAGACATTTGAATCCAATGGCCTGAAAAAAAGTTTTTTGGTCAAAATGACTCTATTTTGGTCTCCAAGTGTCTAAAAAGCCTTTTTCTAGTCAAATAACTGCATTTGGTCACCAAAGGTCTGAAAAAAAAAGTATTCAAATTGACTGTATTTTTGTCTTTTAGTGCCTTAAAAAGTCGGTTTTAGACAAGATTTGTCTAAAACCGGCCATTTGGGCTCCAATGGCCTGAAAAAATGTTTTCGGTCAAAATGACTCTATTTTGGTCTCCAAGTGTCTAAAAGGCCTTTTTTTAGTCAAAATAACTGCATTTGTTCACCAAAGGTCTGAAAATAAACTTTAGTCAAAATGACTATATGTTTGTATATTAGAGCGTTTAAAAGCCGGTTTTAGACAAGATTTTAGACATTTGGCTCCACTGGCCTGAAAAAATGTTTTGGTCAAAATGACTATATTTTGGTCTCCAAGTGTCTAAAAAGCCTTTTTTAAGTCAAAATAACTGCATTTGGTCACCAAAGGTCTGAAAAAAAATTAAGTCAAAATGAATGTATTTTTGTCTTTTAGAGCCTTAAAAAGCCGGTTTTAGACAAGATTTGTCTAAAACCGGCCATTTGGGCTCCAATGGCCTGAAAAAATGTTTTCGGTCAAAATGACTCTATTTTGGTCTCCAAGTGTCTAAAAGGCCTTTTTTTTAGTCAAAATAACTGCATTTGTTCACCAAAGGTCTGAAAAAAAACTTTAGTCAAAATGACTATAAGTTTGTCTTTTAGAGCTTTAAAAAGCCGGTTTAAGACAAGATTTGTTTAAAACCGGCCATTTGGGCTCCAATGGCCTGAAAATAAATTTTCGGTCAAAATGACTCTATTTTGGTCTCCAAGTGTCTAAAAAGCAATTTATAGTCAAAATAACTGCATTTGGTCACCAAAGGTCTGAAATTGTTTTTTTTAGTCTAAATGACTATATTTTTGTCTTTTAGAGCCTTAAAAAGCCGGTTTTAGACAAGATTTTAGACATTTGAATCCAATGGCCTGAAAAAAAGTTTTTTGGTCAAAATGACTCTATTTTGGTCTCCAAGTGTCTAAAAAGCCTTTTTCTAGTCAAATAACTGCATTTGGTCACCAAAGGTCTGAAAAAAAAAGTATTCAAATTGACTGTATTTTTGTCTTTTATTGCCTTAAAAAGTCGGTTTTAGACAAGATATTAGACATTTGGCTCCAATGGCCTGAAAAAAATTCTTTGGTCAAAATTACTCTTTTTTGGTCTCCAGGTGTCTAAAAAGCTTTTCTTAGCCAAAATAACTGCATTTGGTCACCAAAGGTCTGACAAACTTTTTAGTCAAAAATGACTGTATTTTTGTCTTTTAGAGTCTTAAAAAGCTGGTTTTGGACACTGCACTTGGTCTCCAATGGTCTGAAATTTTTTTTGTCAAAATGAATGTATTTAGCATTCTGTGGCTGAAGGTACATTAGGCATTCACAGGATACAGAAGTAAGTGTCGGCCATAAAAGTCCCCAAAAATTAGCCTGACAGCTAAGAACGTAGTATTTGGTGGCTGAAGGTACATTAGGCATTCACAGGCTACAGAAGTAAGTGTCGGCCTGTATAGGCCCCAAAAATTAGCCCACATGGGTTTAACTAAGAACGTAGTATTCTGTGACTGAAGGTAAGTGTCAGGTAAACCCATGTGGGCTAATTTCTGGGGCCTTTTATGGCCGACACTTACTTCTGTATCCTGTGAATGCCTAATGTACCTTTAGCCACAGAATACTACGTTCTTAGCAGTCAGGTAAATCCATGTGAGCTAATTTTTGGGGGCTATAGAGCCCGACACTTACTTCTGTATAATGTTTGAATGCCTGCTGTACCTCTAGCCATCCAATACTACATTCTTTGCTGTCAGTTAAACCCATGTGAGCTAATTTTTGGGGCCTAAACAGTCCGACACTTACTTCTGTATACTGTGTGAATGCCTAATGTACCTTCAGCCACCGAATTCTACGTTCTTAGCTGTCAGTAAAACCCATGTGGGCTAATTTTTGGGGACTATACATTCCAACACTTACTTCTGTATTCTGTGAATGCCTAATGTACCTTCAGCCACCAAATACTACATTCTTAACTGTCAAGTAAACCCATGTGAGCACATGCCGACACTTACTTCTGTATACTGTTTGAATGCCTACTGTACCTCTAGCCATCAAATGCTATGTTCTTTGCTGTCAGTTAAACCCATGTGAGCTATTTTTTGGGGCCTATACAGGCTGACACAAACTTCTCAAAAAGAAAGCCAACGAATAGAGGAAAAGCCAAAAGCCTACAGCACCTGGTATTCCCAGGCTGTAGCGGAATGGACGCTGAGAGTGTGGCTTGTGTTGAAAGAATGACCATAATATTACTGAAAAGTGTCCCTGAGGAAATATATAAAGATATATTGCAGATTGCTAGAACCTCAAAAATTAGCCCACATGGGTTTAATTGACAGCTAAGAACGTAGTATTCTTTGGCTGAATGTACATTAGGCATTCACTGGATACAGAAGTAAGTGTCGGCCATAAAAGGCCCCAAAAAATAGCCCACATGGGTTTACATGATAGCTAAGAATGTAGTATTCTGTGGCTGAAGGTACATTAGGCATTTACAGGATAAAGAAGTAAGTGTCGGCCATAAAAGGCCCCACAAAATTAGCCCAAAGGGGTTTACCTGAAAGCTAAGAACGTAGTATTCTGTGGCTGAAGGTACATTAGGCATTCACAGGGTACAGAAGTAAGTGTCGGCCTGTATAGGCCCCAAAAATGAGCCCAAATGGGTTTACCTGACAGCTAAGAATGTAGTATTCTGTGGCTGAAGGTACCTTAGGCATTCACAGGATAAAGAAGTAAGTGTCGGCCATAAAAGGCCCCAAAAATTAGCCCACATCAGTTTACCTGACAACTAAGAACGTAGTATTTGGTGGCTTGAGGTACATTAGGCATTCACACAGTATACAGAAGTAAGTGTCGGACTGTATAGGCCCCAAACATTAGCTCACATGGGTTTAACTGACAGCACAGAACGTAGTATTTGATGGCTGGAGGTACATTAGGCTTTCACAGGATACAGAAGTAAGTGTCAGCCTGTATAGGCCCCAAAACCTAGCTCACATGGGTTTAACTGACAGCAAATAACATAGTGTATTTGATGGCTGAAGGTACATTAGGCATTCACAGTATACAGAAGCAAGTGTCGGACTGTATAGGCCCCAAAAATTAGCTCACATGGGTTTAACTGACAGCAAAGAACGTAGTGTATTTGATGGCTGGAGGTACATTAGGCATTCACAGTAGACTGAAGTAAGTGTCGGCCTGTATAGGCCCCAAACATTAGCTCACATGGGTTTAACTGACAGCACAGAACGTAGTATTTGATGGCTAGAGGTAAATTAGGCATTCACACAGGAGAAACAAAAAGAAAGCCAACGAATAACCTGAGGTGCCATCTTGCCATGGCCAAGTTCAAAGGGGTCGAGGGTGGTAGTGGTGCTCGGATACGGCCACATCACCCTGAACGCACCCAATCTCGTCTGATCTCAGAAGCTAAGCAGGGTCGGGCCTGGTTAGTACCTGGATGGGAGACCGCCTGTGTAGCGGAGGAGTAGTTTAATCTACATGGGCTCTGCTGGTAGATAGGAAAACAGGTAATAATCCAACTAGGCAGGTACAGCATGCAACAATCCAGGTAGCGTTATACAATCCTTCCCTCCCACTAGATACCAGGTGCTGTAGGCTTTTCCTTTATTCGTTGGCTTTCTTTTTGTTTCTCCTGAAGTGACATCTTGCTATGGCCAAGTTCAAAGGGGTCGAGGGTGGCAGTGGTGATCACCTATGGCTACATCACCCTGAACACACCCCATCTCGTCTGATCTTGGAAGCTAAGCAGGGTCAGGCCTGTTTAGTACCTGGATGGGAGACCGCCTGGGAATACCAGCTGCTGTAGACTTTTGGCTTTTGCTTTATTCGTTGGCTTTCTTTTTGTTTCTCCTGAGGTGCCATCTTGCCATGGCCAAGTTCAAAGGGGTCAATGGTGGCAGTGGTTATTGCCTATGGCCACATCACCCTGAACGCACCTGATTTCGTCTGATTTCAGAAGCTAAGAAGGGTCGGGCCTGGTTAGTACCTGGATGGGAGACCACCTGGGAATACCAGGTGCTGTAAGCTTTTGGCTTTTCCTTTATTCGCTGGCTTTATTTTTGTTTCTCCTAAGGAACCATCTTGCCATGACCAAGTTCAAAGGGGTCGAGGGTGGCAGTGGTGATCGCCTACGGCCACATCAACCTGAACGCGCCTGATCTTGGAAGCTAAGTAGCGTCAGGCCTGGTTAGTACCTGGATGGGAGACTGCCTGTGTAGCGGAGTAGTAGTTTAATCTACATTGGCTCCGCTGGTAGACAGGAAAACAGGTAATAATCCAACTAAGCAGGTACAGCATGCAACAATCCAGGTGTTATACAATCCTTCCCTCCCAAGAACTGGGAGTCAACTCAGAATGCCTTTTTTTTTGAAAACACAAGAGATCTACACTCTGCCAAAACCCTCTCCCTCTTTGAGTCATTCCACACAAACACACATCCCATAATATGCTTACAAGGCAGACAGGAACAATAGGACAATGGAATGCCGGTATTCACAATAACAAACCCCACCCCACTAGCAGGGGTCTATGAAACACTGCTGCCATATTCTAGCAATCTGCAATATATCTTTATATATTTCCTCAGGGACACTGTTCAGTAATATTATGGTCATTCTTTCAACACAAGCCAGTCTCTCAGCGTCCATTCCGCTACAGCCTGAGAATACCAGGTGCTGTAGGCTTTTGGCTTTTCCTTTATTCGTTGGCTTTCTTTTTGAGAAGTTTGTGTCGGCCTGTATAGGCCCCAAAAAATAGCTCACATGGGTTTAACTGACAGCAAAGAACGTAGTATTTGATGGCAAGAGGTACATTAGGCATTCACAGGATACAGAAGTAAGCGTCGGACTGTTTAGGCCCCAAAAATTAGCTCACATGGGTTTAACTGACAGCAAAGAATGTAGTATTGGATGGCTAGAGGTACAGCAGGCAGAGTCATTTTGACCAAAAAATGTTTTTCAGGCCATTGGAGCCAAATGTCTAAAATCTTGTCTAAAACCAGCTTTTTAATGCTCTAAAAGACAAAAATATAGTTATTTGGACTAAAAAAATTTCAGACCTTTGGTGACCAAATGCAGTTATTTTGACTACAAAAGGAGACCAAAATAGAGTCATTTTGTCCAAAAAAATTTTTCAGGCCAAAATTTTTTTCAGGCCATTTTTTTTCCAGACCATTTTGACCAAAACATTTTTTCAGGCGATTGGAGCCCAAATAGCCAGTTTTAGACAAATCTCTAAGGCTCTAAAAGACAAAAATACATTCATTTTGACTAAATTTATTTTTCAGACCTTTGGTGACCAAATGCAGTTATTTATACTAAAAAGGGCTCTTTAGACACTTGGAGACCAAAATAGAGTCATTTTGACCAAAAAGATTTTCAGGCCATTGGAGCCAAAATGTCTAAAATCTTGTCTAAAACCGGCTTTTTAAAGCACTAAAAGACAAAAATACAGTCAATTTGAATACATTTTTTTCCAGACCTTTGGTGACCAAATGCATTTTGACTAGAAAAAGGCTTTTTAAACACTTGAAGACCAAAATAGAGTCATTTTGACCAAAAAAATTTTTTCAGGCTATTGGAGCTCTATTTTGGTCTCCAAGTGTCTAAAAAGCCTTTTAGAGTCTATAACTGCATTTAGTCACCAAAAGTCTGAAATTTTTTTTAGTCAAAATGAATGTATTTTTGTCTTTTAGAGCCTTGAAAAGCCGGTTTTAGACATGATTTGTCTAAAACCGGCCATTTGGCTCCAATGACCTGAAAAATTATTTTTGGTCAATATGACTCTATTTATGTCTCCAAGTGTCTAAAAGGCCTTTTTTTTTAGTCAAAATAACTGCATTTGTTCACCAAAGGTCTGAAAAAAAACTTTAGTCAAAATGACTATATGTTTGTCTTTTAGAGCGTTAAAAAGCCGGTTTTAGACAAGATTTTAGACATTTGAAAAAATGTTTTGGTCAAAATTACTATATTTTGGTCTCCAAGTGTCTAAAAAGCCTTTTTTAAGTCAAAATAACTGCATTTGGTCACCAAAGGTCTGAAAAAAAATTAAGTCAAAATGAATGTATTTTTGTCTTTTAGAGCTTTAACCACTTTAGAACCGCTCACAGTAATACTACTGCGGCAGAGTGGTTCGTTATCGTCCAGCGACGTAGTATTAACGTCGTTGGACACTCCCCCTTCTGGGTGGCGCTTGCGCGCCGCGGGAGGCTCGCTCCCACTGTTTTCATTCACAGCGGGAGTCGGGCCAGGGGAGGAGCAGCGGCGATCGCCGCTGCTCTTACCCGATCGTCGGGGATCGAGTCTGGAGATCCGCCCGCTGTGTGTAAACACAGCGGGCGGATCTCCATAGTGACAGGTAGTGACAGATCGGACTGTTCAGCATAGCTGGACATCCGATCTGTCCATGACTCACACAGTCACCTCCCCCCCTACACGTCAGTAAGCACCAGGCATACATTAACCCCTCCCTCTCCAATAAAATTAACCCCTTCCCTGCCAGTGTCATTTTTACAGTAACAGTGCATATATATAGCACTGATTACTGCAGTAATGTCACTGGTACCCCCAAAAGTGTCAAAAATGTCAGTCAAGGGTCCGATCTGTCCGCCGCAATGTCGCAGTCCCGCAAAAAAAATCGCAGATCGCCGCCATTACGCGTTAAAAAAAAACACCAAAAATGACAGAAATCTTTCCCTTTGTTTTTTGGGGGGAATTTCATATAAAAAAATGTTAAAAATATTGTTATTTTTTCAAAATAAACGCTCTTTTTTTGTTTATAGCGCAAAAAGTAAAAATCGCACAGGTGATCAAATACCACCAAAAGAAAGCTCTGTTTGTGGGAAAAAAAAGGACGTAAATTTCGTTTGGGTACGGCAAAAAGTGGCCTGGACGGAAGACAGCAAAATCCTCCGGTGGTAAAGTGGTTAAAAAGCCGGTTTAAGACAAGATTTGTCTAAAACCGGCCATTTGGGCTCCAATGGCCTGAAAAGAAATTTTCGGTCAAAATGACTCTATTTTGGTCTCCAAGTGTCTAAAAAGCATTTTATAGTCAAAATAACTGCATTTGGTCACCAAAGGTCTGAAATTGTTTTTTTAGTCTAAATGACTATATTTTTGTCTTTTAGAGCCTTAAAAAGCCGGTTTTAGACAAGATTTTAGACATTTGAATCCAATGGCCTGAAAAAAAGTTTTTTGGTCAAAATGACTCTATTTTGGTCTCCAAGTGTCTAAAAAGCCTTTTTCTAGTCAAATAACTGCATTTGGTCACCAAAGGTCTGAAAAAAAAAGTATTCAAATTGACTGTATTTTTGTCTTTTAGTGCCTTAAAAAGTCGGTTTTAGACAAGATTTGTCTAAAACCGGCCATTTGGGCTCCAATGGCCTGAAAAAATGTTTTCGGTCAAAATGACTCTATTTTGGTCTCCAAGTGTCTAAAAGGCCTTTTTTTTAGTCAAAATAACTGCATTTGTTCACCAAAGGTCTGAAAATAAACTTTAGTCAAAATGACTATATGTTTGTATATTAGAGCGTTTAAAAGCCGGTTTTAGACAAGATTTTAGACATTTGGCTCCACTGGCCTGAAAAAATGTTTTGGTCAAAATGACTATATTTTGGTCTCCAAGTGTCTAAAAAGCCTTTTTTAAGTCAAAATAACTGCATTTGGTCACCAAAGGTCTGAAAAAAAATTAAGTCAAAATGAATGTATTTTTGTCTTTTAGAGCCTTAAAAAGCCGGTTTTAGACAAGATTTGTCTAAAACCGGCCATTTGGGCTCCAATGGCCTGAAAAAATGTTTTCGGTCAAAATGACTCTATTTTGGTCTCCAAGTGTCTAAAAGGCCTTTTTTTTAGTCAAAATAACTGCATTTGTTCACCAAAGGTCTGAAAAAAAACTTTAGTCAAAATGACTATAAGTTTGTCTTTTAGAGCTTTAAAAAGCCGGTTTAAGACAAGATTTGTTTAAAACCGGCCATTTGGGCTCCAACGGCCTGAAAATAAATTTTCGGTCAAAATGACTCTATTTTGGTCTCCAAGTGTCTAAAAAGCAATTTATAGTCAAAATAACTGCATTTGGTCACCAAAGGTCTGAAATTGTTTTTTTTAGTCTAAATGACTATATTTTTGTCTTTTAGAGCCTTAAAAAGCCGGTTTTAGACAAGATTTTAGACATTTGAATCCAATGGCCTGAAAAAAAGTTTTTTGGTCAAAATGACTCTATTTTGGTCTCCAAGTGTCTAAAAAGCCTTTTTCTAGTCAAATAACTGCATTTGGTCACCAAAGGTCTGAAAAAAAAAGTATTCAAATTGACTGTATTTTTGTCTTTTATTGCCTTAAAAAGTCGGTTTTAGACAAGATTTTAGACATTTGGCTCCAATGGCCTGAAAAAAATTCTTTGGTCAAAATTACTCTTTTTTGGTCTCCAGGTGTCTAAAAAGCTTTTCTTAGCCAAAATAACTGCATTTGGTCACCAAAGGTCTGACAAACTTTTTAGTCAAAAATGACTGTATTTTTGTCTTTTAGAGTCTTAAAAAGCTGGTTTTGGACACTGCACTTGGTCTCCAATGGTCTGAATTTTTTTTTGTCAAAATGAATGTATTTAGCATTCTGTGGCTGAAGGTACATTAGGCATTCACAGGATACAGAAGTAAGTGTCGGCCATAAAAGTCCCCAAAAATTAGCCTGACAGCTAAGAACGTAGTATTTGGTGGCTGAAGGTACATTAGGCATTCACAGGCTACAGAAGTAAGTGTCGGCCTGTATAGGCCCCAAAAATTAGCCCACATGGGTTTAACTAAGAACGTAGTATTCTGTGACTGAAGGTAAGTGTCAGGTAAACCCATGTGGGCTAATATCTGGGGCCTTTTATGGCCGACACTTACTTCTGTATCCTGTGAATGCCTAATGTACCTTTAGCCACAGAATACTACGTTCTTAGCAGTCAGGTAAATCCATGTGAGCTAATTTTTGGGGGCTATAGAGCCCGACACTTACTTCTGTATAATGTTTGAATGCCTGCTGTACCTCTAGCCATCCAATACTACATTCTTTGCTGTCAGTTAAACCCATGTGAGCTAATTTTTGGGGCCTAAACAGTCCGACACTTACTTCTGTATACTGTGTGAATGCCTAATGTACCTTCAGCCACCGAATTCTACGTTCTTAGCTGTCAGTAAAACCCATGTGGGCTAATTTTTGGGGACTATACATTCCAACACTTACTTCTGTATTCTGTGAATGCCTAATGTACCTTCAGCCACCAAATACTACATTCTTAACTGTCAAGTAAACCCATGTGAGCACATGCCGACACTTACTTCTGTATACTGTTTGAATGCCTACTGTACCTCTAGCCATCAAATACTATGTTCTTTGCTGTCAGTTAAACCCATGTGAGCTATTTTTTGGGGCCTATACAGGCTGACACAAACTTCTCAAAAAGAAAGCCAACGAATAGAGGAAAAGCCAAAAGCCTACAGCACCTGGTATTCCCAGGCTGTAGCGGAATGGACGCTGAGAGTGTGGCTAGTGTTGAAAGAATGACCATAATATTACTGAAAAGTGTCCCTGAGGAAATATATAAAGATATATTGCAGATTGCTAGAATATGGCAGCAGTGTTTTATAGACTCCTGATAGTGGGGTGGGGTTTGTTATTGTGAATACCAGCATTCCATTGTCCTATTGTTCCTGTCTGCCTTGTAAGCATATTATGGGATGTGTGTTTGTGTGGAATGACTCAAAGAGGGAGAGGGTTTTGGCAGAGTGTAGATCTCTTGTGTTTTCAATAAACAAGGCATTCTGAGTTGACTCCCAGCTTATGTGTCGTCTAGTTCTTGGGAGGGAAGGATTGTATAACACTACCTGGATTGTTGCATGCTGTACCTGCTTAGTTGGATTATTACCTGTTTTCTTGTCTACCAGCGGAGCCAATGTAGATTAAACTACTCCTCCGCTACACAGGCGGTCTCCCATCCAGGTACTAACCAGGCCTGATGCTGCTTACCTTCCGAGATCAAATGAGATCGGGCGCGTTCAGGGTGATGTGTCCATAGGCGATCACCACTGCCACCCTCGACCCCTTTGAACTTAGCCATGGCAAGATGGCACCTCAGGAGAAATGAAAAGAAAGCCAATGAATAAAGAAAAAGCCAAAAGCCTTCAGCACCTTATATTCCTAGGCGGTCTCCCATCCAGGTACTAACCAGGCCCGACCCCGCTTAGCTTCCGAGATCAGACGAGATAGGGCACGTTCAGGGTGATGTGGCTGTACACAATCACCCCTGCCACTCTCGACCCCTTTGAACTCTGCCATGGCAAGATGGCACCTCAGGAGAAACAAAATGAAAGACAACGAATAAAGGAAAAGCCAAAAGGGTACAGCACCTTATATTCCTAGGCGGTCTCCCATCCAGGTACTAACCAGGCCCCACCCTGCTTATCTTCTGAGATCAGACCAGATTGGGTGTGCTCAGGGTGATGTGGCCATAGGCGATCACTGCTTCCATCCTCGACCCCTTTGAACTTGGCCATGGCAAGATGGCACCTCAGGAGAAACAAAAAGAAAGCCAACAAATAAAGGAAAAGCCAAAAGCCTACAGCACCTGGTATTCACAGGCGGTCTCTCATCCAGGTACTAACCAAGCCCGACCCTACTTAGCTTCCAAGATCAGACGAGATAAGGCGCATTCAGGGTGATGTGGCCGTAGGCAATCACCACTGCCACTCTCGACCCCTTTGAACTTGGCCATGGCAAGAGGGCACCTCAGGAGAAACAAAAAGAAAGCCAACGAATAAAGGAAAAGCCAGAAGCCTACAGCACCTGGTATTCCCAGGCGGTCTCTCATCCAGGTACTAACCAGGCCCGACCCTGCTTAGCTTCCAAGATCAGACGAGATTGGGCGCGTTAAAGGCGATGTGGCCGTAGGCGGCGACCACCACTGCCACCCTCAACCCCTTTGAACTTGGCCATGGCAAGATGGCACATCAGGAGAAACAAAAAGAAAGCCAACGAATAAAGGAAAAGCCAGAAGACTACAGCACCTGGTATTCCCAGGAAGTCCCCCATCCAGGTACTAACCAGGCCCAACCCTGCTTAGCTTCCGAGATCAGACGAGATAGGGCACGTTCAGGGTGATGTGGCTGCACACAATCACCCCTGCCACTCTCGACCCCTTTGAACTCTGCCATGGCAAGATGGCACCTCAGGAGAAACAAAATGAAAGACAACGAATAAAGGAAAAGCCAAAAGGCTACAGCACCTTATATTCCTAGGCGGTCTCCCATCCAGGTACTAACCAGGCCCCACCCTGCTTAGCTTCTGAGATCAGACCAGATTGGGTGTGTTCAGGGTGATGTGGCCGTAGGCGATCACTACTTCCTCCCTCGACCCCTTTGAACTTGGCCATGGCAAGATGGCACCTCAGGAGAAACAAAAAGAAAGCCAACAAATAAAGGAAAAGCCAAAAGCCTACAGCACCTGGTATTCCCAGGCGGTCTCTCATCCAGGTACTAACCAAGCCCGACAATGCTTAGCTTCCAAGATCAGACGAGATCAGGCGCATTCAGGGTGATGTGGCCGTAGGCGATCACCACTGCCACCCTCGACCCCTTTGAACTTGGCCATGGCAAGAGGGCACCTCAGGAGAAACAAAAAGAAAGCCAACGAATAAAGGAAAAGCCAAAAGGCTACAGCACCTGGTATCCCCAGCTGGTCTCCCATCCAGGTACTAACCAGGCCCAACCCTGCTTAGCTTCCGAGATCAGATGAGATTGAGCGCATTCAAGGTGATGTGGCCTTAGGCTATCACCTCTGCCACCCTCGACCCCTTTGAACTTGGCCATGCCAAGATGGCACCTCAAAAGAAAAAAAAAGAAAGCCAACGAATAAAGGAAAAGCCAAAAGCCTACAGCACCTGGTATTCCCAGGCTGTAGCGGAATGGACACTGAGAGTGTGGCTTGTGTTGAAAGAATGACCATAATATTACTGAACAGTGTCCCTGAGGAAATATATAAAGATATATTGCAGATTGCTAGAATGTGGCAGCAGTGTTTCATAGACCCCTGCTAGTGGGGTGGGGTTGGTTATTGTGAATATCTGCATTCCATTGTCCTATTGTTCCTGTCTGCCCTGTAAGCATATTATGGGATGTGTGTTTGTGTGGAATGACATGAAGAGGGAGGGGGTTTTGGCAGAGTGTAGATCTCTTATGTTTTCAATAAACAAGGCATTCTGAGTTGACTCCGAGCCTATGTGTCGTCTAGTTCTTGGGAGGGAAGGATTGCATAACGCTACCTGGATTGTTGCATGCTGTACCTGCCTAGTTGGATTAGTACCTGTTTTCCTGTTTACCAGCAGAGCTAATGTAGATTAAACTACTCCTCTGCTACACAGGAGGTCTCCCATCCAGGTACTAACCAGGCCCGACCCTGCTTAACTTACAAGATCAGACGAGATTTCGTGCTTTCAAGGTAATGTAGCCGTTGGCGATCACCACTGCCACCATTGACCCCATTAAACCCGGCCATGGCCAGATGGCACCTCAGGAGAAACAAAAAGAAAGCCAACGAATAAAGGAAAAGCCAAAAGCCTATAGCACCTGGTATTCCCAGTCGGTCTCCCATCCAGGTACTAACCAGCCCGACCCTGCTTAGCTTCAGAGATCAGACCAGATTAGGCGCGTTCAGGGTGATGTGGCCGTAAGCGATCACAACTGCCACCCTCGACCCCTTTGAACTTGGCCATGGCAAGATGGCACCTCAGGTTATTCGTTGGCTTTCTTTTTGTTTCTCCTGTGTGAATGCCTAATTTACCTCTAGCCATCAATGTAAACTGGAAAGAGCTTCAATTTTAGAAAAAACTAATATGTACACATATATATGCATAAATGTACGTTGTATTAAAATGTATATGAGTACTGTGATCAATTTAAAGAGACCGTGAATGGGATAAAAATATGTAACGTGATAAATGAAAATCTGTTGTGTGTGTGAAAAAATATATATGTATGATGTGAACATGCAGTAAGGTATGTATATTGAATATGTATGTGAAATGTGTAATGTGACAAAAGCAAAAACAAAAAATCAAAATGAAATAAAATAAAATAAAATAAAAATAAATAAAAATAAATATAAATATAAAAATAAATATAAAAATAAAAATAAATATAAAGGTGAAAATAGTGAAAAATGAAATAAAAAGTATGTGAAAAATATAAATGTGTAAAATGTGATGTGTGTGTGTGATGGAACATGTGAAAAAATATAGAATAGTGATTTAAAGAAAAATTCTAAAATCACGTGATGAATGGTGAAAAGTGATAATGAAAGAATATATACTGGTAACAAAAAATTAATTAAACTGATGGTGAATTACCATCCAGTACAATAAATAAAATTTCAGTATATCTAAATAATACATAAAAAGTGGATGACCACATTATCGTTAAGTACATATTGTAAATGTGTCTATGTCAAGATACAAATATCTGTTAATGTAACCATAGATTTAACGACATGGAAACGTATATATGATGGTTTACAGACATAAATATAAAAGGAAAGACACTTTCAAAACATATATCGGCATGTGTATGTTCCAAATGCGCAATGTGTGCATGCTCGTTACGGAAGAGTCCCCGATCCGATCAGATCAAAAAACCCCATAGGATAATAGAGCCCAAAGATATTGTTAATGCAAATAGTTTTGCTTCTTATATAATGACTGGTAAAAAACTTTTACAAATATCTGTACATAGATAAAAGCAATATAAAGCATATTCCAGTGGTGCTCCAAATAATCCTATAAAAGGCTAAAGAACATGATCAATTGGGTGTATATTGAAAAAAGAAAAAAGAAAAACGATCACTGTAACTGATCGGATGAGGGGCCAAATCCCGAACGAGAAAAACAATGGAATATCCTCTTAAAACCAGTCGGTACGATATTCAATGTAATTGATGAAAATTCATACAGATACAGATGTATACATGGAAACAAATATATGTAAATATAATGGTACATCCGATCTATAGTGTAAAGAGTCAGATTTGCAACAAATGCGGAAACCATTAATGTAGAATCCGCATGAATTGCAAAAACGGACCAGGCAAACATATGACTAAATATAGTATATAAAGACGAATGAACTTCCACAAATGGAAAGAACCAGATGATGTTGGATATGGGCCCTCTAAGATTTCATAAAGGATGGTGGCAAGCCGGGAGAGATGTCACCCATAAAAATGGGTGACATCCCATTCCCAGTTTAACCCCTGAGGCATCCGAGTATGAAGCCTGAAGATCCACAGAACTTCTCTTTTACATAAAAGTCGGAAAACATCTCCACCTCTAGGGGGTCTAGTGATGTGGTCAATTACTTGGATCTGTACCAGGGACATATCACCATCATGACTGTTGTTAAAATGTTTCGCTATATTAGTCGATTTACAAGTACGTATGTCACTGAGATGCTCCCTGAATCGGTCTTTTAATTTTCGGGTAGTTCTACCCACATACTGAATAGAACATGCTTTACATGTGATTAAATAGATCAAATATTTTGTGTTGCAGTTGAAGAAATTTTTTATATTGTAAACTTTACTGTCATAGGTGGAGACAAATGTGTCTCTGGGGATGATATGAGGACAGGTAATACAATCTGTCATGCCGCATCTAAAATTTCCTTTACAGTACAGCCATGTTTTCGATGTATTGGATTTTGTGGACATATAAAAACTGGGTGATAGGGAATTGCCTAAGGTTGCAGCCCTCTTGGCCACTATATTTACCCCATTTTCGAGAATATTGGCACAGATATCGTCTGTATATAAAGTTGGTAGATATTTATAAATAATATTTTTTATTTTATTAAATTCTAAACTATAGGGCAAGGACAGTGTGACCAAGGGGGACTTATTTTCAGGGTTTCTGGAAGCAGTTTTGTATTTAAACATATTTTTGTTATGTTTTTTGTTTTTGCGAGGACATCCAATGCTAGCATCATGAGCGGCATCGGAGGTCACACCTGGGACTATGTGTCACAAGTCCTCCGAGGCCACTGACGATAGGAGTTCAGGGCGGCTTTTATTTAAAGCAATGAAGTAAGCCCTGTCTAGCATCCATTTGGGATATCCTCGTTCTAAGAAACGATGATATAGTAAAGATGCCTGTATTTTGAACTCTGACAAGTCACTGCATATTCTCCGTACTCTAAGAAATTGCCCAACAGGAATTCCTTTCACTGTATGTATTGGATGACTGGAGCGTGCATGCAGTAAACTGTTTCCAGATAGTGGCTTTCTATAGAGATTTGACGTGACTCTGTTATCAACATGACCCAAAGCCACATCCAAAAACTCTATTGTATCCATATTTTTTGTACCTGTAAACCTCAGATTATAAGGATTGTCATTCAAATATGTTAAAAAGCTATCCAAATCAACTTCTCTATGGCAGATAAAGATCAGATCGTCCATATAACGATAGTATAGAGCGATCTATTCCTTCATCAATAATTCATAATTCATAGTTTGAAGGTAGATTGCCTGTATACTAGTTACCATTTAGCCTATAACAAATGAGTTCATGTGTTTTTATCTGTATTTTCCTTTTGAGAGGCCTTTTTAATATGTTTTTATTTAAGATCATGTATTTTAGATTTATGATTGGTAATATTGCTAATATATCTTTTATGTATTAGTGTTGTATTTGGCGGTGTGGTCGGAGTCTCACGATTTTTTTATTTCTGCTGAGAGATGGCGCCGGTTTCCACTGTGGTCCATTGTGACCATCTAATCATGCAAAGCTAATGGATACTTGTGTGTTTAGCTCAATTGGGCTTACATATGCTGTATCCATCTGCATAAGATTTATTTTGCACTGAATATTGTATGAGTGCTAATATTGGTCTTGATTGACTCTTAATGTTACATCCGGTTAATGTTTGGTTCCGGACGTTGGTACGCACGTGAACCGCATTCTAAGTCCGGATGTCTCTTCTTGTGAAATGCCGGTTGTGGTCGCTGACACGCAAGTGTCTTTCTTCCGGGATCCAGGACCTGTCTATTGCCCCGCCTATCCGTCTCCGTCAGCGCATAAATTGTAGACGTTCACTGCAGGCCACACCCCCTGACGATGTCAGTCTCTGATGAAACGCATAGGAGGAGCCTGCGGTGCGTCACGCTGAGACCACGGAGGGGACGTGGCGGCCATTTTTTCGGCAGGAATCGAGCCTCGAGGACACCCTGATTTAAACACGCCATACAAACTACAGCCAAATGTGAGTTGCCACTTTGAGAATTGCGTCCAATATAGTTGTTTAATGGTACTACACTATGGCAGTTGTTTCCCTCTTTACATGTTATAACTATCTGTGAGGAAGTGGACGTGATCAGAGAGTGAGTCGGTGCAGGATTTGCCAGTGGAGGTTGAAATATGCTGTTTTTGATCTCAGTCATGGGAATCAAATCATTGTGGTAAGAGGCCAACCTTTACCTTTGGTGGTGGTACTTCCTGCACGGGTATATCGGTGTTTGGAGTGTCCTTAGAAGCACCTTAACTTACTTCTGTATACTGTGTGAATGCCTAATGTACCTCCAGCCACCAAATACTACGTTCTTAGTTGTCAGGTAAACTGATGTGGGCTAATTTTTGGGGCCTTTTATAGCCGACACTTACTTCTTTATCCTGTTAATGCCTAATGTACCTTCAGCCACAGAATACTATGTTCTTAGCTGTCAGGTAAACCCATTTGGGCTAATTTTTGGGGCCTTTTATGGCCGACACTTACTTCTTTATCCTGTAAATGCCTAATGTACCTTCAGCCACAGAATACTACGTTCTTAGCTGTCAATTTTTGTCTTTTAGAGCCTTAAAAAGCCGGTTTTAGACAAGATTTTAGACATTTGGCTCCAATGGCCTGAAAATTCTTTTTGGTTAAAATAACTATTTTGGTCTCCAAGTGTCTAAAAAGCCTTTTTTAGTCAAAATAACTGCATTTGGTCACCAAAGGTCAGAAAAAAAATTTAGTCAAAATGACTATATTTTTGTCTTTTAGAGCCTTAAAAAGCTGGTTTTAGACAAGATTTTAGACATGTGGCTCCAATGGCCTGAAATAAATGTTTTGGTCAAAATGACTCTATTTTGGTCTCCAAGTGTCTAAAAAGCCTTTTTAAGTCAGAGTCTGCAGAGTCGGCGAAACATGTTGGACCTGGGTGACCCCACTACTCTAGGATATGGTTCATAATTTTATTTATCACATATTTTCTATATTGACTGTCTTTTGATGCCTTTGCATCTGTGTCTTTTTTAACAATTTTGTACACATGTATTAATAAAATCATTATATATTAAATTGGTCTTCTATTTATCTATTCATGCCAAGTAACTCCTGCCTACAAAGTCCCAGGTTGGGTGTTTCCTCAGAATACACAGTTCCCTGTGGGGCTCATTTAGGCTCTGGTGTATTGGAACACCAATACCACTTGATACACTTTTTTCTCATATGTCCTTAGGGATGTGGCAGGACCTTTCTTGGCTTACTGGCATTTAGGGACGGCACCTAACACTTTCCACTTACTTCTGCATCCTGTGAATGCCTAATGTACCTTTAGCCACAGGATACTACGTTCTTAGCAGTCAGGTAAACCCATGTGAGCTAATTTTTGGGGCCTATACAGGCCGACACTTACTTCTATATACTGTGAGAATGCCTGATGTACCTCTAGCCATCCAATAATACATTCTTTGCTGTCAGTTAAACCCATGTGAGCTACGTTTTGGGGCCTAAACAGGCCGACACTTACTTCTGTATACTGTCAATGTCACCACTGCCACCCTCGACCCCTTTGAACTTGGCCATGGCAAGATGGCACCTCAGGTTATTCGTTGGCTTTCTTTTTGTTTCTCCTGTGTGAATGCCTAATTTACCTCTAGCCATCAAATACTAAGTTCTTTGCTGTCAGTTAAACCCATGTGAGCTATTTTTTGGGGCCTATACAGGCCGACACTTACTTCTGTATACTGTGAATGCCTAATGTACCTTCAGCCACCAAATACACTATGTTCTTTGCTGTCAGTTAAACCCATGCAAGCTTACTTCTGTATCCTGTGAAAGACTAATGTACCTCCAGCCATCAAATACTACGTTCTGTGCTGTCAGTTAAACCCATGTGAGCTAATGTTTGGGGCCTATACAGGCCGACACTTACTTCAGTCTACTGTGAATGCCTAATGTACCTCCAGCCATCAAATACACTACGTTCTTTGCTGTCAGTTAAAACCATGTGAGCTAATTTTTGGGGCCTATACAGTCTGACACTTACTTCTGTATACTGTGAATGCCTAATGTGTTTGCCAGAGATACTTTGGCAGCCTACTTGACGCTGATTCTGAAGGAGGGTAAGGACCCAGCAAATTGCGGAAGTTATAGGCCTATCTCCTTGTTAAATACAGATTTAAAAATCTTCACGAAAATATTAGCTACTAGAATGTCGAGGATCCTTTCGAGGGTAATTCATTTAGATCAAGTAGGATTCATGATGGCAAGAGAAGCGAAAGACAATACTACGAGAGTCCTCAATTTAATCCACATAGTTAATAAAGCAAGGACCCCCTGTGTTATACTGAGCACCGACGCAGAAAAGGCTTTCGATAGAGTTGAGTGGGCCTTTATGCAGTCAGTGCTCAGATATATAGGAGTAGGAGAAGTAATGAAGGAAAGAATCACCAAAGTCTATTCAAATCCGACAGCGAGGGTGAAGGCTAATGGGGTACTCTCAGAACCTTTTTATATAAAGAACGGCACAAGACAAGGATGTCCACTTTCCCCATTGCTCTTCGCTCTAGTACTGGAACCTTTCTTATGTAAAATCCGCATGAATCCGGATATAAGAGGAGTTTCCCAGGGCAAAGAGCAATATAAAATCACAGCCTATGCGGATGATCTGTTATTTACCTTGCCAGAGCCAGACATCTCACTACCGGTGCTCCTAAAGGAATTTAAACAGTATGGGGACTAAAAGTAACTTTGGCTTTATCTGGGTGAAAGAGGCAGTGAAATATTTAGGGACATATATATCAGCAGACCTGTCAAGGATAGTCGACCTGAATTTGCTCCGTCTGGTCAAGGAGACAAGGAGACTTCTTGACCAATGGGAGGGGGGACTCCAGTCTTGGTTTGGGAGGGGGAACCTAAAAAAAATAAACATCTTACCAAAATATTTATATTTGAAGCGAGCTCTGCCTATCAAAATATCGAATAGCTTCTTTAAAACCATACATGGAATGTTTACTAGATATATCTGGGCCAAAAAGGAGCCACACATAGCTCGTAATAGCTTAACTTTGCCTAAGCATATGGGAGGACTTGCGATCCCAGATCTATGTAGATACTATCATGCCATACAGCTAAATAGAATAATAGATTGGTGGCACCATTCGGAAATGAAGATTTGGGTTCAAATAGAACAGGCACAGACTGCAGTGTCCTTAAAGAGAGCGTTATGGTGCTATCAGAGTCTCCCTAAGACATTAAAAACACATCCATTGATAGGAAATACTATAAAGATAGGTAATCAGCAATCCCTGAGGCAAAAGTTAACAACAATAGATTTCCCTCTATATCCTATATTGGGGAACCCAAACTTTACCCCAGGACTGGATAGACAGTATTTCAAAAAACTACGAGAATCAGGACAAGTAAGTGTAAAAACGTTTGCGAATCAGAGGAGCTGGCCCTCGATCCCTAATTTAACAGATAGGAACGGACCATTTGGCCTCCCCCTTTGGGAGGCGCTCCAGGTACGACATTTCTTGGAGTCGCTCCCAAGGCCGGAGAAATTTGTAAAACCGTTGACAAACTTTGAGAGGCTATGTGAGAAGGGGGAGAGTAGTGGACGTGTCCTCTCTATGCTATATAAAAATGATAAATACCCCAATAGAACAACAGAAATTAAATTGGGTGGAAAAGTGGAAATCAGATTTAAATAGGGATATAACAATAGCACAGGTACAGAGAATATGTAGGTTAACATTCGGGCCAACAAAGTGCACTAAAATTCAGGAAACAAATTATAAGATCTTAACCAGATGGTATAATACACCAGATAAATTACATAAGTGGTATCCCCAGGAATCTGATAGGTGCTGGAGATGTGGGGAGGGAGAGAGTACGTTGTACCATATTTTCTGGAATTGCCCAGATATAAAGAAATACTGGTCTGAAGTAGGGGGTATAATTCAGAAAATAACAGATTATAGAATTGAGGGAGATGCAGCCTTTTGCCTCTTGCAGATATCGGGGCTATCAAGGAAGAAATATGAAAGATCGATATTACCTCATATGATGAATGCTGCAAGAGCATGCATACCGCAATACTGGAGGAGGACAAATCCCCCCTCAGTATCTGAATGGGCACGGAAATTAGAGCATATAAATAAAATGGAGGATTTAGTACTTTCCTCACAAAACAAATACGAACAATATAAGGCGATATGGGGTATCTGGAACTTATTTACGACCTCGGATGAGGGGAAACAACTTCTCCACTTAGCACCCTAAAATATGAGCTTGGGAGACTAGACTACAAAGGTTCAGCGTTTTGGAGGCCCTGGTTGAGGGAGGAGAGGGGGAGGAGAAAATTTTTTTAAAAAATGTTTATTTTTTGTTTTTTTTGTGAGTGGATGTTTGTCTGATAGTATGAGTGAGGGAAGGGGGGGAGGGTAGGGAGGGAGGGGAAAAAAGTGGAAAGGAGAAAAGAATAGTGTAGGAGACGGAAAGATGAACTCCATAGCTGTCTTCTCGGAAGACACAATACAGAGGTAGATTAAAGGGGGCAGCAGTGATGTTTGGAGAGGAAGGGAGAGGGAAGAGTGAAAAGGAAGATTGGGTAAGAGCCTTGCGATCTGGACAAACTGTTTCCTCGTCAAGGATTTTTTTCTCTTTCTTATTGCGGGCACTATTGGTACCCTGGAAAATGATGAATATTTCTTTGAATGTGAACACATTGTGTACTGGGAAGAGGATGGGGGCTTGTATTGTTTTCTCGTTCTCTTTTTGTTTATGCCTTGGAGGTATATATTATACTTTGTGTTGTAATTCTCCTTGAAATTGAAATAAAGAACAATAAATCCAAAAAAAAAAAAAAAAAGAAAGCTAAGAACGTAGTATTCTGTGGCTGAAGGTACATTAGGCATTCACGGGATACAGAAGTAAGTGTCGGCCTTAAAAGGCCCCAAAAATTAGCCCACATGGGTTTACCTGACAACTAAGAACGTAGTATTTGGTGCCTGGAGGTACATTAGGCATTCACACAGTATACAGAAGTAAGTGTCGGCCTGTATAGGCCCCAAAAATTAGCTCACATGGGTTTAACTGACAGCAAAGAACGTAGTATTTAATGGCTGGAGGTACATTAGGCATTCACATGATACAGAAGTAAGTGTCGGCCTGTATAGGCCCCAAAAATTAGCTCACATGGGTTTAACTGACAGCAAAGAACGTAGTATTCTGTGGCTGAAGGTACATTAGGCATTCACAGGATACAGAAGTAAGTATCGGCCATAAAAGGCCCCAGAAATTAGCCCACATGGGTTTACCTGACACTCACCTTCAGCCACAGAATACTACGTTCTTAGCTGTCAGTTCAACCCTTGGCTAATTTTTGGGGCCGATACAGGCCGACACTTACTTCTGTACCCTGTGAATGCCTAATGTACCTTAAGCCACCAAATACTACGTTCTTAGCTGTCAGGCTAATTTTTGGGGACTTTTATGTCCGACACTTACTTCAATATCCTGTGAATGCCTAATGTACCTTCAGCCACAGAATACTAAATACATTCATTTTGACAAAAAAAGACCATTGGAGACCAAATGCAGTTATCTTGTCTAAAACCGGCTTTTAAAGACTCTAAAAGACAAAAAATACAGTCATTTTGACTAAAAAATGTTGTCAGACCTTTGGTGAATAAATGCAGTTATTTTGACTAAAGAAGGCTTTTTAGACACTTGGAGACCAAAATAGAGTCATTTTGACCAAAAACAATTTCTCAGGCCATTGGAGCCCAAATAAAGTTATCTTGTCTAAAAACAGGCTTTTTAAGGCTCTAAAAGACAAAAATACAGTAATTTTGACTAAATATTTTTTTCAGACCTTTGGTGACCAAATGCAGTTATTCTGACTAACAAAAAGGCTTTTTAGACACTAGGAGACCAAAATAGAGTCATTTTGACCAAAAACATTTTTTCAGGCCATTGGAGCCAAATGTCTAAAATCTTGCCTAAAACCGGCTTTTTAAGGCTCTACAAGACATAAATGTAGTCATTTTGACTATATTTTTTTTCAGACGTTTGGTGACCAAATGCAGTTATTTTGACTAAAAAAAGTTTTTTTAGACACTTGGAGACCAAAATAGAGTCATTTTGACCAAAACATTTTTTTCAGGCCATTGGAGCCCAAATGGCCGATTTTAGACAAATCTTGTCTAAACCCAGCTTTTTAAGGGTCTAAAAGACAAAAATACAGTCATTTTGACTAAAATTGTTTTTCAGACCTTTGGTGACCAAATGCAGTTATTTTGACTAAAATAGGCTTTTTAGACACTTGGAGACCAAAATACAGTCATTTTGACCCAAAAAATTTTTTCAGACCATTGGAGACAAAATAGGCATTCACAGGGTACAGAAGTGAGTGTCGGCCTGTATAACCCCAAAAAATTAACCCACATGGGTTTAATTGACAGCTAAGAACGTAGTATTCTTTGGCTGAAGGTACATTAGGCATTCACTGGATACAGAAGTAAGTGTCGGCCATAAAAGGCCCCAAAAAATAGCCCACATGGGTTTACCTGACAGCTAAGAATATAGTATTCTGTGGCTGAAGGTACATTAGGCATTTACAGGATAAAGAAGTACGTTTCGGCCATAAAAGGCCCCAAAAAAGTAGCCCAAATGGGTTTACCTGACAGCTAAGAACGTAGTATTCTGTGGCTGAAGGTACATTAGGCATTCACAGGATAAAGAAGTAAGTGTCGGCCATAAAAGGCCCCAAAAATTAGCCCACATCAGTTTACCTGACAACTAAGAACGTAGTATTTGGTGGCTGGAGGTACATTAGGCATTCACAGGGTAAAGAAGTAAGTTTCGGCCTGTATAGGCCCCAAAAATTAGCCCAAATGGGTTTACCTGACAGCTAAGAATGTAGTATTCTGGTGGAACATTAGGCATTCACAGTAGACAGAAGTAAGTGTCGGCCTTCATAGGCCCCAAACATTAGCTCACATGGGTTTAACTGACAGCACAGAACGTAGTATTTGATGGCTGGAGGTACATTAGGCTTTCACAGGATACAGAAGTAAGTGTCAGCCTGTATAGGCCCCAAAACTTAGCTCACATGGGTTTAACTGACAGCAAAGAACATAGTGTATTTGATGGCTAGAGGTAAATTAGGCATTCACACAGGAGAAACAAAAAGAAAGCCAACGAATAACTTGAGGTGCCATCTTGCCATGGCCAGATGTGGCAGGGGTGATCGCCTACGGCCACATCACCCTGAACGCAACCGATCTTGTCTAATCTTGGAAGCTAAGCAGGGTCGGGCCTGGTTAGTACCTGGATGGGAGACCGCCTGGGAATACCAGGTGCTGTAGGCTTTTGGCTTTTCCTTTATTCGTTGGCTTTCTTTTTGTTTCTCCTGAGGTGCCATCTTGCCATGGCCAAGTTCAAAGGGGTCGAGGGTGGCAGGGGTGAACGCCTACGGCCACATCACCCTGAACGTGCCCTATCTCGTCTGATCTCAGAAGCTAAGCAGGGTCGGGCTTGGTTAGTCCCTTGATGGGAGACCGCCTGGGAATACCAGGTGCTGTAAGGCTTTTGGGTTTTCCTTTTTTTTTTTTTTATTTAAAATTTTGTAATATAACACGTGAGTATCAACAACAGAAAAGGTACAATTAAATACAGACATTATGCAAATTAGGTCACTCATAGTATGGGTAACCTGAACTGGGGAAGGGCAGGGTGGGGGGAGGGGGGTCCAGGGTAAAAAGAGCATGGAAACTGATGGGGAATGTGAGAGTGGGGAAGAGTTCTTGGGCGAGTCCTGGAACGTAAATGTATATTGATCCATAGAGGGGTCGGATTTGGGGAAGGAGTACTTGACGTAATTGTCCCATTTCTGTAGAAATGATTTCCGTGAGGATGGGGCTGAAAAAAACGTGTTGAGGCGGTCAATGGAAAGAAGTGTGGAAAGCTCTGATCTGACCCGGGAAACTAAGGGGGGAGTCGTGGAGATCCAATTAGTTAGGATTGTCCTTCTGGCCACCAGTAAACAGGTCAGGATCCACAGACGATGTAGCGAGGCACACTTTTGGAGGCGTTTGTCCCAGTAACCGAACAGGAGCAATATAGGGTCTTGGGGTATGTGCCACTTCGTCACTTCCCCGATGAAGGTCAGTACCTGGTCCCAGAATGTCATGATATAGGGACAGGACCAGAACTTGTGGCAAAGAGAAGGTCTTTCCGCGGAACATAACGGACAATTATGAGCATCCTGAATCGTTTGGTTTAGAGGTACATTAGGCATTCACACAGTATACAGAAGTAAGTGTCGGCATGTATAGGCCCCAAAAATTAGCTCACATGGGTTTACCTGACAGCTAAGTATGTAGTATTTGGAGGCTGAAGGTACATTAGGCATTCACAGGATACAGAAGTAAGTGTCGGCCTGTATAGTCCCCAAAAATTAGCCCACATGGGTTTAACTGACAGCTAATAACGTAGTATTCTGTGGCTGAAGGTACATTAGGCATTCACAGGATACAGAAGTAAGTGTCAGCCTGTATAGGCCCCAAAAATTAGCTCACATGGGTTTAACTGACAGCAAAGAACGTACTGTATTTGATGGCTGGAGGTACATTAGGCATTTCCAGTATACAGAAGTAAGTGTCGGCCTTTATAGACCCCAAAAATTAGCTCACATAGGTTTAACTGACAGCAAGGAACGTAGTATTTAAAGGATGGAATTACATTAGGCATTCACAGGATACAGAAGTAAGTGTCGGCCTGTATAGGCCCCAAAAATTAGCTCACATGGGTTTAACTGACACCAAAGAACGTAGTGTATTTGATGGCTGGAGGTACATCAGGCATTGACAGTATACAGAAGTAAGTGTCGGCCTGTTTAGGCCCCAAAACGTAGCTCACATGGGTTTAACTGACAGCAATGAACGTATTATTGGATGGCTAGAGGTACATCAGGCATTCACACAGTATACAGAAGTAAGAGTCGGCCTGTATAGGCCCCAAAAATTAGCTCACATGGGTTTACCTAAAAACGTAGTATTCTGTGGCTAAAGGTACATTAGGCATTCACAGGATGCAGAAGCAAGTAGAAAATGTTAGGTACCGACCCTAAATGCCAGTAAGCCAAGAAAGGTCCTGCCACATCCCTAAGGACATATGAGAAAAAAGTGTATCAAGTGGTATTGGTGTTCCAATACACCAGACCCTAAATGAGCCCCACAGGGAACTGTGTATTCTGAGGAAACACCCAACCTGGGACTTTGTAGGCAGGAGTTACTTGGCATGAATAGATAAATAAAAGACCAATTTAATATATATAATTATTTTATTAATACATGTGTACAAAATTGTTAAAAAAGACACAGATGCAAAGGCATCAAAAGACAGTCAATATAGAAAATATGTGATAAATAAAATTATGAGCCATATCCTAGAGTAGTGGGGTCACCCAGGTCCAACATGTTTCGCCGACTCTGCAGACTCTGACTTAAAAAGGCTTTTTAGACACTTGGAAACCAAAATAGAGTCATTTTGACCAAAAACTTTTTCAGGCCATTGGAGTCCAAATGGCCTGTTTTAGACAAATCGAGTCTAAAAACAGCTTTTTAAGGCTCTAAAAGACAAAAATACAGTCATTTTGACAAAAAAAATGTCAGACCTTTGGTGACCAAATGCTGTTATTTTGACTAACAAAAGGTTTTTAGACACTTGGAGACCAAAATAGAGTCATTTTGACCAAAACATTTTTTTCAGGCCATTGGGGCCAAATGTCTAAAATCTTTTCTAAAACCGGCTTTTTAAGGCTCTAAAAGACAAAAATATAGTCATTTTGACTACATTTTTTTTCTGACCTTTGGAGCAAATGCAGTAATTTGACTAAAAAAGGATTTTAAGACACTTGGAGACCAAAATAGAGTAATTTTGACCGAAAATATCTTTTCAGGCCATTGGAGCCCAAATGGCCAGTTTTAGACTAATCTTGTCTAAACCCAGCTTTTTAAGGCTCTAAAAGACAAAAATACAGTCATTTTGACTAAAAAAATGTTCAGACCTTTGGTGACCAAATGCCGTTATTTTGACTAAAAAAGGATTTTTAGACACTTGGAGACCAAAATAGTCATTTTGACCAAAAAAATTTCAGGCCATTGGAGAGCAAAATGCAGTTATCTTGTCTAAAACTGGCTTTTTAAGACTCAAAGACAAAAATACAGTCATTTTGCCTAAAAAAGTTTTTCAGACCTTTGGTGACCAAATGCAGTTATTTTGACTAAAAAAGGCTTTTTAGACACTTGGAGACCAAAATAGTTATTTTAATCAAAAAAAATTTCAGGCCATTGGAGCCAAATGTCTAAAATCTTGTCTAAAACCGGCTTTTTAAGGCTCTAAAAGACAAAAATTGACAGCTAAGAACGTAGTATTCTGTGGCTGAAGGTACATTAGGCATTTACAGGATAAAGAAGTAAGTGTCGGCCATAAAAGGACCCAAAAATTAGCCCAAATAGGTTTACCTGACAGCTAAGAACGTAGTATTCTGTGGCTGAAGGAACATTAGGCATTAACAGGATAAAGAAGTAAGTGTCGGCCATAAAAGGCCCCAAAAATTAGCCCACATCAGTTTACCTGACAACTAAGAACGTAGTATTTGGTGGCTGGAGGTACATTAGGCATTCACACAGTATACAGAAGTAAGTTAAGGTGCTCCTAAGGACACTCCAAACACCGATATCCCCGTTCAGGAAGTACCACCACCAAAGGTTAAGGTTGGCCTCTTACCACAATGATTTGACCCCCATGACAGAGATCAAAAACAGCATATTTCAACCTCCACTGGCAAATCCTGCACCGGCTCACTCTCTGATCACTTCCACTTCCTCACAGATAGTTATAACATGTAAAGAGGGAAACAACTGCCATAGTGTAGTACCATTAAACAACTTTATTGGACACAATTCTCAAAGTGGCAACTCACATTTGGCTGTAGTTTGTATGGCGTGTGTAAATCAGGGTGTCCTCGAGGCTCGAATCCTGCTGAAAAAATGTCCGCCGCGTCCCCTCCGTAGCTCCTCCTACGCGTTTCGTCAGAGACTGATGTCATCAGGGGGTGTGGCCTGCAGTGAACGTCCACAATTTATGCGCTGACGGAGACGGATAGGCGGGGCAATAGACAGGTCCCGGATCCCGGAAGAAAGACACTTGCATGTCAGCGACCGCAAGCGGCATTTCACAAGAAGAGACATTAGAATGCGGTTCACGTGCGTACCAACGTTCGGAACCAAACATTAACCGGATGTAACATTAAGAGTCAATCAAGACCAATATTAGCACTCATACAATATTCAGTGCAAAATAGATCTTATGCAGATGGATACAGCATATGTAAGCCCAATTGAGCTAAACACACAAGTATCCATTAGCTTTGCATGATTAGATGGTCACAATGGACCACAGTGGAAACCGGTGCCATCTCTCAGCAGAAATAAAAAAATCGGGAGACTCCGACCACACCGCCAAATACAACACTAATACATAAAAGATATATTAGCAATATTACCAATCATAAATCTAAAATACATGATCTTAAATAAAAACATATTAAAAAGGCCTCTCAAAAAGAAAATACAGATAAAAACACATGAACTCATTTGTTATAGGCTAAATGGTAACTAGTATACAGGCAATCTACCTTCAAACTATGAATTATGAATTATTGATGAAGGAATTGATGTCCCAATCAATATTGAGGGGCATAGGATTTGAAGCGGTAAATCCAACTGGTCTCCAACTGGGAGACCCCTCTCGTCAGATTGCTACCCCTCCAATTACCCGGGAATTTATCAATCCCCATAAAAATAGTGCCACTAGGATCTTTATTATGGCAGAGAGCATAGTGCCTTGGCGCGCTAT